>NC_138094.1:41294760-41820587 GCF_964212035.1 Myotis nattereri | reverse complement strand
TCTAATGGGGGAACTGCATTTTTCCTTTGTGTGAAACTATTTTCGTGTGAGGGAGGTGCACATTGATGTGGTGGAAATTAAACTTCCTGAGGGAGATGAACTATTTCTGTGGGAGAAATTCACTGGTTGCAAGGAAACCCTTCTTACTGTGTGGGAAGTGCACTTTCCATTATGCAGACCTATATTCCTGTGATGGAATCGAACTTCCTGTGGGGATACCAGACTTCCGGTGGGGAACCCTTTGTCCTCTGGGTGAAATTTTCATGTGGTTTGGGAACCCGTCTCGCTCTGGGAGAAAGCATTTCCTGTTTGCAGACCGATGGTCCTTTGATGGGAATGCAACCTCCCGTGTGAAAACCAAACTTCCCGATTGTGAACCATCCTTCTTGTGGGGAAATTTCCTATCTGGTATGGGAACCCATTCTCCTATTAGGGAGTTTTCCCTTCCATTGTAGAAACCCTTCTTCCTTTGGGGGAAATGCTCTTTCCTCTTTGTGGACCGATCTTCCTGTGAGGGAATCGCACCTTCCTGTGCAGGAATCATAACTTCCTCTTGGAGAATGCCTCTACCTATATGGGAAAGAAACTTCCTTTGAGGAAACCTTCTTAGTGTGGGGGAATGCACTTTCCTGTATGAGGACCTATTATGCTGCGAATGAATCGCTCATTCTGGAGGAACCATTCTTTCAATGCAGGAAATATACCTTCCTGTGTGGACACTTCATTCTTTGTGGGACATGCACGTTCCTGTGTGCAGAACCATCTTCCATTGATGGAAACGCCACATCCGTGTGGAAAAAATTCTACCGGATGGTGAATACTCCTTCCAGTGTGGGAAATGTCCCTTCCGGTGTAGGAACCCATTTTTCTATGGAGGAGTGTCCATTTTGTTTTACGAACCCTTCCTCCCGTGAGGGAAATGCACTTTAGTGTGTGCGATCTCCCTTCCTATGAGGGCGTCACCCATTCCTGTGAGGGAAATGGACTTTCCTGTTTGTTGCCCTATCTTCCTGTGAGGGAATAGCACCTTCCTGTGGGGGAATCATAACTTCCTGTTGGAGAAAGCCTCTTCCCCTGGGGGAAATGAACTTCCTGGGAGGCAACATTCTTCCTGTTGGGAAATGACCTTTCCTGTATGTGGACCCATTGTGCTGTGAATGAATCGCTCCCTCATGTGAGGATACAATACTTCCTCTGGGGGAACCATTCTTCCTCTGGAGGAAATGTCCATTCCTGTGTGGACACACTTCATTCTTTTTGGGACATGCACGTTCCTCTGTGCAGAAATGTCTTCCCTTGATGGAAACACAACTTCCGGTAGGAAACAAAACTTCCCGACGGTGAACCCTCCTTCCTGTGGTGGAAATGTCCCTTCTGGTGTAGGAACCCATTTTCTTTGGGGAGTATCCCTTTTGTATTAGGAACCTTTCTGCGTGTGGGAGAAATGCACATTCCTGTCTGCAGATCTCTCTTCCTTGGAGGGTGTTGCGCCTTCCTGTGGGGGAAAGGCACTTTCCTGATTGTAGTCCAAACATCCGGTGAGGGAATCGTACTTCCTGTGGGGGAATCGCAACATCCTGTGGGAGAAAGCCTATTCCTGCGGGGGAAATGAACTTCCTCTGAGGAAACCTTCTTCCAGTGGGGGAAATGCACTTTCCTGTAAGCGGACCTATTATTCTGCGATGAATCGCTCGTTCATGTGGGGAAACAATACTTCCCCCCGGGAACCTTTCTTTCTCTCAAGGAAATGCCCCTTCCTGTGTGGACACTTCATTCTTTGTGGGGAATACATGTTCCTGTGTGGAGAAGTAATTCCCATTGATGGAAACAAAACTTCCCGACAGTGAAAACTTTTTCCTGTGGGGGAAATGTCCCTTCCGGTGTAGGAACCCATTCTATATGGGGGAGTGTCCCTTTTGTTTTAGGAACCCTTCTTTTTGTGGGGGAAATGCACTTTCCTGTGTGCGGATGTCTCTTCCTGTGAGGTCGCCACGCCTACCTGTGGGGGAAATGCACTTTCCTGTTTGTGGACCTATCTTCTTGTGAGGGAATCCCACCTTCCTGTGGGGGAATAGAAACTACCTGTAGGATGGGGGGGATGAGGACACATTTGTAATACCTTAACTAATAATAAAAAATAAATAAATAAATAAATAAACAAACAGGATTAAATGAGGAAAAATAAATTGGAAAAAAAAAAAAGAAACTACCTCTTGGAGAACCCTCTTTTGTAGGGGGAAACTAAATTCCTGTGAAAAACCTTCTTCCTGTGTGGGAAATACACTTAGCTGTACGCTGACTTATTATGCTGTGAATGAATCGGCCCTTCACGTGGGGAAACAATACTTCCTCTGGGGCAACCATTCTTCTTCTGGAGGAAATGTCCCTTCCTGTGTGGACACACTTCATTCTTTGTGGTTCATGGGCGATCCTCTTTGCTGAAGTATCTTCCATTGATGGAAACGCAACTTCCTGTGTTGAAACAAAACTACCCAAGGCTTAACCCTCCTTCAGGTGGCGGAAATGTCCCTTCCGATGTAGGAACCCATTTTATATGGGGGAGTGTCCCTTTTGTTTTAGGAACCCTTCTTCCTGTTGGGGAAATGCACTTTCCTGTGTGCGGATGTCTTTTCTTGTGAGGGCGTCGAACCTTCCTGTGGGGGAATGCACTATCCTGTTTGTGGACCTATCTTCCAGTGAGGGAATCGCACCTTCCTGAGAAGGAATCATAACTTCCTGTTGGAGAAGGCCTCGACCTATATGGGAAACAAACTTCCCTTGAGGAACCCTTCCTCTGGTGGGGAAATGCACTTTCCTGTATGGGACTTATTATGCTGTGAATGAATCGCTCCTTCATGTGGGGAAACAATACTTCCTCTGAGGGAAGCTTCATCCTCTGGAGGAAATGTCTCTTCCTGTGTGTGAACACTTCTCTCTTTGTGGGACATGCACTTTCCTGTGTGCAGATCTATCTTTCGTTGAGGGCATCCCACCTTCCTTTCGGGGTATTGCAACTTCGTTGTCAGAATCCTACCTCTAATGGGGGAACTGCATTTTTCCTTTGTGTGAAACTATTTTCGTGTGAGGGAGGTGCACATTGATGTGGTGGAAATTAAACTTCCTGAGGGAGATGAACTATTTCTGTGGGAGAAATTCACTGGTTGCAAGGAAACCCTTCTTACTGTGTGGGAAGTGCACTTTCCATTATGCAGACCTATATTCCTGTGATGGAATCGAACTTCCTGTGGGGATACCAGACTTCCGGTGGGGAACCCTTTGTCCTCTGGGTGAAATTTTCATGTGGTTTGGGAACCCGTCTCGCTCTGGGAGAAAGCATTTCCTGTTTGCAGACCGATGGTCCTTTGATGGGAATGCAACCTCCCGTGTGAAAACCAAACTTCCCGATTGTGAACCATCCTTCTTGTGGGGAAATTTCCTATCTGGTATGGGAACCCATTCTCCTATTAGGGAGTTTTCCCTTCCATTGTAGAAACCCTTCTTCCTTTGGGGGAAATGCTCTTTCCTCTTTGTGGACCGATCTTCCTGTGAGGGAATCGCACCTTCCTGTGCAGGAATCATAACTTCCTCTTGGAGAATGCCTCTACCTATATGGGAAAGAAACTTCCTTTGAGGAAACCTTCTTAGTGTGGGGGAATGCACTTTCCTGTATGAGGACCTATTATGCTGCGAATGAATCGCTCATTCTGGAGGAACCATTCTTTCAATGCAGGAAATATACCTTCCTGTGTGGACACTTCATTCTTTGTGGGACATGCACGTTCCTGTGTGCAGAACCATCTTCCATTGATGGAAACGCCACATCCGTGTGGAAAAAATTCTACCGGATGGTGAATACTCCTTCCAGTGTGGGAAATGTCCCTTCCGGTGTAGGAACCCATTTTTCTATGGAGGAGTGTCCATTTTGTTTTACGAACCCTTCTTCCCGTGAGGGAAATGCACTTTAGTGTGTGCGATCTCCCTTCCTATGAGGGCGTCACCCATTCCTGTGAGGGAAATGGACTTTCCTGTTTGTTGCCCTATCTTCCTGTGAGGGAATAGCACCTTCCTGTGGGGGAATCATAACTTCCTGTTTTAGAAAGCCTCTTCCTCTGGGGGAAATGAACTTCCTGGGAGGCAACATTCTTCCTGTTGGGAAATGACCTTTCCTGTATGTGGACCCATTGTGCTGTGAATGAATCGCTCCCTCATGTGGGGATACAATACTTCCTCTGGGGGAACCATTCTTCCTCTGGAGGAAATGTCCATTCCTGTGTGGACACACTTCATTCTTTTTGGGACATGCACGTTCCTCTGTGCAGAAATGTCTTCCCTTGATGGAAACACAACTTCCGGTAGGAAACAAAACTTCCCGACGGTGAACCCTCCTTCCTGTGGTGGAAATGTCCCTTCTGGTGTAGGAACCCATTTTCTTTGGGGAGTATCCCTTTTGTATTAGGAACCTTTCTGCGTGTGGGAGAAATGCACTTTCCTGTCTGCAGATCTCTCTTCCTTGGAGGGTGTTGCGCCTTCCTGTGGGGGAAAGGCACTTTCCTGTTTGTAGTCCAAACATCCGGTGAGGGAATCGTACTTCCTGTGGGGGAATCGCAACTGCCTGTGGGAGAAAGCCTATTCCTGCGGGGGAAATGAACTTCCTCGGAGGAAACCTTCTTCCAGTGGGGGAAATGCACTTTCCTGTAAGCGGACCTATTATTCTGCGATGAATCGCTCGTTCATGTGGGGAAACAATACTTCCCCCTGGGAACCTTTCTTTCTCTCAAGGAAATGCCCCTTCCTGTGTGGACACTTCATTCTTTGTGGGGAATACATGTTCCTGTGTGTAGAAGTAATTCCCATTGATGGAAACAAAACTTCCCGACAGTGAAAACTTTTTCCTGTGGGGGAAATGTCCCTTCCGGTGTAGGAACCCATTCTATATGGGGGAGTGTC
The DNA here is from genome assembly GCF_964212035.1 of Myotis nattereri. NCBI lineage: Eukaryota > Metazoa > Chordata > Mammalia > Chiroptera > Vespertilionidae > Myotis > Myotis nattereri. The sequence goes on along the minus strand of NC_138094.1, from coordinate 41,815,640 downwards.
CCTTTTGTTTTAGGAACCCTTCTTTTTGTGGGGGAAATGCACTTTCCTGTGTGCGGATGTCTCTTCCTGTGAGGTCGCCACGCCTACCTGTGGGGGAAATGCACTTTCCTGTTTGTGGACCTATCTTCTTGTGAGGGAATCCCACCTTCCTGTGGGGGAATAGAAACTACCTGTAGGATGGGGGGGATGAGGACACATTTGTAATACCTTAACTAATAATAAAAAATAAATAAATAAATAAATAAACAGGATTAAATGAGGAAAAATAAATTGGAAAAAAAAAAAAAGAAACTACCTCTTGGAGAACCCTCTTTTGTAGGGGGAAACTAAATTCCTGTGAAAAACCTTCTTCCTGTGTGGGAAATACACTTAGCTGTACGCTGACTTATTATGCTGTGAATGAATCGGCCCTTCACGTGGGGAAACAATACTTCCTCTGGGGCAACCATTCTTCTTCTGGAGGAAATGTCCCTTCCTGTGTGGACACACTTCATTCTTTGTGGGACATGGGCGATCCTCTTTGCTGAAGTATCTTCCATTGATGGAAACGCAACTTCCTGTGTTGAAACAAAACTACCCAAGGCTTAACCCTCCTTCAGGTGGCGGAAATGTCCCTTCCGATGTAGGAACCCATTTTATATGGGGGAGTGTCCCTTTTGTTTTAGGAACCCTTCTTCCTGTTGGGGAAATGCACTTTCCTGTGTGCGGATGTCTTTTCTTGTGAGGGCGTCGAACCTTCCTGTGGGGGAATGCACTATCCTGTTTGTGGACCTATCTTCCAGTGAGGGAATCGCACCTTCCTGAGAGGGAATCATAACTTCCTGTTGGAGAAGGCCTCGAACTATATGGGAAACAAACTTCCCTTGAGGAACCCTTCCTCTGGTGGGGAAATGCACTTTCCTGTATGGGACTTATTATGCTGTGAATGAATCGCTCCTTCATGTGGGGAAACAATACTTCCTCTGAGGGAAGCTTCATCCTCTGGAGGAAATGTCTCTTCCTGTGTGTGAACACTTCTCTCTTTGTGGGACATGCACTTTCCTGTGTGCAGATCTATCTTTCGTTGAGGGCATCCCACCTTCCTTTCGGGGTATTGCAACTTCGTTGTCAGAATCCTACCTCTAATGGGGGAACTGCATTTTTCCTTTGTGTGAAACTATTTTCGTGTGAGGGAGGTGCACATTGATGTGGTGGAAATTAAACTTCCTGAGGGAGATGAACTATTTCTGTGGGAGAAATTCACTGGTTGCAAGGAAACCCTTCTTACTGTGTGGGAAGTGCACTTTCCATTATGCAGACCTATATTCCTGTGATGGAATCGAACTTCCTGCGGGGATACCAGACTTCCGGTGGGGAACCCTTTGTCCTCTGGGTGAAATTTTCATGTGGTTTGGGAACCCGTCTCGCTCTGGGAGAAAGCATTTCCTGTTTGCAGACCGATGGTCCTTTGATGGGAATGCAACCTCCCGTGTGAAAACCAAACTTCCCGATTGTGAACCATCCTTCTTGTGGGGAAATTTCCTATCTGGTATGGGAACCCATTCTCCTATTAGGGAGTTTTCCCTTCCATTGTAGAAACCCTTCTTCCTTTGGGGGAAATGCTCTTTCCTCTTTGTGGACCGATCTTCCTGTGAGGGAATCGCACCTTCCTGTGCAGGAATCATAACTTCCTCTTGGAGAATGCCTCTACCTATATGGGAAAGAAACTTCCTTTGAGGAAACCTTCTTAGTGTGGGGGAATGCACTTTCCTGTATGAGGACCTATTATGCTGCGAATGAATCGCTCATTCTGGAGGAACCATTCTTTCAATGCAGGAAATATACCTTCCTGTGTGGACACTTCATTCTTTGTGGGACATGCACGTTCCTGTGTGCAGAACCATCTTCCATTGATGGAAACGCCACATCCGTGTGGAAAAAATTCTACCGGATGGTGAATACTCCTTCCAGTGTGGGAAATGTCCCTTCCGGTGTAGGAACCCATTTTTCTATGGAGGAGTGTCCTTTTTGTTTTACGAACCCTTCTTCCCGTGAGGGAAATGCACTTTAGTGTGTGCGATCTCCCTTCCTATGAGGGCGTCACCCATTCCTGTGAGGGAAATGGACTTTCCTGTTTGTTGACCTATCTTCCTGTGAGGGAATAGCACCTTCCTGTGGGGGAATCATAACTTCCTGTTGGAGAAAGCCTCTTCCTCTGGGGGAAATGAACTTCCTGGGAGGCAACATTCTTCCTGTTGGGAAATGACCTTTCCTGTATGTGGACCCATTGTGCTGTGAATGAATCGCTCCCTCATGTGGGGATACAATACTTCCTCTGGGGGAACCATTCTTCCTCTGGAGGAAATGTCCATTCCTGTGTGGACACACTTCATTCTTTTTGGGACATGCACGTTCCTCTGTGCAGAAATGTCTTCCCTTGATGGAAACACAACTTCCGGTAGGAAACAAAACTTCCCGACGGTGAACCCTCCTTCCTGTGGTGGAAATGTCCCTTCTGGTGTAGGAACCCATTTTCTTTGGGGAGTATCCCTTTTGTATTAGGAACCTTTATGCGTGTGGGAGAAATGCACTTTCCTGTCTGCAGATCTCTCTTCCTTGGAGGGTGTTGCGCCTTCCTGTGGGGGAAAGGCACTTTCCTGTTTGTAGTCCAAACATCCGCTGAGGGAATCGTACTTCCTGTGGGGGAATCGCAACTGCCTGTGGGAGAAAGCCTATTCCTGCGGGGGAAATGAACTTCCTCGGAGGAAACCTTCTTCCAGTGGGGGAAATGCACTTTCCTGTAAGCGGACCTATTATTCTGCGATGAATCGCTCGTTCATGTGGGGAAACAATACTTCCCCCCGGGAACCTTTCTTTCTCTCAAGGAAATGCCCCTTCCTGTGTGGACACTTCATTCTTTGTGGGGAATACATGTTCCTGTGTGTAGAAGTAATTCCCATTGATGGAAACAAAACTTCCCGACAGTGAAAACTTTTTCCTGTGGGGGAAATGTCCCTTCCGGTGTAGGAACCCATTCTATATGGGGGAGTGTCCCTTTTGTTTTAGGAACCCTTCTTTTTGTGGGGGAAATGCACTTTCCTGTGTGCGGATGTCTCTTCCTGTGAGGTCGCCACGCCTACCTGTGGGGGAAATGCACTTTCCTGTTTGTGGACCTATCTTCTTGTGAGGGAATCCCACCTTCCTGTGGGGGAATAGAAACTACCTGTAGGATGGGGGGGATGAGGACACATTTGTAATACCTTAACTAATAATAAAAAATAAATAAATAAATAAATAAACAAACAGGATTAAATGAGGAAAAATAAATTGGAAAAAAAAAAAAGAAACTACCTCTTGGAGAACCCTCTTTTGTAGGGGGAAACTAAATTCCTGTGAAAAACCTTCTTCCTGTGTGGGAAATACACTTAGCTGTACGCTGACTTATTATGCTGTGAATGAATCGGCCCTTCACGTGGGGAAACAATACTTCCTCTGGGGCAACCATTCTTCTTCTGGAGGAAATGTCCCTTCCTGTGTGGACACACTTCATTCTTTGTGGGACATGGGCGATCCTCTTTGCTGAAGTATCTTCCATTGATGGAAACGCAACTTCCTGTGTTGAAACAAAACTACCCAAGGCTTAACCCTCCTTCAGGTGGCGGAAATGTCCCTTCCGATGTAGGAACCCATTTTATATGGGGGAGTGTCCCTTTTGTTTTAGGAACCCTTCTTCCTGTTGGGGAAATGCACTTTCCTGTGTGCGGATGTCTTTTCTTGTGAGGGCGTCGAACCTTCCTGTGGGGGAATGCACTATCCTGTTTGTGGACCTATCTTCCAGTGAGGGAATCGCACCTTCCTGAGAGGGAATCATAACTTCCTGTTGGAGAAGGCCTCGACCTATATGGGAAACAAACTTCCCTTGAGGAACCCTTCCTCTGGTGGGGAAATGCACTTTCCTGTATGGGACTTATTATGCTGTGAATGAATCGCTCCTTCATGTGGGGAAACAATACTTCCTCTGAGGGAAGCTTCATCCTCTGGAGGAAATGTCTCTTCCTGTGTGTGAACACTTCTCTCTTTGTGGGACATGCACTTTCCTGTGTGCAGATCTATCTTTCGTTGAGGGCATCCCACCTTCCTTTCGGGGTATTGCAACTTCGTTGTCAGAATCCTACCTCTAATGGGGGAACTGCATTTTTCCTTTGTGTGAAACTATTTTCGTGTGAGGGAGGTGCACATTGATGTGGTGGAAATTAAACTTCCTGAGGGAGATGAACTATTTCTGTGGGAGAAATTCACTGGTTGCAAGGAAACCCTTCTTACTGTGTGGGAAGTGCACTTTCCATTATGCAGACCTATATTCCTGTGATGGAATCGAACTTCCTGTGGGGATACCAGACTTCCGGTGGGGAACCCTTTGTCCTCTGGGTGAAATTTTCATGTGGTTTGGGAACCCGTCTCGCTCTGGGAGAAAGCATTTCCTGTTTGCAGACCGATGGTCCTTTGATGGGAATGCAACCTCCCGTGTGAAAACCAAACTTCCCGATTGTGAACCATCCTTCTTGAGGGGAAATTTCCTATCTGGTATGGGAACCCATTCTCCTATTAGGGAGTTTTCCCTTCCATTGTAGAAACCCTTCTTCCTTTGGGGGAAATGCTCTTTCCTCTTTGTGGACCGATCTTCCTGTGAGGGAATCGCACCTTCCTGTGCAGGAATCATAACTTCCTCTTGGAGAATGCCTCTACCTATATGGGAAAGAAACTTCCTTTGAGGAAACCTTCTTAGTGTGGGGGAATGCACTTTCCTGTATGAGGACCTATTATGCTGCGAATGAATCGCTCATTCTGGAGGAACCATTCTTTCAATGCAGGAAATATACCTTCCTGTGTGGACACTTCATTCTTTGTGGGACATGCACGTTCCTGTGTGCAGAACCATCTTCCATTGATGGAAACGCCACATCCGTGTGGAAAAAATTCTACCGGATGGTGAATACTCCTTCCAGTGTGGGAAATGTCCCTTCCGGTGTAGGAACCCATTTTTCTATGGAGGAGTGTCCTTTTTGTTTTACGAACCCTTCTTCCCGTGAGGGAAATGCACTTTAGTGTGTGCGATCTCCCTTCCTATGAGGGCGTCACCCATTCCTGTGAGGGAAATGGACTTTCCTGTTTGTTGACCTATCTTCCTGTGAGGGAATAGCACCTTCCTGTGGGGGAATCATAACTTCCTGTTGGAGAAAGCCTCTTCCTCTGGGGGAAATGAACTTCCTGGGAGGCAACATTCTTCCTGTTGGGAAATGACCTTTCCTGTATGTGGACCCATTGTGCTGTGAATGAATCGCTCCCTCATGTGGGGATACAATACTTCCTCTGGGGGAACCATTCTTCCTCTGGAGGAAATGTCCATTCCTGTGTGGACACACTTCATTCTTTTTGGGACATGCACGTTCCTCTGTGCAGAAATGTCTTCCCTTGATGGAAACACAACTTCCGGTAGGAAACAAAACTTCCCGACGGTGAACCCTCCTTCCTGTGGTGGATATGTCCCTTCTGGTGTAGGAACCCATTTTCTTTGGGGAGTATCCCTTTTGTATTAGGAACCTTTCTGCGTGTGGGAGAAATGCACTTTCCTGTCTGCAGATCTCTCTTCCTTGGAGGGTGTTGCGCCTTCCTGTGGGGGAAAGGCACTTTCCTGATTGTAGTCCAAACATCCGCTGAGGGAATCGTACTTCCTGTGGGGGAATCGCAACTGCCTGTGGGAGAAAGCCTATTCCTGCGGGGGAAATGAACTTCCTCGGAGGAAACCTTCTTCCAGTGGGGGAAATGCACTTTCCTGTAAGCGGACCTATTATTCTGCGATGAATCGCTCGTTCATGTGGGGAAACAATACTTCCCCCCGGGAACCTTTCTTTCTCTCAAGGAAATGCCCCTTCCTGTGTGGACACTTCATTCTTTGTGGGGAATACATGTTCCTGTGTGTAGAAGTAATTCCCATTGATGGAAACAAAACTTCCCGACAGTGAAAACTTTTTCCTGTGGGGGAAATGTCCCTTCCGGTGTAGGAACCCATTCTATATGGGGGAGTGTCCCTTTTGTTTTAGGAACCCTTCTTTTTGTGGGGGAAATGCACTTTCCTGTGTGCGGATGTCTCTTCCTGTGAGGTCGCCACGCCTACCTGTGGGGGAAATGCACTTTCCTGTTTGTGGACCTATCTTCTTGTGAGGGAATCCCACCTTCCTGTGGGGGAATAGAAACTACCTGTAGGATGGGGGGGATGAGGACACATTTGTAATACCTTAACTAATAATAAAAAATAAATAAATAAATAAATAAACAAACAGGATTAAATGAGGAAAAATAAATTGGAAAAAAAAAAAAGAAACTACCTCTTGGAGAACCCTCTTTTGTAGGGGGAAACTAAATTCCTGTGAAAAACCTTCTTCCTGTGTGGGAAATACACTTAGCTGTACGCTGACTTATTATGCTGTGAATGAATCGGCCCTTCACGTGGGGAAACAATACTTCCTCTGGGGCAACCATTCTTCTTCTGGAGGAAATGTCCCTTCCTGTGTGGACACACTTCATTCTTTGTGGGACATGGGCGATCCTCTTTGCTGAAGTATCTTCCATTGATGGAAACGCAACTTCCTGTGTTGAAACAAAACTACCCAAGGCTTAACCCTCCTTCAGGTGGCGGAAATGTCCCTTCCGATGTAGGAACCCATTTTATATGGGGGAGTGTCCCTTTTGTTTTAGGAACCCTTCTTCCTGTTGGGGAAATGCACTTTCCTGTGTGCGGATGTCTTTTCTTGTGAGGGCGTCGAACCTTCCTGTGGGGGAATGCACTATCCTGTTTGTGGACCTATCTTCCAGTGAGGGAATCGCACCTTCCTGAGAGGGAATCATAACTTCCTGTTGGAGAAGGCCTCGACCTATATGGGAAACAAACTTCCCTTGAGGAACCCTTCCTCTGGTGGGGAAATGCACTTTCCTGTATGGGACTTATTATGCTGTGAATGAATCGCTCCTTCATGTGGGGAAACAATACTTCCTCTGAGGGAAGCTTCATCCTCTGGAGGAAATGTCTCTTCCTGTGTGTGAACACTTCTCTCTTTGTGGGACATGCACTTTCCTGTGTGCAGATCTATCTTTCGTTGAGGGCATCCCACCTTCCTTTCGGGGTATTGCAACTTCGTTGTCAGAATCCTACCTCTAATGGGGGAACTGCATTTTTCCTTTGTGTGAAACTATTTTCGTGTGAGGGAGGTGCACATTGATGTGGTGGAAATTAAACTTCCTGAGGGAGATGAACTATTTCTGTGGGAGAAATTCACTGGTTGCAAGGAAACCCTTCTTACTGTGTGGGAAGTGCACTTTCCATTATGCAGACCTATATTCCTGTGATGGAATCGAACTTCCTGTGGGGATACCAGACTTCCGGTGGGGAACCCTTTGTCCTCTGGGTGAAATTTTCATGTGGTTTGGGAACCCGTCTCGCTCTGGGAGAAAGCATTTCCTGTTTGCAGACCGATGGTCCTTTGATGGGAATGCAACCTCCCGTGTGAAAACCAAACTTCCCGATTGTGAACCATCCTTCTTGTGGGGAAATTTCCTATCTGGTATGGGAACCCATTCTCCTATTAGGGAGTTTTCCCTTCCATTGTAGAAACCCTTCTTCCTTTGGGGGAAATGCTCTTTCCTCTTTGTGGACCGATCTTCCTGTGAGGGAATCGCACCTTCCTGTGCAGGAATCATAACTTCCTCTTGGAGAATGCCTCTACCTATATGGGAAAGAAACTTCCTTTGAGGAAACCTTCTTAGTGTGGGGGAATGCACTTTCCTGTATGAGGACCTATTATGCTGCGAATGAATCGCTCATTCTGGAGGAACCATTCTTTCAATGCAGGAAATATACCTTCCTGTGTGGACACTTCATTCTTTGTGGGACATGCACGTTCCTGTGTGCAGAACCATCTTCCATTGATGGAAACGCCACATCCGTGTGGAAAAAATTCTACCGGATGGTGAATACTCCTTCCAGTGTGGGAAATGTCCCTTCCGGTGTAGGAACCCATTTTTCTATGGAGGAGTGTCCTTTTTGTTTTACGAACCCTTCTTCCCGTGAGGGAAATGCACTTTAGTGTGTGCGATCTCCCTTCCTATGAGGGCGTCACCCATTCCTGTGAGGGAAATGGACTTTCCTGTTTGTTGACCTATCTTCCTGTGAGGGAATAGCACCTTCCTGTGGGGGAATCATAACTTCCTCTTGGAGAAAGCCTCTTCCTCTGGGGGAAATGAACTTCCTGGGAGGCAACATTCTTCCTGTTGGGAAATGACCTTTCCTGTATGTGGACCCATTGTGCTGTGAATGAATCGCTCCCTCATGTGGGGATACAATACTTCCTCTGGGGGAACCATTCTTCCTCTGGAGGAAATGTCCATTCCTGTGTGGACACACTTCATTCTTTTTGGGACATGCACGTTCCTCTGTGCAGAAATATCTTCCCTTGATGGAAACACAACTTCCGGTAGGAAACAAAACTTCCCGACGGTGAACCCTCCTTCCTGTGGTGGAAATGTCCCTTCTGGTGTAGGAACCCATTTTCTTTGGGGAGTATCCCTTTTGTATTAGGAACCTTTTTGCGTGTGGGAGAAATGCACTTTCCTGTCTGCAGATCTCTCTTCCTTGGAGGGTGTTGCGCCTTCCTGTGGGGGAAAGGCACTTTCCTGATTGTAGTCCAAACATCCGGTGAGGGAATCGTACTTCCTGTGGGGGAATCGCAACATCCTGTGGGAGAAAGCCTATTCCTGCGGGGGAAATGAACTTCCTCGGAGGAAACCTTCTTCCAGTGGGGGAAATGCACTTTCCTGTAAGCGGACCTATTATTCTGCGATGAATCGCTCATTCATGTGGGGAAACAATACTTCCCCCCGGGAACCTTTCTTTCTCTCAAGGAAATGCCCCTTCCTGTGTGGACACTTCATTCTTTGTGGGGAATACATGTTCCTGTGTGTAGAAGTAATTCCCATTGATGGAAACAAAACTTCCCGACAGTGAGAACTTTTTCCTGTGGGGGAAATGTCCCTTCCGGTGTAGGAACCCATTCTATATGGGGGAGTGTCCCTTTTGTTTTAGGAACCCTTCTTTTTGTGGGGGAAATGCACTTTCCTGTGTGCGTATGTCTCTTCCTGTGAGGTCGCCACGCCTACCTGTGGGGGAAATGCACTTTCCTGTTTGTGGACCTATCTTCTTGTGAGGGAATCCCACCTTCCTGTGGGGGAATAGAAACTACCTGTAGGATGGGGGGGATGAGGACACATTTGTAATACCTTAACTAATAATAAAAAATAAATAAATAAATAAATAAATAAATAAACAGGATTAAATGAGGAAAAATAAATTGGAAAAAAAAAAAAAGAAACTACCTCTTGGAGAACCCTCTTTTGTAGGGGGAAACTAAATTCCTGTGAAAAACCTTCTTCCTGTGTGGGAAATACACTTAGCTGTACGCTGACTTATTATGCTGTGAATGAATCGGCCCTTCACGTGGGGAAACAATACTTCCTCTGGGGCAACCATTCTTCTTCTGGAGGAAATGTCCCTTCCTGTGTGGACACACTTCATTCTTTGTGGGACATGGGCGATCCTCTTTGCTGAAGTATCTTCCATTGATGGAAACGCAACTTCCTGTGTTGAAACAAAACTACCCAAGGCTTAACCCTCCTTCAGGTGGCGGAAATGTCCCTTCCGATGTAGGAACCCATTTTATATGGGGGAGTGTCCCTTTTGTTTTAGGAACCCTTCTTCCTGTTGGGGAAATGCACTTTCCTGTGTGCGGATGTCTTTTCTTGTGAGGGCGTCGAACCTTCCTGTGGGGGAATGCACTATCCTGTTTGTGGACCTATCTTCCAGTGAGGGAATCGCACCTTCCTGAGAGGGAATCATAACTTCCTGTTGGAGAAGGCCTCGACCTATATGGGAAACAAACTTCCCTTGAGGAACCCTTCCTCTGGTGGGGAAATGCACTTTCCTGTATGGGACTTATTATGCTGTGAATGAATCGCTCCTTCATGTGGGGAAACAATACTTCCTCTGAGGGAAGCTTCATCCTCTGGAGGAAATGTCTCTTCCTGTGTGTGAACACTTCTCTCTTTGTGGGACATGCACTTTCCTGTGTGCAGATCTATCTTTCGTTGAGGGCATCCCACCTTCCTTTCGGGGTATTGCAACTTCGTTGTCAGAATCCTACCTCTAATGGGGGAACTGCATTTTTCCTTTGTGTGAAACTATTTTCGTGTGAGGGAGGTGCACATTGATGTGGTGGAAATTAAACTTCCTGAGGGAGATGAACTATTTCTGTGGGAGAAATTCACTGGTTGCAAGGAAACCCTTCTTACTGTGTGGGAAGAGCACTTTCCATTATGCAGACCTACATTCCTGTGATGGAATCGAACTTCCTGCGGGGATACCAGACTTCCGGTGGGGAACCCTTTGTCCTCTGGGTGAAATTTTCATGTGGTTTGGGAACCCGTCTCACTCTGGGAGAAAGCATTTCCTGTTTGCAGACCGATGGTCCTTTGATGGGAATGCAACCTCCCGTGTGAAAACCAAACTTCCCGATTGTGAACCATCCTTCTTGTGGGGAAATTTCCTATCTGGTATGGGAACCCATTCTCCTATTAGGGAGTTTTTCCTTCCATTGTAGAAACCCTTCTTCCTTTGGGGGAAATGCTCTTTCCTCTTTGTGGACCGATCTTCCTGTGAGGGAATCGCACCTTCCTGTGCAGGAATCATAACTTCCTCTTGGAGAATGCCTCTACCTATATGGGAAAGAAACTTCCTTTGAGGAAACCTTCTTAGTGTGGGGGAATGCACTTTCCTGTATGAGGACCTATTATGCTGCGAATGAATCGCTCATTCTGGAGGAACCATTCTTTCAATGCAGGAAATATACCTTCCTGTGTGGACACTTCATTCTTTGTGGGACATGCACCTTCCTGTGTGCAGAACCATCTTCCATTGATGGAAACGCCACATCCGTGTGGAAAAAATTCTACCGGATGGTGAATACTCCTTCCAGTGTGGGAAATGTCCCGTCCGGTGTAGGAACCCATTTTTCTATGGAGGAGTGTCCTTTTTGTTTTACGAACCCTTCTTCCCGTGAGGGAAATGCACTTTAGTGTGTGCGATCTCCCTTCCTATGAGGGCGTCACCCATTCCTGTGAGGGAAATGGACTTTCCTGTTTGATGACCTATCTTCCTGTGAGGGAATAGCACCTTCCTGTGGGGGAATCATAACTTCCTGTTGGAGAAAGCCTCTTCCTCTGGGGGAAATGAACTTCCTGGGAGGCAACATTCTTCCTGTTGGGAAATGACCTTTCCTGTATGTGGACCCATTGTGCTGTGAATGAATCGCTCCCTCATGTGGGGATACAATACTTCCTCTGGGGGAACCATTCTTCCTCTGGAGGAAATGTCCATTCCTGTGTGGACACACTTCATTCTTTTTGGGACATGCACGTTCCTCTGTGCAGAAATGTCTTCCCTTGATGGAAACACAACTTCCGGTAGGAAACAAAACTTCCCGACGGTGAACCCTCCTTCCTGTGGTGGAAATGTCCCTTCTGGTGTAGGAACCCATTTTCTTTGGGGAGTATCCCTTTTGTATTAGGAACCTTTCTGCGTGTGGGAGAAATGCACTTTCCTGTCTGCAGATCTCTCTTCCTTGGAGGGTGTTGCGCCTTCCTGTGGGGGAAAGGCACTTTCCTGTTTGTAGTCCAAACATCCGGTGAGGGAATCGTACTTCCTGTGGGGGAATCGCAACTGCCTGTGGGAGAAAGCCTATTCCTGCGGGGGAAATGAACTTCCTCAGAGGAAACCTTCTTCCAGTGGGGGAAATGCACTTTCCTGTAAGCGGACCTATTATTCTGCGATGAATCGCTCATTCATGTGGGGAAACAATACTTCCCCCTGGGAACCTTTCTTTCTCTCAAGGAAATGCCCCTTCCTGTGTGGACACTTCATTCTTTGTGGGGAATACATGTTCCTGTGTGTAGAAGTAATTCCCATTGATGGAAACAAAACTTCCCGACAGTGAAAACTTTTTCCTGTGGGGGAAATGTCCCTTCCGGTGTAGGAACCCATTCTATATGGGGGAGTGTCCCTTTTGTTTTAGGAACCCTTCTTTTTGTGGGGTAATGCACTTTCCTGTGTGCGGATGTCTCCTCCTGTGAGGTCGCCACGCCTACCTGTGGGGGAAATGCACTTTCCTGTTTGTGGACCTATCTTCTTGTGAGGGAATCCCACCTTCCTGTGGGGGAATAGAAACTACCTGTAGGATGGGGGGGATGAGGACACATTTGTAATACCTTAACTAATAATAAAAAATAAATAAATAAATAAATAAATAAATAAACAGGATTAAATGAGAAAAAATAAATTGGAAAAAAAAAAAGAAACTACCTCTTGGAGAACCCTCTTTTGTAGGGGGAAACTAAATTCCTGTGAAAAACCTTCTTCCTGTGTGGGAAATACACTTAGCTGTACGCTGACTTATTATGCTGTGAATGAATCGGCCCTTCACGTGGGGAAACAATACTTCCTCTGGGGCAACCATTCTTCTTCTGGAGGAAATGTCCCTTCCTGTGTGGACACACTTCATTCTTTGTGGGACATGGGCGATCCTCTTTGCTGAAGTATCTTCCATTGATGGAAACGCAACTTCCTGTGTTGAAACAAAACTACCCAAGGCTTAACCCTCCTTCAGGTGGCGGAAATGTCCCTTCCGATGTAGGAACCCATTTTATATGGGGGAGTGTCCCTTTTGTTTTAGGAACCCTTCTTCCTGTTGGGGAAATGCACTTTCCTGTGTGCGGATGTCTTTTCTTGTGAGGGCGTCGAACCTTCCTGTGGGGGAATGCACTATCCTGTTTGTGGACCTATCTTCCAGTGAGGGAATCGCACCTTCCTGAGAGGGAATCATAACTTCCTGTTGGAGAAGGCCTCGACCTATATGGGAAACAAACTTCCCTTGAGGAACCCTTCCTCTGGTGGGGAAATGCACTTTCCTGTATGGGACTTATTATGCTGTGAATGAATCGCTCCTTCATGTGGGGAAACAATACTTCCTCTGAGGGAAGCTTCATCCTCTGGAGGAAATGTCTCTTCCTGTGTGTGAACACTTCTCTCTTTGTGGGACATGCACTTTCCTGTGTGCAGATCTATCTTTCGTTGAGGGCATCCCACCTTCCTTTCGGGGTATTGCAACTTCGTTGTCAGAATCCTACCTCTAATGGGGGAACTGCATTTTTCCTTTGTGTGAAACTATTTTCGTGTGAGGGAGGTGCACATTGATGTGGTGGAAATTAAACTTCCTGAGGGAGATGAACTATTTCTGTGGGAGAAATTCACTGGTTGCAAGGAAACCCTTCTTACTGTGTGGGAAGTGCACTTTCCATTATGCAGACCTATATTCCTGTGATGGAATCGAACTTCCTGTGGGGATACCAGACTTCCGGTGGGGAACCCTTTGTCCTCTGGGTGAAATTTTCATGTGGTTTGGGAACCCGTCTCGCTCTGGGAGAAAGCATTTCCTGTTTGCACACCGATGGTCCTTTGATGGGAATGCAACCTCCCGTGTGAAAACCAAACTTCCCGATTGTGAACCATCCTTCTTGTGGGGAAATTTCCTATCTGGTATGGGAACCCATTCTCCTATTAGGGAGTTTTCCCTTCCATTGTAGAAACCCTTCTTCCTTTGGGGGAAATGCTCTTTCCTCTTTGTGGACCGATCTTCCTGTGAGGGAATCGCACCTTCCTGTGCAGGAATCATAACTTCCTCTTGGAGAATGCCTCTACCTATATGGGAAAGAAACTTCCTTTGAGGAAACCTTCTTAGTGTGGGGGAATGCACTTTCCTGTATGAGGACCTATTATGCTGCGAATGAATCGCTCATTCTGGAGGAACCATTCTTTCAATGCAGGAAATATACCTTCCTGTGTGGACACTTCATTCTTTGTGGGACATGCACGTTCCTGTGTGCAGAACCATCTTCCATTGATGGAAACGCCACATCCGTGTGGAAAAAATTCTACCGGATGGTGAATACTCCTTCCAGTGTGGGAAATGTCCCTTCCGGTGTAGGAACCCATTTTTCTATGGAGGAGTGTCCTTTTTGTTTTACGAACCCTTCTTCCCGTGAGGGAAATGCACTTTAGTGTGTGCGATCTCCCTTCCTATGAGGGCGTCACCCATTCCTGTGAGGGAAATGGACTTTCCTGTTTGTTGCCCTATCTTCCTGTGAGGGAATAGCACCTTCCTGTGGGGGAATCATAACTTCCTCTTGGAGAAAGCCTCTTCCTCTGGGGGAAATGAACTTCCTGGGAGGCAACATTCTTCCTGTTGGGAAATGACCTTTCCTGTATGTGGACCCATTGTGCTGTGAATGAATCGCCCCCTCATGTGGGGATACAATACTTCCTCTGGGGGAACCATTCTTCCTCTGGAGGAAATGTCCATTCCTGTGTGGACACACTTCATTCTTTTTGGGACATGCACGTTCCTCTGTGCAGAAATGTCTTCCCTTGATGGAAACACAACTTCCGGTAGGAAACAAAACTTCCCGACGGTGAACCCTCCTTCCTGTGGTGGAAATGTCCCTTCTGGTGTAGGAACCCATTTTCTTTGGGGAGTATCCCTTTTGTATTAGGAACCTTTCTGCGTGTGGGAGAAATGCACTTTCCTGTCTGCAGATCTCTCTTCCTTGGAGGGTGTTGCGCCTTCCTGTGGGGGAAAGGCACTTTCCTGTTTGTAGTCCAAACATCCGGTGAGGGAATCGTACTTCCTATGTTGGAATCGCAACTGCCTGTGGGAGAAAGCCTATTCCTGCGGGGGAAATGAACTTCCTCGGAGGAAACCTTCTTCCAGTGGGGGAAATGCACTTTCCTGTAAGCGGACCTATTATTCTGCGATGAATCGCTCATTCATGTGGGGAAACAATACTTCCCCCCGGGAACCTTTCTTTCTCTCAAGGAAATGCCCCTTCCTGTGTGGACACTTCATTCTTTGTGGGGAATACATGTTCCTGTGTGTAGAAGTAATTCCCATTGATGGAAACAAAACTTCCCGACAGTGAAAACTTTTTCCTGTGGGGGAAATGTCCCTTCCGGTGTAGGAACCCATTCTATATGGGGGAGTGTCCCTTTTGTTTTAGGAACCCTTCTTTTTGTGGGGGAAATGCACTTTCCTGTGTGCGGATGTCTCTTCCTGTGAGGTCGCCACGCCTACCTGTGGGGGAAATGCACTTTCCTGTTTGTGGACCTATCTTCTTGTGAGGGAATCCCACCTTCCTGTGGGGGAATAGATACTACCTGTAGGATGGGGGGGATGAGGACACATTTGTAATACCTTAACTAATAATAAAAAATAAATAAATAAATAAATAAATAAACAGGATTAAATGAGAAAAATAAATTGGAAAAAAAAAAAAGAAACTACCTCTTGGAGAACCCTCTTTTGTAGGGGGAAACTAAATTCCTGTGAAAAACCTTCTTCCTGTGTGGGAAATACACTTAGCTGTACGCTGACTTATTATGCTGTGAATGAATCGGCCCTTCACGTGGGGAAACAATACTTCCTCTGGGGCAACCATTCTTCTTCTGGAGGAAATGTCCCTTCCTGTGTGGACACACTTCATTCTTTGTGGGACATGGGCGATCCTCTTTGCTGAAGTATCTTCCATTGATGGAAACGCAACTTCCTGTGTTGAAACAAAACTACCCAAGGCTTAACCCTCCTTCAGGTGGCGGAAATGTCCCTTCCGATGTAGGAACCCATTTTATATGGGGGAGTGTCCCTTTTGTTTTAGGAACCCTTCTTCCTGTTGGGGAAATGCACTTTCCTGTGTGCGGATGTCTTTTCTTGTGAGGGCGTCGAACCTTCCTGTGGGGGAATGCACTATCCTGTTTGTGGACCTATCTTCCAGTGAGGGAATCGCACCTTCCTGAGAGGGAATCATAACTTCCTGTTGGAGAAGGCCTCGACCTATATGGGAAACAAACTTCCCTTGAGGAACCCTTCCTCTGGTGGGGAAATGCACTTTCCTGTATGGGACTTATTATGCTGTGAATGAATCGCTCCTTCATGTGGGGAAACAATACTTCCTCTGAGGGAAGCTTCATCCTCTGGAGGAAATGTCTCTTCCTGTGTGTGAACACTTCTCTCTTTGTGGGACATGCACTTTCCTGTGTGCAGATCTATCTTTCGTTGAGGGCATCCCACCTTCCTTTCGGGGTATTGCAACTTCGTTGTCAGAATCCTACCTCTAATGGGGGAACTGCATTTTTCCTTTGTGTGAAACTATTTTCGTGTGAGGGAGGTGCACATTGATGTGGTGGAAATTAAACTTCCTGAGGGAGATGAACTATTTCTGTGGGAGAAATTCACTGGTTGCAAGGAAACCCTTCTTACTGTGTGGGAAGTGCACTTTCCATTATGCAGACCTATATTCCTGTGATGGAATCGAACTTCCTGTGGGGATACCAGACTTCCGGTGGGGAACCCTTTGTCCTCTGGGTGAAATTTTCATGTGGTTTGGGAACCCGTCTCGCTCTGGGAGAAAGCATTTCCTGTTTGCAGACCGATGGTCCTTTGATGGGAATGCAACCTCCCGTGTGAAAACCAAACTTCCCGATTGTGAACCATCCTTCTTGTGGGGAAATTTCCTATCTGGTATGGGAACCCATTCTCCTATTAGGGAGTTTTCCCTTCCATTGTAGAAACCCTTCTTCCTTTGGGGGAAATGCTCTTTCCTCTTTGTGGACCGATCTTCCTGTGAGGGAATCGCACCTTCCTGTGCAGGAATCATAACTTCCTCTTGGAGAATGCCTCTACCTATATGGGAAAGAAACTTCCTTTGAGGAAACCTTCTTAGTGTGGGGGAATGCACTTTCCTGTATGAGGACCTATTATGCTGCGAATGAATCGCTCATTCTGGAGGAACCATTCTTTCAATGCAGGAAATATACCTTCCTGTGTGGACACTTCATTCTTTGTGGGACATGCACGTTCCTGTGTGCAGAACCATCTTCCATTGATGGAAACGCCACATCCGTGTGGAAAAAATTCTACCGGATGGTGAATACTCCTTCCAGTGTGGGAAATGTCCCTTCCGGTGTAGGAACCCATTTTTCTATGGAGGAGTGTCCTTTTTGTTTTACGAACCCTTCTTCCCGTGAGGGAAATGCACTTTAGTGTGTGCGATCTCCCTTCCTATGAGGGCGTCACCCATTCCTGTGAGGGAAATGGACTTTCCTGTTTGTTGACCTATCTTCCTGTGAGGGAATAGCACCTTCCTGTGGGGGAATCATAACTTCCTGTTGGAGAAAGCCTCTTCCTCTGGGGGAAATGAACTTCCTGGGAGGCAACATTCTTCCTGTTGGGAAATGACCTTTCCTGTATGTGGACCCATTGTGCTGTGAATGAATCGCCCCCTCATGTGGGGATACAATACTTCCTCTGGGGGAAGCATTCTTCCTCTGGAGGAAATGTCCATTCCTGTGTGGACACACTTCATTCTTTTTGGGACATGCACGTTCCTCTGTGCAGAAATGTCTTCCCTTGATGGAAACACAACTTCCGGTAGGAAACAAAACTTCCCGACGGTGAACCCTCCTTCCTGTGGTGGAAATGTCCCTTCTGGTGTAGGAACCCATTTTCTTTGGGGAGTATCCCTTTTGTATTAGGAACCTTTCTGCGTGTGGGAGAAATGCACTTTCCTGTCTGCAGATCTCTCTTCCTTGGAGGGTGTTGCGCCTTCCTGTGGGGGAAAGGCACTTTCCTGATTGTAGTCCAAACATCCGGTGAGGGAATCGTACTTCCTGTGGGGGAATCGCAACTGCCTGTGGGAGAAAGCCTATTCCTGCGGGGGAAATGAACTTCCTCGGAGGAAACCTTCTTCCAGTGGGGGAAATGCACTTTCCTGTAAGCGGACCTATTATTCTGCGATGAATCGCTCATTCATGTGGGGAAACAATACTTCCCCCCGGGAACATTTCTTTCTCTCAAGGAAATGCCCCTTCCTGTGTGGACACTTCATTCTTTGTGGGGAATACATGTTCCTGTGTGTAGAAGTAATTCCCATTGATGGAAACAAAACTTCCCGACAGTGAAAACTTTTTCCTGTGGGGGAAATGTCCCTTCCGGTGTAGGAACCCATTCTATATGGGGGAGTGTCCCTTTTGTTTTAGGAACCCTTCTTTTTGTGGGGGAAATGCACTTTCCTGTGTGCGGATGTCTCTTCCTGTGAGGTCGCCACGCCTACCTGTGGGGGAAATGCACTTTCCTGTTTGTGGACCTATCTTCTTGTGAGGGAATCCCACCTTCCTGTGGGGGAATAGAAACTACCTGTAGGATGGGGGGGATGAGGACACATTTGTAATACCTTATCTAATAATAAAAAATAAATAAATAAATAAATAAATAAATAAATAAATAAACAGGATTAAATGAGGAAAAATAAATTGGAAAAAAAAAAAGAAACTACCTCTTGGAGAACCCTCTTTTGTAGGGGGAAACTAAATTCCTGTGAAAAACCTTCTTCCTGTGTGGGAAATACACTTAGCTGTACGCTGACTTATTATGCTGTGAATGAATCGGCCCTTCACGTGGGGAAACAATACTTCCTCTGGGGCAACCATTCTTCTTCTGGAGGAAATGTCCCTTCCTGTGTGGACACACTTCATTCTTTGTGGTTCATGGGCGATCCTCTTTGCTGAAGTATCTTCCATTGATGGAAACGCAACTTCCTGTGTTGAAACAAAACTACCCAAGGCTTAACCCTCCTTCAGGTGGCGGAAATGTCCCTTCCGATGTAGGAACCCATTTTATATGGGGGAGTGTCCCTTTTGTTTTAGGAACCCTTCTTCCTGTTGGGGAAATGCACTTTCCTGTGTGCGGATGTCTTTTCTTGTGAGGGCGTCGAACCTTCCTGTGGGGGAATGCACTATCCTGTTTGTGGACCTATCTTCCAGTGAGGGAATCGCACCTTCCTGAGAGGGAATCATAACTTCCTGTTGGAGAAGGCCTCGACCTATATGGGAAACAAACTTCCCTTGAGGAACCCTTCCTCTGGTGGGGAAATGCACTTTCCTGTATGGGACTTATTATGCTGTGAATGAATCGCTCCTTCATGTGGGGAAACAATACTTCCTCTGAGGGAAGCTTCATCCTCTGGAGGAAATGTCTCTTCCTGTGTGTGAACACTTCTCTCTTTGTGGGACATGCACTTTCCTGTGTGCAGATCTATCTTTCGTTGAGGGCATCCCACCTTCCTTTCGGGGTATTGCAACTTCGTTGTCAGAATCCTACCTCTAATGGGGGAACTGCATTTTTCCTTTGTGTGAAACTATTTTCGTGTGAGGGAGGTGCACATTGATGTGGTGGAAATTAAACTTCCTGAGGGAGATGAACTATTTCTGTGGGAGAAATTCACTGGTTGCAAGGAAACCCTTCTTACTGTGTGGGAAGAGCACTTTCCATTATGCAGACCTACATTCCTGTGATGGAATCGAACTTCCTGCGGGGATACCAGACTTCCGGTGGGGAACCCTTTGTCCTCTGGGTGAAATTTTCATGTGGTTTGGGAACCCGTCTCGCTCTGGGAGAAAGCATTTCCTGTTTGCAGACCGATGGTCCTTTGATGGGAATGCAACCTCCCGTGTGAAAACCAAACTTCCCGATTGTGAACCATCCTTCTTGTGGGGAAATTTCCTATCTGGTATGGGAACCCATTCTCCTATTAGGGAGTTTTCCCTTCCATTGTAGAAACCCTTCTTCCTTTGGGGGAAATGCTCTTTCCTCTTTGTGGACCGATCTTCCTGTGAGGGAATCGCACCTTCCTGTGCAGGAATCATAACTTCCTCTTGGAGAATGCCTCTACCTATATGGGAAAGAAACTTCCTTTGAGGAAACCTTCTTAGTGTGGGGGAATGCACTTTCCTGTATGAGGACCTATTATGCTGCGAATGAATCGCTCATTCTGGAGGAACCATTCTTTCAATGCAGGAAATATACCTTCCTGTGTGGACACTTCATTCTTTGTGGGACATGCACGTTCCTGTGTGCAGAACCATCTTCCATTGATGGAAACGCCACATCCGTGTGGAAAAAATTCTACCGGATGGTGAATACTCCTTCCAGTGTGGGAAATGTCCCGTCCGGTGTAGGAACCCATTTTTCTATGGAGGAGTGTCCTTTTTGTTTTACGAACCCTTCTTCCCGTGAGGGAAATGCACTTTAGTGTGTGCGATCTCCCTTCCTATGAGGGCGTCACCCATTCCTGTGAGGGAAATGGACTTTCCTGTTTGATGACCTATCTTCCTGTGAGGGAATAGCACCTTCCTGTGGGGGAATCATAACTTCCTGTTGGAGAAAGCCTCTTCCTCTGGGGGAAATGAACTTCCTGGGAGGCAACATTCTTCCTGTTGGGAAATGACCTTTCCTGTATGTGGACCCATTGTGCTGTGAATGAATCGCTCCCTCATGTGGGGATACAATACTTCCTCTGGGGGAACCATTCTTCCTCTGGAGGAAATGTCCATTCCTGTGTGGACACACTTCATTCTTTTTGGGACATGCACGTTCCTCTGTGCAGAAATGTCTTCCCTTGATGGAAACACAACTTCCGGTAGGAAACAAAACTTCCCGACGGTGAACCCTCCTTCCTGTGGTGGAAATGTCCCTTCTGGTGTAGGAACCCATTTTCTTTGGGGAGTATCCCTTTTGTATTAGGAACCTTTCTGCGTGTGGGAGAAATGCACTTTCCTGTCTGCAGATCTCTCTTCCTTGGAGGGTGTTGCGCCTTCCTGTGGGGGAAAGGCACTTTCCTGTTTGTAGTCCAAACATCCGGTGAGGGAATCGTACTTCCTGTGGGGGAATCGCAACTGCCTGTGGGAGAAAGCCTATTCCTGCGGGGGAAATGAACTTCCTCAGAGGAAACCTTCTTCCAGTGGGGGAAATGCACTTTCCTGTAAGCGGACCTATTATTCTGCGATGAATCGCTCATTCATGTGGGGAAACAATACTTCCCCCTGGGAACCTTTCTTTCTCTCAAGGAAATGCCCCTTCCTGTGTGGACACTTCATTCTTTGTGGGGAATACATGTTCCTGTGTGTAGAAGTAATTCCCATTGATGGAAACAAAACTTCCCGACAGTGAAAACTTTTTCCTGTGGGGGAAATGTCCCTTCCGGTGTAGGAACCCATTCTATATGGGGGAGTGTCCCTTTTGTTTTAGGAACCCTTCTTTTTGTGGGGTAATGCACTTTCCTGTGTGCGGATGTCTCCTCCTGTGAGGTCGCCACGCCTACCTGTGGGGGAAATGCACTTTCCTGTTTGTGGACCTATCTTCTTGTGAGGGAATCCCACCTTCCTGTGGGGGAATAGAAACTACCTGTAGGATGGGGGGGATGAGGACACATTTGTAATACCTTAACTAATAATAAAAAATAAATAAATAAATAAATAAATAAATAAACAGGATTAAATGAGAAAAAATAAATTGGAAAAAAAAAAAGAAACTACCTCTTGGAGAACCCTCTTTTGTAGGGGGAAACTAAATTCCTGTGAAAAACCTTCTTCCTGTGTGGGAAATACACTTAGCTGTACGCTGACTTATTATGCTGTGAATGAATCGGCCCTTCACGTGGGGAAACAATACTTCCTCTGGGGCAACCATTCTTCTTCTGGAGGAAATGTCCCTTCCTGTGTGGACACACTTCATTCTTTGTGGGACATGGGCGATCCTCTTTGCTGAAGTATCTTCCATTGATGGAAACGCAACTTCCTGTGTTGAAACAAAACTACCCAAGGCTTAACCCTCCTTCAGGTGGCGGAAATGTCCCTTCCGATGTAGGAACCCATTTTATATGGGGGAGTGTCCCTTTTGTTTTAGGAACCCTTCTTCCTGTTGGGGAAATGCACTTTCCTGTGTGCGGATGTCTTTTCTTGTGAGGGCGTCGAACCTTCCTGTGGGGGAATGCACTATCCTGTTTGTGGACCTATCTTCCAGTGAGGGAATCGCACCTTCCTGAGAGGGAATCATAACTTCCTGTTGGAGAAGGCCTCGACCTATATGGGAAACAAACTTCCCTTGAGGAACCCTTCCTCTGGTGGGGAAATGCACTTTCCTGTATGGGACTTATTATGCTGTGAATGAATCGCTCCTTCATGTGGGGAAACAATACTTCCTCTGAGGGAAGCTTCATCCTCTGGAGGAAATGTCTCTTCCTGTGTGTGAACACTTCTCTCTTTGTGGGACATGCACTTTCCTGTGTGCAGATCTATCTTTCGTTGAGGGCATCCCACCTTCCTTTCGGGGTATTGCAACTTCGTTGTCAGAATCCTACCTCTAATGGGGGAACTGCATTTTTCCTTTGTGTGAAACTATTTTCGTGTGAGGGAGGTGCACATTGATGTGGTGGAAATTAAACTTCCTGAGGGAGATGAACTATTTCTGTGGGAGAAATTCACTGGTTGCAAGGAAACCCTTCTTACTGTGTGGGAAGTGCACTTTCCATTATGCAGACCTATATTCCTGTGATGGAATCGAACTTCCTGTGGGGATACCAGACTTCCGGTGGGGAACCCTTTGTCCTCTGGGTGAAATTTTCATGTGGTTTGGGAACCCGTCTCGCTCTGGGAGAAAGCATTTCCTGTTTGCACACCGATGGTCCTTTGATGGGAATGCAACCTCCCGTGTGAAAACCAAACTTCCCGATTGTGAACCATCCTTCTTGTGGGGAAATTTCCTATCTGGTATGGGAACCCATTCTCCTATTAGGGAGTTTTCCCTTCCATTGTAGAAACCCTTCTTCCTTTGGGGGAAATGCTCTTTCCTCTTTGTGGACCGATCTTCCTGTGAGGGAATCGCACCTTCCTGTGCAGGAATCATAACTTCCTCTTGGAGAATGCCTCTACCTATATGGGAAAGAAACTTCCTTTGAGGAAACCTTCTTAGTGTGGGGGAATGCACTTTCCTGTATGAGGACCTATTATGCTGCGAATGAATCGCTCATTCTGGAGGAACCATTCTTTCAATGCAGGAAATATACCTTCCTGTGTGGACACTTCATTCTTTGTGGGACATGCACGTTCCTGTGTGCAGAACCATCTTCCATTGATGGAAACGCCACATCCGTGTGGAAAAAATTCTACCGGATGGTGAATACTCCTTCCAGTGTGGGAAATGTCCCTTCCGGTGTAGGAACCCATTTTTCTATGGAGGAGTGTCCTTTTTGTTTTACGAACCCTTCTTCCCGTGAGGGAAATGCACTTTAGTGTGTGCGATCTCCCTTCCTATGAGGGCGTCACCCATTCCTGTGAGGGAAATGGACTTTCCTGTTTGTTGCCCTATCTTCCTGTGAGGGAATAGCACCTTCCTGTGGGGGAATCATAACTTCCTCTTGGAGAAAGCCTCTTCCTCTGGGGGAAATGAACTTCCTGGGAGGCAACATTCTTCCTGTTGGGAAATGACCTTTCCTGTATGTGGACCCATTGTGCTGTGAATGAATCGCCCCCTCATGTGGGGATACAATACTTCCTCTGGGGGAACCATTCTTCCTCTGGAGGAAATGTCCATTCCTGTGTGGACACACTTCATTCTTTTTGGGACATGCACGTTCCTCTGTGCAGAAATGTCTTCCCTTGATGGAAACACAACTTCCGGTAGGAAACAAAACTTCCCGACGGTGAACCCTCCTTCCTGTGGTGGAAATGTCCCTTCTGGTGTAGGAACCCATTTTCTTTGGGGAGTATCCCTTTTGTATTAGGAACCTTTCTGCGTGTGGGAGAAATGCACTTTCCTGTCTGCAGATCTCTCTTCCTTGGAGGGTGTTGCGCCTTCCTGTGGGGGAAAGGCACTTTCCTGTTTGTAGTCCAAACATCCGGTGAGGGAATCGTACTTCCTATGTTGGAATCGCAACTGCCTGTGGGAGAAAGCCTATTCCTGCGGGGGAAATGAACTTCCTCGGAGGAAACCTTCTTCCAGTGGGGGAAATGCACTTTCCTGTAAGCGGACCTATTATTCTGCGATGAATCGCTCATTCATGTGGGGAAACAATACTTCCCCCCGGGAACCTTTCTTTCTCTCAAGGAAATGCCCCTTCCTGTGTGGACACTTCATTCTTTGTGGGGAATACATGTTCCTGTGTGTAGAAGTAATTCCCATTGATGGAAACAAAACTTCCCGACAGTGAAAACTTTTTCCTGTGGGGGAAATGTCCCTTCCGGTGTAGGAACCCATTCTATATGGGGGAGTGTCCCTTTTGTTTTAGGAACCCTTCTTTTTGTGGGGGAAATGCACTTTCCTGTGTGCGGATGTCTCTTCCTGTGAGGTCGCCACGCCTACCTGTGGGGGAAATGCACTTTCCTGTTTGTGGACCTATCTTCTTGTGAGGGAATCCCACCTTCCTGTGGGGGAATAGATACTACCTGTAGGATGGGGGGGATGAGGACACATTTGTAATACCTTAACTAATAATAAAAAATAAATAAATAAATAAATAAATAAACAGGATTAAATGAGAAAAATAAATTGGAAAAAAAAAAAAGAAACTACCTCTTGGAGAACCCTCTTTTGTAGGGGGAAACTAAATTCCTGTGAAAAACCTTCTTCCTGTGTGGGAAATACACTTAGCTGTACGCTGACTTATTATGCTGTGAATGAATCGGCCCTTCACGTGGGGAAACAATACTTCCTCTGGGGCAACCATTCTTCTTCTGGAGGAAATGTCCCTTCCTGTGTGGACACACTTCATTCTTTGTGGGACATGGGCGATCCTCTTTGCTGAAGTATCTTCCATTGATGGAAACGCAACTTCCTGTGTTGAAACAAAACTACCCAAGGCTTAACCCTCCTTCAGGTGGCGGAAATGTCCCTTCCGATGTAGGAACCCATTTTATATGGGGGAGTGTCCCTTTTGTTTTAGGAACCCTTCTTCCTGTTGGGGAAATGCACTTTCCTGTGTGCGGATGTCTTTTCTTGTGAGGGCGTCGAACCTTCCTGTGGGGGAATGCACTATCCTGTTTGTGGACCTATCTTCCAGTGAGGGAATCGCACCTTCCTGAGAGGGAATCATAACTTCCTGTTGGAGAAGGCCTCGACCTATATGGGAAACAAACTTCCCTTGAGGAACCCTTCCTCTGGTGGGGAAATGCACTTTCCTGTATGGGACTTATTATGCTGTGAATGAATCGCTCCTTCATGTGGGGAAACAATACTTCCTCTGAGGGAAGCTTCATCCTCTGGAGGAAATGTCTCTTCCTGTGTGTGAACACTTCTCTCTTTGTGGGACATGCACTTTCCTGTGTGCAGATCTATCTTTCGTTGAGGGCATCCCACCTTCCTTTCGGGGTATTGCAACTTCGTTGTCAGAATCCTACCTCTAATGGGGGAACTGCATTTTTCCTTTGTGTGAAACTATTTTCGTGTGAGGGAGGTGCACATTGATGTGGTGGAAATTAAACTTCCTGAGGGAGATGAACTATTTCTGTGGGAGAAATTCACTGGTTGCAAGGAAACCCTTCTTACTGTGTGGGAAGTGCACTTTCCATTATGCAGACCTATATTCCTGTGATGGAATCGAACTTCCTGTGGGGATACCAGACTTCCGGTGGGGAACCCTTTGTCCTCTGGGTGAAATTTTCATGTGGTTTGGGAACCCGTCTCGCTCTGGGAGAAAGCATTTCCTGTTTGCAGACCGATGGTCCTTTGATGGGAATGCAACCTCCCGTGTGAAAACCAAACTTCCCGATTGTGAACCATCCTTCTTGTGGGGAAATTTCCTATCTGGTATGGGAACCCATTCTCCTATTAGGGAGTTTTCCCTTCCATTGTAGAAACCCTTCTTCCTTTGGGGGAAATGCTCTTTCCTCTTTGTGGACCGATCTTCCTGTGAGGGAATCGCACCTTCCTGTGCAGGAATCATAACTTCCTCTTGGAGAATGCCTCTACCTATATGGGAAAGAAACTTCCTTTGAGGAAACCTTCTTAGTGTGGGGGAATGCACTTTCCTGTATGAGGACCTATTATGCTGCGAATGAATCGCTCATTCTGGAGGAACCATTCTTTCAATGCAGGAAATATACCTTCCTGTGTGGACACTTCATTCTTTGTGGGACATGCACGTTCCTGTGTGCAGAACCATCTTCCATTGATGGAAACGCCACATCCGTGTGGAAAAAATTCTACCGGATGGTGAATACTCCTTCCAGTGTGGGAAATGTCCCTTCCGGTGTAGGAACCCATTTTTCTATGGAGGAGTGTCCTTTTTGTTTTACGAACCCTTCTTCCCGTGAGGGAAATGCACTTTAGTGTGTGCGATCTCCCTTCCTATGAGGGCGTCACCCATTCCTGTGAGGGAAATGGACTTTCCTGTTTGTTGACCTATCTTCCTGTGAGGGAATAGCACCTTCCTGTGGGGGAATCATAACTTCCTGTTGGAGAAAGCCTCTTCCTCTGGGGGAAATGAACTTCCTGGGAGGCAACATTCTTCCTGTTGGGAAATGACCTTTCCTGTATGTGGACCCATTGTGCTGTGAATGAATCGCTCCCTCATGTGGGGATACAATACTTCCTCTGGGGGAAGCATTCTTCCTCTGGAGGAAATGTCCATTCCTGTGTGGACACACTTCATTCTTTTTGGGACATGCACGTTCCTCTGTGCAGAAATGTCTTCCCTTGATGGAAACACAACTTCCGGTAGGAAACAAAACTTCCCGACGGTGAACCCTCCTTCCTGTGGTGGAAATGTCCCTTCTGGTGTAGGAACCCATTTTCTTTGGGGAGTATCCCTTTTGTATTAGGAACCTTTCTGCGTGTGGGAGAAATGCACTTTCCTGTCTGCAGATCTCTCTTCCTTTGAGGGTGTTGCGCCTTCCTGTGGGGGAAAGGCACTTTCCTGATTGTAGTCCAAACATCCGGTGAGGGAATCGTACTTCCTGTGGGGGAATCGCAACTGCCTGTGGGAGAAAGCCTATTCCTGCGGGGGAAATGAACTTCCTCGGAGGAAACCTTCTTCCAGTGGGGGAAATGCACTTTCCTGTAAGCGGACCTATTATTCTTCGATGAATCGCTCATTCATGTGGGGAAACAATACTTCCCCCCGGGAACATTTCTTTCTCTCAAGGAAATGCCCCTTCCTGTGTGGACACTTCATTCTTTGTGGGGAATACATGTTCCTGTGTGTAGAAGTAATTCCCATTGATGGAAACAAAACTTCCCGACAGTGAAAACTTTTTCCTGTGGGGGAAATGTCCCTTCCGGTGTAGGAACCCATTCTATATGGGGGAGTGTCCCTTTTGTTTTAGGAACCCTTCTTTTTGTGGGGGAAATGCACTTTCCTGTGTGCGGATGTCTCTTCCTGTGAGGTCGCCACGCCTACCTGTGGGGGAAATGCACTTTCCTGTTTGTGGACCTATCTTCTTGTGAGGGAATCCCACCTTCCTGTGGGGGAATAGAAACTACCTGTAGGATGGGGGGGATGAGGACACATTTGTAATACCTTATCTAATAATAAAAAATAAATAAATAAATAAATAAATAAATAAACAGGATTAAATGAGGAAAAATAAATTGGAAAAAAAAAAAGAAACTACCTCTTGGAGAACCCTCTTTTGTAGGGGGAAACTAAATTCCTGTGAAAAACCTTCTTCCTGTGTGGGAAATACACTTAGCTGTACGCTGACTTATTATGCTGTGAATGAATCGGCCCTTCACGTGGGGAAACAATACTTCCTCAGGGGCAACCATTCTTCTTCTGGAGGAAATGTCCCTTCCTGTGTGGACACACTTCATTCTTTGTGGGACATGGGCGATCCTCTTTGCTGAAGTATCTTCCATTGATGGAAACGCAACTTCCTGTGTTGAAACAAAACTACCCAAGGCTTAACCCTCCTTCAGGTGGCGGAAATGTCCCTTCCGATGTAGGAACCCATTTTATATGGGGGAGTGTCCCTTTTGTTTTAGGAACCCTTCTTCCTGTTGGGGAAATGCACTTTCCTGTGTGCGGATGTCTTTTCTTGTGAGGGCGTCGAACCTTCCTGTGGGGGAATGCACTATCCTGTTTGTGGACCTATCTTCCAGTGAGGGAATCGCACCTTCCTGAGAGGGAATCATAACTTCCTGTTGGAGAAGGCCTCGACCTATATGGGAAACAAACTTCCCTTGAGGAACCCTTCCTCTGGTGGGGAAATGCACTTTCCTGTATGGGACTTATTATGCTGTGAATGAATCGCTCCTTCATGTGGGGAAACAATACTTCCTCTGAGGGAAGCTTCATCCTCTGGAGGAAATGTCTCTTCCTGTGTGTGAACACTTCTCTCTTTGTGGGACATGCACTTTCCTGTGTGCAGATCTATCTTTCGTTGAGGGCATCCCACCTTCCTTTCGGGGTATTGCAACTTCGTTGTCAGAATCCTACCTCTAATGGGGGAACTGCATTTTTCCTTTGTGTGAAACTATTTTCGTGTGAGGGAGGTGCACATTGATGTGGTGGAAATTAAACTTCCTGAGGGAGATGAACTATTTCTGTGGGAGAAATTCACTGGTTGCAAGGAAACCCTTCTTACTGTGTGGGAAGTGCACTTTCCATTATGCAGACCTATATTCCTGTGATGGAATCGAACTTCCTGTGGGGATACCAGACTTCCGGTGGGGAACCCTTTGTCCTCTGGGTGAAATTTTCATGTGGTTTGGGAACCCGTCTCGCTCTGGGAGAAAGCATTTCCTGTTTGCAGACCGATGGTCCTTTGATGGGAATGCAACCTCCCGTGTGAAAACCAAACTTCCCGATTGTGAACCATCCTTCTTGTGGGGAAATTTCCTATCTGGTATGGGAACCCATTCTCCTATTAGGGAGTTTTCCCTTCCATTGTAGAAACCCTTCTTCCTTTGGGGGAAATGCTCTTTCCTCTTTGTGGACCGATCTTCCTGTGAGGGAATCGCACCTTCCTGTGCAGGAATCATAACTTCCTCTTGGAGAATGCCTCTACCTATATGGGAAAGAAACTTCCTTTGAGGAAACCTTCTTAGTGTGGGGGAATGCACTTTCCTGTATGAGGACCTATTATGCTGCGAATGAATCGCTCATTCTGGAGGAACCATTCTTTCAATGCAGGAAATATACCTTCCTGTGTGGACACTTCATTCTTTGTGGGACATGCACGTTCCTGTGTGCAGAACCATCTTCCATTGATGGAAACGCCACATCCGTGTGGAAAAAATTCTACCGGATGGTGAATACTCCTTCCAGTGTGGGAAATGTCCCTTCCGGTGTAGGAACCCATTTTTCTATGGAGGAGTGTCCTTTTTGTTTTACGAACCCTTCTTCCCGTGAGGGAAATGCACTTTAGTGTGTGCGATCTCCCTTCCTATGAGGGCGTCACCCATTCCTGTGAGGGAAATGGACTTTCCTGTTTGTTGACCTATCTTCCTGTGAGGGAATAGCACCTTCCTGTGGGGGAATCATAACTTCCTGTTGGAGAAAGCCTCTTCCTCTGGGGGAAATGAACTTCCTGGGAGGCAACATTCTTCCTGTTGGGAAATGACCTTTCCTGTATGTGGACCCATTGTGCTGTGAATGAATCGCCCCCTCATGTGGGGATACAATACTTCCTCTGGGGGAAGCATTCTTCCTCTGGAGGAAATGTCCATTCCTGTGTGGACACACTTCATTCTTTTTGGGACATGCACGTTCCTCTGTGCAGAAATGTCTTCCCTTGATGGAAACACAACTTCCGGTAGGAAACAAAACTTCCCGACGGTGAACCCTCCTTCCTGTGGTGGAAATGTCCCTTCTGGTGTAGGAACCCATTTTCTTTGGGGAGTATCCCTTTTGTATTAGGAACCTTTCTGCGTGTGGGAGAAATGCACTTTCCTGTCTGCAGATCTCTCTTCCTTGGAGGGTGTTGCGCCTTCCTGTGGGGGAAAGGCACTTTCCTGATTGTAGTCCAAACATCCGGTGAGGGAATCGTACTTCCTGTGGGGGAATCGCAACTGCCTGTGGGAGAAAGCCTATTCCTGCGGGGGAAATGAACTTCCTCGGAGGAAACCTTCTTCCAGTGGGGGAAATGCACTTTCCTGTAAGCGGACCTATTATTCTGCGATGAATCGCTCATTCATGTGGGGAAACAATACTTGCCCCCGGGAACCTTTCTTTCTCTCAAGGAAATGCCCCTTCCTGTGTGGACACTTCATTCTTTGTGGGGAATACATGTTCCTGTGTGTAGAAGTAATTCCCATTGATGGAAACAAAACTTCCCGACAGTGAAAACTTTTTCCTGTGGGGGAAATGTCCCTTCCGGTGTAGGAACCCATTCTATATGGGGGAGTGTCCCTTTTGTTTTAGGAACCCTTCTTTTTGTGGGGGAAATGCACTTTCCTGTGTGCGGATGTCTCTTCCTGTGAGGTCGCCACGCCTACCTGTGGGGGAAATGCACTTTCCTGTTTGTGGACCTATCTTCTTGTGAGGGAATCCCACCTTCCTGTGGGGGAATAGAAACTACCTGTAGGATGGGGGGGATGAGGACACATTTGTAATACCTTATCTAATAATAAAAAATAAATAAATAAATAAATAAATAAATAAATAAATAAACAGGATTAAATGAGGAAAAATAAATTGGAAAAAAAAAAGAAACTACCTCTTGGAGAACCCTCTTTTGTAGGGGGAAACTAAATTCCTGTGAAAAACCTTCTTCCTGTGTGGGAAATACACTTAGCTGTACGCTGACTTATTATGCTGTGAATGAATCGGCCCTTCACGTGGGGAAACAATACTTCCTCTGGGGCAACCATTCTTCTTCTGGAGGAAATGTCCCTTCCTGTGTGGACACACTTCATTCTTTGTGGGACATGGGCGATCCTCTTTGCTGAAGTATCTTCCATTGATGGAAACGCAACTTCCTGTGTTGAAACAAAACTACCCAAGGCTTAACCCTCCTTCAGGTGGCGGAAATGTCCCTTCCGATGTAGGAACCCATTTTATATGGGGGAGTGTCCCTTTTGTTTTAGGAACCCTTCTTCCTGTTGGGGAAATGCACTTTCCTGTGTGCGGATGTCTTTTCTTGTGAGGGCGTCGAACCTTCCTGTGGGGGAATGCACTATCCTGTTTGTGGACCTATCTTCCAGTGAGGGAATCGCACCTTCCTGAGAGGGAATCATAACTTCCTGTTGGAGAAGGCCTCGACCTATATGGGAAACAAACTTCCCTTGAGGAACCCTTCCTCTGGTGGGGAAATGCACTTTCCTGTATGGGACTTATTATGCTGTGAATGAATCGCTCCTTCATGTGGGGAAACAATACTTCCTCTGAGGGAAGCTTCATCCTCTGGAGGAAATGTCTCTTCCTGTGTGTGAACACTTCTCTCTTTGTGGGACATGCACTTTCCTGTGTGCAGATCTATCTTTCGTTGAGGGCATCCCACCTTCCTTTCGGGGTATTGCAACTTCGTTGTCAGAATCCTACCTCTAATGGGGGAACTGCATTTTTCCTTTGTGTGAAACTATTTTCGTGTGAGGGAGGTGCACATTGATGTGGTGGAAATTAAACTTCCTGAGGGAGATGAACTATTTCTGTGGGAGAAATTCACTGGTTGCAAGGAAACCCTTCTTACTGTGTGGGAAGTGCACTTTCCATTATGCAGACCTATATTCCTGTGATGGAATCGAACTTCCTGTGGGGATACCAGACTTCCGGTGGGGAACCCTTTGTCCTCTGGGTGAAATTTTCATGTGGTTTGGGAACCCGTCTCGCTCTGGGAGAAAGCATTTCCTGTTTGCAGACCGATGGTCCTTTGATGGGAATGCAACCTCCCGTGTGAAAACCAAACTTCCCGATTGTGAACCATCCTTCTTGTGGGGAAATTTCCTATCTGGTATGGGAACCCATTCTCCTATTAGGGAGTTTTCCCTTCCATTGTAGAAACCCTTCTTCCTTTGGGGGAAATGCTCTTTCCTCTTTGTGGACCGATCTTCCTGTGAGGGAATCGCACCTTCCTGTGCAGGAATCATAACTTCCTCTTGGAGAATGCCTCTACCTATATGGGAAAGAAACTTCCTTTGAGGAAACCTTCTTAGTGTGGGGGAATGCACTTTCCTGTATGAGGACCTATTATGCTGCGAATGAATCGCTCATTCTGGAGGAACCATTCTTTCAATGCAGGAAATATACCTTCCTGTGTGGACACTTCATTCTTTGTGGGACATGCACGTTCCTGTGTGCAGAACCATCTTCCATTGATGGAAACGCCACATCCGTGTGGAAAAAATTCTACCGGATGGTGAATACTCCTTCCAGTGTGGGAAATGTCCCTTCCGGTGTAGGAACCCATTTTTCTATGGAGGAGTGTCCTTTTTGTTTTACGAACCCTTCTTCCCGTGAGGGAAATGCACTTTAGTGTGTGCGATCTCCCTTCCTATGAGGGCGTCACCCATTCCTGTGAGGGAAATGGACTTTCCTGTTTGTTGACCTATCTTCCTGTGAGGGAATAGCACCTTCCTGTGGGGGAATCATAACTTCCTGTTGGAGAAAGCCTCTTCCTCTGGGGGAAATGAACTTCCTGGGAGGCAACATTCTTCCTGTTGGGAAATGACCTTTCCTGTATGTGGACCCATTGTGCTGTGAATGAATCGCCCCCTCATGTGGGGATACAATACTTCCTCTGGGGGAAGCATTCTTCCTCTGGAGGAAATGTCCATTCCTGTGTGGACACACTTCATTCTTTTTGGGACATGCACGTTCCTCTGTGCAGAAATGTCTTCCCTTGATGGAAACACAACTTCCGGTAGGAAACAAAACTTCCCGACGGTGAACCCTCCTTCCTGTGGTGGAAATGTCCCTTCTGGTGTAGGAACCCATTTTCTTTGGGGAGTATCCCTTTTGTATTAGGAACCTTTCTGCGTGTGGGAGAAATGCACTTTCCTGTCTGCAGATCTCTCTTCCTTGGAGGGTGTTGCGCCTTCCTGTGGGGGAAAGGCACTTTCCTGATTGTAGTCCAAACATCCGGTGAGGGAATCGTACTTCCTGTGGGGGAATCGCAACTGCCTGTGGGAGAAAGCCTATTCCTGCGGGGGAAATGAACTTCCTCGGAGGAAACCTTCTTCCAGTGGGGGAAATGCACTTTCCTGTAAGCGGACCTATTATTCTGCGATGAATCGCTCGTTCATGTGGGGAAACAATACTTCCCCCCGGGAACCTTTCTTTCTCTCAAGGAAATGCCCCTTCCTGTGTGGACACTTCATTCTTTGTGGGGAATACATGTTCCTGTGTGTAGAAGTAATTCCCATTGATGGAAACAAAACTTCCCGACAGTGAAAACTTTTTCCTGTGGGGGAAATGTCCCTTCCGGTGTAGGAACCCATTCTATATGGGGGAGTGTCCCTTTTGTTTTAGGAACCCTTCTTTTTGTGGGGGAAATGCACTTTCCTGTGTGCGGATGTCTCTTCCTGTGAGGTCGCCACGCCTACCTGTGGGGGAAATGCACTTTCCTGTTTGTGGACCTATCTTCTTGTGAGGGAATCCCACCTTCCTGTGGGGGAATAGAAACTACCTGTAGGATGGGGGGGATGAGGACACATTTGTAATACCTTAACTAATAATAAAAAATAAATAAATAAATAAATAAACAGGATTAAATGAGGAAAAATAAATTGGAAAAAAAAAAAAAGAAACTACCTCTTGGAGAACCCTCTTTTGTAGGGGGAAACTAAATTCCTGTGAAAAACCTTCTTCCTGTGTGGGAAATACACTTAGCTGTACGCTGACTTATTATGCTGTGAATGAATCGGCCCTTCACGTGGGGAAACAATACTTCCTCTGGGGCAACCATTCTTCTTCTGGAGGAAATGTCCCTTCCTGTGTGGACACACTTCATTCTTTGTGGGACATGGGCGATCCTCTTTGCTGAAGTATCTTCCATTGATGGAAACGCAACTTCCTGTGTTGAAACAAAACTACCCAAGGCTTAACCCTCCTTCAGGTGGCGGAAATGTCCCTTCCGATGTAGGAACCCATTTTATATGGGGGAGTGTCCCTTTTGTTTTAGGAACCCTTCTTCCTGTTGGGGAAATGCACTTTCCTGTGTGCGGATGTCTTTTCTTGTGAGGGCGTCGAACCTTCCTGTGGGGGAATGCACTATCCTGTTTGTGGACCTATCTTCCAGTGAGGGAATCGCACCTTCCTGAGAGGGAATCATAACTTCCTGTTGGAGAAGGCCTCGACCTATATGGGAAACAAACTTCCCTTGAGGAACCCTTCCTCTGGTGGGGAAATGCACTTTCCTGTATGGGACTTATTATGCTGTGAATGAATCGCTCCTTCATGTGGGGAAACAATACTTCCTCTGAGGGAAGCTTCATCCTCTGGAGGAAATGTCTCTTCCTGTGTGTGAACACTTCTCTCTTTGTGGGACATGCACTTTCCTGTGTGCAGATCTATCTTTCGTTGAGGGCATCCCACCTTCCTTTCGGGGTATTGCAACTTCGTTGTCAGAATCCTACCTCTAATGGGGGAACTGCATTTTTCCTTTGTGTGAAACTATTTTCGTGTGAGGGAGGTGCACATTGATGTGGTGGAAATTAAACTTCCTGAGGGAGATGAACTATTTCTGTGGGAGAAATTCACTGGTTGCAAGGAAACCCTTCTTACTGTGTGGGAAGTGCACTTTCCATTATGCAGACCTATATTCCTGTGATGGAATCGAACTTCCTGTGGGGATACCAGACTTCCGGTGGGGAACCCTTTGTCCTCTGGGTGAAATTTTCATGTGGTTTGGGAACCCGTCTCGCTCTGGGAGAAAGCATTTCCTGTTTGCAGACCGATGGTCCTTTGATGGGAATGCAACCTCCCGTGTGAAAACCAAACTTCCCGATTGTGAACCATCCTTCTTGTGGGGAAATTTCCTATCTGGTATGGGAACCCATTCTCCTATTAGGGAGTTTTCCCTTCCATTGTAGAAACCCTTCTTCCTTTGGGGGAAATGCTCTTTCCTCTTTGTGGACCGATCTTCCTGTGAGGGAATCGCACCTTCCTGTGCAGGAATCATAACTTCCTCTTGGAGAATGCCTCTACCTATATGGGAAAGAAACTTCCTTTGAGGAAACCTTCTTAGTGTGGGGGAATGCACTTTCCTGTATGAGGACCTATTATGCTGCGAATGAATCGCTCATTCTGGAGGAACCATTCTTTCAATGCAGGAAATATACCTTCCTGTGTGGACACTTCATTCTTTGTGGGACATGCACGTTCCTGTGTGCAGAACCATCTTCCATTGATGGAAACGCCACATCCGTGTGGAAAAAATTCTACCGGATGGTGAATACTCCTTCCAGTGTGGGAAATGTCCCTTCCGGTGTAGGAACCCATTTTTCTATGGAGGAGTGTCCTTTTTGTTTTACGAACCCTTCTTCCCGTGAGGGAAATGCACTTTAGTGTGTGCGATCTCCCTTCCTATGAGGGCGTCACCCATTCCTGTGAGGGAAATGGACTTTCCTGTTTGTTGACCTATCTTCCTGTGAGGGAATAGCACCTTCCTGTGGGGGAATCATAACTTCCTGTTGGAGAAAGCCTCTTCCTCTGGGGGAAATGAACTTCCTGGGAGGCAACATTCTTCCTGTTGGGAAATGACCTTTCCTGTATGTGGACCCATTGTGCTGTGAATGAATCGCCCCCTCATGTGGGGATACAATACTTCCTCTGGGGGAAGCATTCTTCCTCTGGAGGAAATGTCCATTCCTGTGTGGACACACTTCATTCTTTTTGGGACATGCACGTTCCTCTGTGCAGAAATGTCTTCCCTTGATGGAAACACAACTTCCGGTAGGAAACAAAACTTCCCGACGGTGAACCCTCCTTCCTGTGGTGGAAATGTCCCTTCTGGTGTAGGAACCCATTTTCTTTGGGGAGTATCCCTTTTGTATTAGGAACCTTTCTGCGTGTGGGAGAAATGCACTTTCCTGTCTGCAGATCTCTCTTCCTTGGAGGGTGTTGCGCCTTCCTGTGGGGGAAAGGCACTTTCCTGATTGTAGTCCAAACATCCGGTGAGGGAATCGTACTTCCTGTGGGGGAATCGCAACTGCCTGTGGGAGAAAGCCTATTCCTGCGGGGGAAATGAACTTCCTCGGAGGAAACCTTCTTCCAGTGGGGGAAATGCACTTTCCTGTAAGCGGACCTATTATTCTGCGATGAATCGCTCGTTCATGTGGGGAAACAATACTTCCCCCCGGGAACCTTTCTTTCTCTCAAGGAAATGCCCCTTCCTGTGTGGACACTTCATTCTTTGTGGGGAATACATGTTCCTGTGTGTAGAAGTAATTCCCATTGATGGAAACAAAACTTCCCGACAGTGAAAACTTTTTCCTGTGGGGGAAATGTCCCTTCCGGTGTAGGAACCCATTCTATATGGGGGAGTGTCCCTTTTGTTTTAGGAACCCTTCTTTTTGTGGGGGAAATGCACTTTCCTGTGTGCGGATGTCTCTTCCTGTGAGGTCGCCACGCCTACCTGTGGGGGAAATGCACTTTCCTGTTTGTGGACCTATCTTCTTGTGAGGGAATCCCACCTTCCTGTGGGGGAATAGAAACTACCTGTAGGATGGGGGGGATGAGGACACATTTGTAATACCTTATCTAATAATAAAAAATAAATAAATAAATAAATAAACAGGATTAAATGAGGAAAAATAAATTGGAAAAAAAAAAAAAGAAACTACCTCTTGGAGAACCCTCTTTTGTAGGGGGAAACTAAATTCCTGTGAAAAACCTTCTTCCTGTGTGGGAAATACACTTAGCTGTACGCTGACTTATTATGCTGTGAATGAATCGGCCCTTCACGTGGGGAAACAATACTTCCTCTGGGGCAACCATTCTTCTTCTGGAGGAAATGTCCCTTCCTGTGTGGACACACTTCATTCTTTGTGGGACATGGGCGATCCTCTTTGCTGAAGTATCTTCCATTGATGGAAACGCAACTTCCTGTGTTGAAACAAAACTACCCAAGGCTTAACCCTCCTTCAGGTGGCGGAAATGTCCCTTCCGATGTAGGAACCCATTTTGTATGGGGGAGTGTCCCTTTTGTTTTAGGAACCCTTCTTCCTGTTGGGGAAATGCACTTTCCTGTGTGCGGATGTCTTTTCTTGTGAGGGCGTCGAACCTTCCTGTGGGGGAATGCACTATCCTGTTTGTGGACCTATCTTCCAGTGAGGGAATCGCACCTTCCTGAGAGGGAATCATAACTTCCTGTTGGAGAAGGCCTCGACCTATATGGGAAACAAACTTCCCTTGAGGAACCCTTCCTCTGGTGGGGAAATGCACTTTCCTGTATGGGACTTATTATGCTGTGAATGAATCGCTCCTTCATGTGGGGAAACAATACTTCCTCTGAGGGAAGCTTCATCCTCTGGAGGAAATGTCTCTTCCTGTGTGTGAACACTTCTCTCTTTGTGGGACATGCACTTTCCTGTGTGCAGATCTATCTTTCGTTGAGGGCATCCCACCTTCCTTTCGGGGTATTGCAACTTCGTTGTCAGAATCCTACCTCTAATGGGGGAACTGCATTTTTCCTTTGTGTGAAACTATTTTCGTGTGAGGGAGGTGCACATTGATGTGGTGGAAATTAAACTTCCTGAGGGAGATGAACTATTTCTGTGGGAGAAATTCACTGGTTGCAAGGAAACCCTTCTTACTGTGTGGGAAGTGCACTTTCCATTATGCAGACCTATATTCCTGTGATGGAATCGAACTTCCTGTGGGGATACCAGACTTCCGGTGGGGAACCCTTTGTCCTCTGGGTGAAATTTTCATGTGGTTTGGGAACCCGTCTCGCTCTGGGAGAAAGCATTTCCTGTTTGCAGACCGATGGTCCTTTGATGGGAATGCAACCTCCCGTGTGAAAACCAAACTTCCCGATTGTGAACCATCCTTCTTGTGGGGAAATTTCCTATCTGGTATGGGAACCCATTCTCCTATTAGGGAGTTTTCCCTTCCATTGTAGAAACCCTTCTTCCTTTGGGGGAAATGCTCTTTCCTCTTTGTGGACCGATCTTCCTGTGAGGGAATCGCACCTTCCTGTGCAGGAATCATAACTTCCTCTTGGAGAATGCCTCTACCTATATGGGAAAGAAACTTCCTTTGAGGAAACCTTCTTAGTGTGGGGGAATGCACTTTCCTGTATGAGGACCTATTATGCTGCGAATGAATCGCTCATTCTGGAGGAACCATTCTTTCAATGCAGGAAATATACCTTCCTGTGTGGACACTTCATTCTTTGTGGGACATGCACGTTCCTGTGTGCAGAACCATCTTCCATTGATGGAAACGCCACATCCGTGTGGAAAAAATTCTACCGGATGGTGAATACTCCTTCCAGTGTGGGAAATGTCCCTTCCGGTGTAGGAACCCATTTTTCTATGGAGGAGTGTCCTTTTTGTTTTACGAACCCTTCTTCCCGTGAGGGAAATGCACTTTAGTGTGTGCGATCTCCCTTCCTATGAGGGCGTCACCCATTCCTGTGAGGGAAATGGACTTTCCTGTTTGTTGACCTATCTTCCTGTGAGGGAATAGCACCTTCCTGTGGGGGAATCATAACTTCCTGTTGGAGAAAGCCTCTTCCTCTGGGGGAAATGAACTTCCTGGGAGGCAACATTCTTCCTGTTGGGAAATGACCTTTCCTGTATGTGGACCCATTGTGCTGTGAATGAATCGCCCCCTCATGTGGGGATACAATACTTCCTCTGGGGGAAGCATTCTTCCTCTGGAGGAAATGTCCATTCCTGTGTGGACACACTTCATTCTTTTTGGGACATGCACGTTCCTCTGTGCAGAAATGTCTTCCCTTGATGGAAACACAACTTCCGGTAGGAAACAAAACTTCCCGACGGTGAACCCTCCTTCCTGTGGTGGAAATGTCCCTTCTGGTGTAGGAACCCATTTTCTTTGGGGAGTATCCCTTTTGTATTAGGAACCTTTCTGCGTGTGGGAGAAATGCACTTTCCTGTCTGCAGATCTCTCTTCCTTGGAGGGTGTTGCGCCTTCCTGTGGGGGAAAGGCACTTTCCTGATTGTAGTCCAAACATCCGGTGAGGGAATCGTACTTCCTGTGGGGGAATCGCAACTGCCTGTGGGAGAAAGCCTATTCCTGCGGGGGAAATGAACTTCCTCGGAGGAAACCTTCTTCCAGTGGGGGAAATGCACTTTCCTGTAAGCGGACCTATTATTCTGCGATGAATCGCTCATTCATGTGGGGAAACAATACTTCCCCCCGGGAACATTTCTTTCTCTCAAGGAAATGCCCCTTCCTGTGTGGACACTTCATTCTTTGTGGGGAATACATGTTCCTGTGTGTAGAAGTAATTCCCATTGATGGAAACAAAACTTCCCGACAGTGAAAACTTTTTCCTGTGGGGGAAATGTCCCTTCCGGTGTAGGAACCCATTCTATATGGGGGAGTGTCCCTTTTGTTTTAGGAACCCTTCTTTTTGTGGGGGAAATGCACTTTCCTGTGTGCGGATGTCTCTTCCTGTGAGGTCGCCACGCCTACCTGTGGGGGAAATGCACTTTCCTGTTTGTGGACCTATCTTCTTGTGAGGGAATCCCACCTTCCTGTGGGGGAATAGAAACTACCTGTAGGATGGGGGGGATGAGGACACATTTGTAATACCTTAACTAATAATAAAAAATAAATAAATAAATAAATAAATAAATAAATAAATAAACAGGATTAAATGAGGAAAAATAAATTGGAAAAAAAAAAAAGAAACTACCTCTTGGAGAACCCTCTTTTGTAGGGGGAAACTAAATTCCTGTGAAAAACCTTCTTCCTGTGTGGGAAATACACTTAGCTGTACGCTGACTTATTATGCTGTGAATGAATCGGCCCTTCACGTGGGGAAACAATACTTCCTCTGGGGCAACCATTCTTCTTCTGGAGGAAATGTCCCTTCCTGTGTGGACACACTTCATTCTTTGTGGGACATGGGCGATCCTCTTTGCTGAAGTATCTTCCATTGATGGAAACGCAACTTCCTGTGTTGAAACAAAACTACCCAAGGCTTAACCCTCCTTCAGGTGGCGGAAATGTCCCTTCCGATGTAGGAACCCATTTTATATGGGGGAGTGTCCCTTTTGTTTTAGGAACCCTTCTTCCTGTTGGGGAAATGCACTTTCCTGTGTGCGGATGTCTTTTCTTGTGAGGGCGTCGAACCTTCCTGTGGGGGAATGCACTATCCTGTTTGTGGACCTATCTTCCAGTGAGGGAATCGCACCTTCCTGAGAGGGAATCATAACTTCCTGTTGGAGAAGGCCTCGACCTATATGGGAAACAAACTTCCCTTGAGGAACCCTTCCTCTGGTGGGGAAATGCACTTTCCTGTATGGGACTTATTATGCTGTGAATGAATCGCTCCTTCATGTGGGGAAACAATACTTCCTCTGAGGGAAGCTTCATCCTCTGGAGGAAATGTCTCTTCCTGTGTGTGAACACTTCTCTCTTTGTGGGACATGCACTTTCCTGTGTGCAGATCTATCTTTCGTTGAGGGCATCCCACCTTCCTTTCGGGGTATTGCAACTTCGTTGTCAGAATCCTACCTCTAATGGGGGAACTGCATTTTTCCTTTGTGTGAAACTATTTTCGTGTGAGGGAGGTGCACATTGATGTGGTGGAAATTAAACTTCCTGAGGGAGATGAACTATTTCTGTGGGAGAAATTCACTGGTTGCAAGGAAACCCTTCTTACTGTGTGGGAAGTGCACTTTCCATTATGCAGACCTATATTCCTGTGATGGAATCGAACTTCCTGTGGGGATACCAGACTTCCGGTGGGGAACCCTTTGTCCTCTGGGTGAAATTTTCATGTGGTTTGGGAACCCGTCTCGCTCTGGGAGAAAGCATTTCCTGTTTGCAGACCGATGGTCCTTTGATGGGAATGCAACCTCCCGTGTGAAAACCAAACTTCCCGATTGTGAACCATCCTTCTTGTGGGGAAATTTCCTATCTGGTATGGGAACCCATTCTCCTATTAGGGAGTTTTCCCTTCCATTGTAGAAACCCTTCTTCCTTTGGGGGAAATGCTCTTTCCTCTTTGTGGACCGATCTTCCTGTGAGGGAATCGCACCTTCCTGTGCAGGAATCATAACTTCCTCTTGGAGAATGCCTCTACCTATATGGGAAAGAAACTTCCTTTGAGGAAACCTTCTTAGTGTGGGGGAATGCACTTTCCTGTATGAGGACCTATTATGCTGCGAATGAATCGCTCATTCTGGAGGAACCATTCTTTCAATGCAGGAAATATACCTTCCTGTGTGGACACTTCATTCTTTGTGGGACATGCACGTTCCTGTGTGCAGAACCATCTTCCATTGATGGAAACGCCACATCCGTGTGGAAAAAATTCTACCGGATGGTGAATACTCCTTCCAGTGTGGGAAATGTCCCTTCCGGTGTAGGAACCCATTTTTCTATGGAGGAGTGTCCTTTTTGTTTTACGAACCCTTCTTCCCGTGAGGGAAATGCACTTTAGTGTGTGCGATCTCCCTTCCTATGAGGGCGTCACCCATTCCTGTGAGGGAAATGGACTTTCCTGTTTGTTGACCTATCTTCCTGTGAGGGAATAGCACCTTCCTGTGGGGGAATCATAACTTCCTGTTGGAGAAAGCCTCTTCCTCTGGGGGAAATGAACTTCCTGGGAGGCAACATTCTTCCTGTTGGGAAATGACCTTTCCTGTATGTGGACCCATTGTGCTGTGAATGAATCGCCCCCTCATGTGGGGATACAATACTTCCTCTGGGGGAAGCATTCTTCCTCTGGAGGAAATGTCCATTCCTGTGTGGACACACTTCATTCTTTTTGGGACATGCACGTTCCTCTGTGCAGAAATGTCTTCCCTTGATGGAAACACAACTTCCGGTAGGAAACAAAACTTCCCGACGGTGAACCCTCCTTCCTGTGGTGGAAATGTCCCTTCTGGTGTAGGAACCCATTTTCTTTGGGGAGTATCCCTTTTGTATTAGGAACCTTTCTGCGTGTGGGAGAAATGCACTTTCCTGTCTGCAGATCTCTCTTCCTTGGAGGGTGTTGCGCCTTCCTGTGGGGGAAAGGCACTTTCCTGATTGTAGTCCAAACATCCGGTGAGGGAATCGTACTTCCTGTGGGGGAATCGCAACTGCCTGTGGGAGAAAGCCTATTCCTGCGGGGGAAATGAACTTCCTCGGAGGAAACCTTCTTCCAGTGGGGGAAATGCACTTTCCTGTAAGCGGACCTATTATTCTGCGATGAATCGCTCGTTCATGTGGGGAAACAATACTTCCCCCCGGGAACCTTTCTTTCTCTCAAGGAAATGCCCCTTCCTGTGTGGACACTTCATTCTTTGTGGGGAATACATGTTCCTGTGTGTAGAAGTAATTCCCATTGATGGAAACAAAACTTCCCGACAGTGAAAACTTTTTCCTGTGGGGGAAATGTCCCTTCCGGTGTAGGAACCCATTCTATATGGGGGAGTGTCCCTTTTGTTTTAGGAACCCTTCTTTTTGTGGGGGAAATGCACTTTCCTGTGTGCGGATGTCTCTTCCTGTGAGGTCGCCACGCCTACCTGTGGGGGAAATGCACTTTCCTGTTTGTGGACCTATCTTCTTGTGAGGGAATCCCACCTTCCTGTGGGGGAATAGAAACTACCTGTAGGATGGGGGGGATGAGGACACATTTGTAATACCTTATCTAATAATAAAAAATAAATAAATAAATAAATAAACAGGATTAAATGAGGAAAAATAAATTGGAAAAAAAAAAAAAGAAACTACCTCTTGGAGAACCCTCTTTTGTAGGGGGAAACTAAATTCCTGTGAAAAACCTTCTTCCTGTGTGGGAAATACACTTAGCTGTACGCTGACTTATTATGCTGTGAATGAATCGGCCCTTCACGTGGGGAAACAATACTTCCTCTGGGGCAACCATTCTTCTTCTGGAGGAAATGTCCCTTCCTGTGTGGACACACTTCATTCTTTGTGGGACATGGGCGATCCTCTTTGCTGAAGTATCTTCCATTGATGGAAACGCAACTTCCTGTGTTGAAACAAAACTACCCAAGGCTTAACCCTCCTTCAGGTGGCGGAAATGTCCCTTCCGATGTAGGAACCCATTTTGTATGGGGGAGTGTCCCTTTTGTTTTAGGAACCCTTCTTCCTGTTGGGGAAATGCACTTTCCTGTGTGCGGATGTCTTTTCTTGTGAGGGCGTCGAACCTTCCTGTGGGGGAATGCACTATCCTGTTTGTGGACCTATCTTCCAGTGAGGGAATCGCACCTTCCTGAGAGGGAATCATAACTTCCTGTTGGAGAAGGCCTCGACCTATATGGGAAACAAACTTCCCTTGAGGAACCCTTCCTCTGGTGGGGAAATGCACTTTCCTGTATGGGACTTATTATGCTGTGAATGAATCGCTCCTTCATGTGGGGAAACAATACTTCCTCTGAGGGAAGCTTCATCCTCTGGAGGAAATGTCTCTTCCTGTGTGTGAACACTTCTCTCTTTGTGGGACATGCACTTTCCTGTGTGCAGATCTATCTTTCGTTGAGGGCATCCCACCTTCCTTTCGGGGTATTGCAACTTCGTTGTCAGAATCCTACCTCTAATGGGGGAACTGCATTTTTCCTTTGTGTGAAACTATTTTCGTGTGAGGGAGGTGCACATTGATGTGGTGGAAATTAAACTTCCTGAGGGAGATGAACTATTTCTGTGGGAGAAATTCACTGGTTGCAAGGAAACCCTTCTTACTGTGTGGGAAGTGCACTTTCCATTATGCAGACCTATATTCCTGTGATGGAATCGAACTTCCTGTGGGGATACCAGACTTCCGGTGGGGAACCCTTTGTCCTCTGGGTGAAATTTTCATGTGGTTTGGGAACCCGTCTCGCTCTGGGAGAAAGCATTTCCTGTTTGCAGACCGATGGTCCTTTGATGGGAATGCAACCTCCCGTGTGAAAACCAAACTTCCCGATTGTGAACCATCCTTCTTGTGGGGAAATTTCCTATCTGGTATGGGAACCCATTCTCCTAT
The DNA here is from genome assembly GCF_964212035.1 of Myotis nattereri. Taxonomy (NCBI): domain Eukaryota; kingdom Metazoa; phylum Chordata; class Mammalia; order Chiroptera; family Vespertilionidae; genus Myotis; species Myotis nattereri. Next base: position 41,771,566 of record NC_138094.1, on the reverse strand, counting down.
TAGGGAGTTTTCCCTTCCATTGTAGAAACCCTTCTTCCTTTGGGGGAAATGCTCTTTCCTCTTTGTGGACCGATCTTCCTGTGAGGGAATCGCACCTTCCTGTGCAGGAATCATAACTTCCTCTTGGAGAATGCCTCTACCTATATGGGAAAGAAACTTCCTTTGAGGAAACCTTCTTAGTGTGGGGGAATGCACTTTCCTGTATGAGGACCTATTATGCTGCGAATGAATCGCTCATTCTGGAGGAACCATTCTTTCAATGCAGGAAATATACCTTCCTGTGTGGACACTTCATTCTTTGTGGGACATGCACGTTCCTGTGTGCAGAACCATCTTCCATTGATGGAAACGCCACATCCGTGTGGAAAAAATTCTACCGGATGGTGAATACTCCTTCCAGTGTGGGAAATGTCCCTTCCGGTGTAGGAACCCATTTTTCTATGGAGGAGTGTCCTTTTTGTTTTACGAACCCTTCTTCCCGTGAGGGAAATGCACTTTAGTGTGTGCGATCTCCCTTCCTATGAGGGCGTCACCCATTCCTGTGAGGGAAATGGACTTTCCTGTTTGTTGACCTATCTTCCTGTGAGGGAATAGCACCTTCCTGTGGGGGAATCATAACTTCCTGTTGGAGAAAGCCTCTTCCTCTGGGGGAAATGAACTTCCTGGGAGGCAACATTCTTCCTGTTGGGAAATGACCTTTCCTGTATGTGGACCCATTGTGCTGTGAATGAATCGCCCCCTCATGTGGGGATACAATACTTCCTCTGGGGGAAGCATTCTTCCTCTGGAGGAAATGTCCATTCCTGTGTGGACACACTTCATTCTTTTTGGGACATGCACGTTCCTCTGTGCAGAAATGTCTTCCCTTGATGGAAACACAACTTCCGGTAGGAAACAAAACTTCCCGACGGTGAACCCTCCTTCCTGTGGTGGAAATGTCCCTTCTGGTGTAGGAACCCATTTTCTTTGGGGAGTATCCCTTTTGTATTAGGAACCTTTCTGCGTGTGGGAGAAATGCACTTTCCTGTCTGCAGATCTCTCTTCCTTGGAGGGTGTTGCGCCTTCCTGTGGGGGAAAGGCACTTTCCTGATTGTAGTCCAAACATCCGGTGAGGGAATCGTACTTCCTGTGGGGGAATCGCAACTGCCTGTGGGAGAAAGCCTATTCCTGCGGGGGAAATGAACTTCCTCGGAGGAAACCTTCTTCCAGTGGGGGAAATGCACTTTCCTGTAAGCGGACCTATTATTCTGCGATGAATCGCTCATTCATGTGGGGAAACAATACTTCCCCCCGGGAACATTTCTTTCTCTCAAGGAAATGCCCCTTCCTGTGTGGACACTTCATTCTTTGTGGGGAATACATGTTCCTGTGTGTAGAAGTAATTCCCATTGATGGAAACAAAACTTCCCGACAGTGAAAACTTTTTCCTGTGGGGGAAATGTCCCTTCCGGTGTAGGAACCCATTCTATATGGGGGAGTGTCCCTTTTGTTTTAGGAACCCTTCTTTTTGTGGGGGAAATGCACTTTCCTGTGTGCGGATGTCTCTTCCTGTGAGGTCGCCACGCCTACCTGTGGGGGAAATGCACTTTCCTGTTTGTGGACCTATCTTCTTGTGAGGGAATCCCACCTTCCTGTGGGGGAATAGAAACTACCTGTAGGATGGGGGGGATGAGGACACATTTGTAATACCTTATCTAATAATAAAAAATAAATAAATAAATAAATAAATAAATAAACAGGATTAAATGAGGAAAAATAAATTGGAAAAAAAAAAAGAAACTACCTCTTGGAGAACCCTCTTTTGTAGGGGGAAACTAAATTCCTGTGAAAAACCTTCTTCCTGTGTGGGAAATACACTTAGCTGTACGCTGACTTATTATGCTGTGAATGAATCGGCCCTTCACGTGGGGAAACAATACTTCCTCTGGGGCAACCATTCTTCTTCTGGAGGAAATGTCCCTTCCTGTGTGGACACACTTCATTCTTTGTGGGACATGGGCGATCCTCTTTGCTGAAGTATCTTCCATTGATGGAAACGCAACTTCCTGTGTTGAAACAAAACTACCCAAGGCTTAACCCTCCTTCAGGTGGCGGAAATGTCCCTTCCGATGTAGGAACCCATTTTATATGGGGGAGTGTCCCTTTTGTTTTAGGAACCCTTCTTCCTGTTGGGGAAATGCACTTTCCTGTGTGCGGATGTCTTTTCTTGTGAGGGCGTCGAACCTTCCTGTGGGGGAATGCACTATCCTGTTTGTGGACCTATCTTCCAGTGAGGGAATCGCACCTTCCTGAGAGGGAATCATAACTTCCTGTTGGAGAAGGCCTCGACCTATATGGGAAACAAACTTCCCTTGAGGAACCCTTCCTCTGGTGGGGAAATGCACTTTCCTGTATGGGACTTATTATGCTGTGAATGAATCGCTCCTTCATGTGGGGAAACAATACTTCCTCTGAGGGAAGCTTCATCCTCTGGAGGAAATGTCTCTTCCTGTGTGTGAACACTTCTCTCTTTGTGGGACATGCACTTTCCTGTGTGCAGATCTATCTTTCGTTGAGGGCATCCCACCTTCCTTTCGGGGTATTGCAACTTCGTTGTCAGAATCCTACCTCTAATGGGGGAACTGCATTTTTCCTTTGTGTGAAACTATTTTCGTGTGAGGGAGGTGCACATTGATGTGGTGGAAATTAAACTTCCTGAGGGAGATGAACTATTTCTGTGGGAGAAATTCACTGGTTGCAAGGAAACCCTTCTTACTGTGTGGGAAGTGCACTTTCCATTATGCAGACCTATATTCCTGTGATGGAATCGAACTTCCTGTGGGGATACCAGACTTCCGGTGGGGAACCCTTTGTCCTCTGGGTGAAATTTTCATGTGGTTTGGGAACCCGTCTCGCTCTGGGAGAAAGCATTTCCTGTTTGCAGACCGATGGTCCTTTGATGGGAATGCAACCTCCCGTGTGAAAACCAAACTTCCCGATTGTGAACCATCCTTCTTGTGGGGAAATTTCCTATCTGGTATGGGAACCCATTCTCCTATTAGGGAGTTTTCCCTTCCATTGTAGAAACCCTTCTTCCTTTGGGGGAAATGCTCTTTCCTCTTTGTGGACCGATCTTCCTGTGAGGGAATCGCACCTTCCTGTGCAGGAATCATAACTTCGTCTTGGAGAATGCCTCTACCTATATGGGAAAGAAACTTCCTTTGAGGAAACCTTCTTAGTGTGGGGGAATGCACTTTCCTGTATGAGGACCTATTATGCTGCGAATGAATCGCTCATTCTGGAGGAACCATTCTTTCAATGCAGGAAATATACCTTCCTGTGTGGACACTTCATTCTTTGTGGGACATGCACGTTCCTGTGTGCAGAACCATCTTCCATTGATGGAAACGCCACATCCGTGTGGAAAAAATTCTACCGGATGGTGAATACTCCTTCCAGTGTGGGAAATGTCCCTTCCGGTGTAGGAACCCATTTTTCTATGGAGGAGTGTCCTTTTTGTTTTACGAACCCTTCTTCCCGTGAGGGAAATGCACTTTAGTGTGTGCGATCTCCCTTCCTATGAGGGCGTCACCCATTCCTGTGAGGGAAATGGACTTTCCTGTTTGTTGACCTATCTTCCTGTGAGGGAATAGCACCTTCCTGTGGGGGAATCATAACTTCCTGTTGGAGAAAGCCTCTTCCTCTGGGGGAAATGAACTTCCTGGGAGGCAACATTCTTCCTGTTGGGAAATGACCTTTCCTGTATGTGGACCCATTGTGCTGTGAATGAATCGCCCCCTCATGTGGGGATACAATACTTCCTCTGGGGGAAGCATTCTTCCTCTGGAGGAAATGTCCATTCCTGTGTGGACACACTTCATTCTTTTTGGGACATGCACGTTCCTCTGTGCAGAAATGTCTTCCCTTGATGGAAACACAACTTCCGGTAGGAAACAAAACTTCCCGACGGTGAACCCTCCTTCCTGTGGTGGAAATGTCCCTTCTGGTGTAGGAACCCATTTTCTTTGGGGAGTATCCCTTTTGTATTAGGATCCTTTCTGCGTGTGGGAGAAATGCACTTTCCTGTCTGCAGATCTCTCTTCCTTGGAGGGTGTTGCGCCTTCCTGTGGGGGAAAGGCACTTTCCTGATTGTAGTCCAAACATCCGGTGAGGGAATCGTACTTCCTGTGGGGGAATCGCAACTGCCTGTGGGAGAAAGCCTATTCCTGCGGGGGAAATGAACTTCCTCGGAGGAAACCTTCTTCCAGTGGGGGAAATGCTCTTTCCTGTAAGCGGACCTATTATTCTGCGATGAATCGCTCATTCATGTGGGGAAACAATACTTCCCCCCGGGAACATTTCTTTCTCTCAAGGAAATGCCCCTTCCTGTGTGGACACTTCATTCTTTGTGGGGAATACATGTTCCTGTGTGTAGAAGTAATTCCCATTGATGGAAACAAAACTTCCCGACAGTGAAAACTTTTTCCTGTGGGGGAAATGTCCCTTCCGGTGTAGGAACCCATTCTATATGGGGGAGTGTCCCTTTTGTTTTAGGAACCCTTCTTTTTGTGGGGGAAATGCACTTTCCTGTGTGCGGATGTCTCTTCCTGTGAGGTCGCCACGCCTACCTGTGGGGGAAATGCACTTTCCTGTTTGTGGACCTATCTTCTTGTGAGGGAATCCCACCTTCCTGTGGGGGAATAGAAACTACCTGTAGGATGGGGGGGATGAGGACACATTTGTAATACCTTATCTAATAATAAAAAATAAATAAATAAATAAATAAATAAATAAATAAATAAACAGGATTAAATGAGGAAAAATAAATTGGAAAAAAAAAAAGAAACTACCTCTTGGAGAACCCTCTTTTGTAGGGGGAAACTAAATTCCTGTGAAAAACCTTCTTCCTGTGTGGGAAATACACTTAGCTGTACGCTGACTTATTATGCTGTGAATGAATCGGCCCTTCACGTGGGGAAACAATACTTCCTCTGGGGCAACCATTCTTCTTCTGGAGGAAATGTCCCTTCCTGTGTGGACACACTTCATTCTTTGTGGGACATGGGCGATCCTCTTTGCTGAAGTATCTTCCATTGATGGAAACGCAACTTCCTGTGTTGAAACAAAACTACCCAAGGCTTAACCCTCCTTCAGGTGGCGGAAATGTCCCTTCCGATGTAGGAACCCATTTTATATGGGGGAGTGTCCCTTTTGTTTTAGGAACCCTTCTTCCTGTTGGGGAAATGCACTTTCCTGTGTGCGGATGTCTTTTCTTGTGAGGGCGTCGAACCTTCCTGTGGGGGAATGCACTATCCTGTTTGTGGACCTATCTTCCAGTGAGGGAATCGCACCTTCCTGAGAGGGAATCATAACTTCCTGTTGGAGAAGGCCTCGACCTATATGGGAAACAAACTTCCCTTGAGGAACCCTTCCTCTGGTGGGGAAATGCACTTTCCTGTATGGGACTTATTATGCTGTGAATGAATCGCTCCTTCATGTGGGGAAACAATACTTCCTCTGAGGGAAGCTTCATCCTCTGGAGGAAATGTCTCTTCCTGTGTGTGAACACTTCTCTCTTTGTGGGACATGCACTTTCCTGTGTGCAGATCTATCTTTCGTTGAGGGCATCCCACCTTCCTTTCGGGGTATTGCAACTTCGTTGTCAGAATCCTACCTCTAATGGGGGAACTGCATTTTTCCTTTGTGTGAAACTATTTTCGTGTGAGGGAGGTGCACATTGATGTGGTGGAAATTAAACTTCCTGAGGGAGATGAACTATTTCTGTGGGAGAAATTCACTGGTTGCAAGGAAACCCTTCTTACTGTGTGGGAAGTGCACTTTCCATTATGCAGACCTATATTCCTGTGATGGAATCGAACTTCCTGTGGGGATACCAGACTTCCGGTGGGGAACCCTTTGTCCTCTGGGTGAAATTTTCATGTGGTTTGGGAACCCGTCTCGCTCTGGGAGAAAGCATTTCCTGTTTGCAGACCGATGGTCCTTTGATGGGAATGCAACCTCCCGTGTGAAAACCAAACTTCCCGATTGTGAACCATCCTTCTTGTGGGGAAATTTCCTATCTGGTATGGGAACCCATTCTCCTATTAGGGAGTTTTCCCTTCCATTGTAGAAACCCTTCTTCCTTTGGGGGAAATGCTCTTTCCTCTTTGTGGACCTATCTTCCTGTGAGGGAATCGCACCTTCCTGTGCAGGAATCATAACTTCCTCTTGGAGAATGCCTCTACCTATATGGGAAAGAAACTTCCTTTGAGGAAACCTTCTTAGTGTGGGGGAATGCACTTTCCTGTATGAGGACCTATTATGCTGCGAATGAATCGCTCATTCTGGAGGAACCATTCTTTCAATGCAGGAAATATACCTTCCTGTGTGGACACTTCATTCTTTGTGGGACATGCACGTTCCTGTGTGCAGAACCATCTTCCATTGATGGAAACGCCACATCCGTGTGGAAAAAATTCTACCGGATGGTGAATACTCCTTCCAGTGTGGGAAATGTCCCTTCCGGTGTAGGAACCCATTTTTCTATGGAGGAGTGTCCTTTTTGTTTTACGAACCCTTCTTCCCGTGAGGGAAATGCACTTTAGTGTGTGCGATCTCCCTTCCTATGAGGGCGTCACCCATTCCTGTGAGGGAAATGGACTTTCCTGTTTGTTGACCTATCTTCCTGTGAGGGAATAGCACCTTCCTGTGGGGGAATCATAACTTCCTGTTGGAGAAAGCCTCTTCCTCTGGGGGAAATGAACTTCCTGGGAGGCAACATTCTTCCTGTTGGGAAATGACCTTTCCTGTATGTGGACCCATTGTGCTGTGAATGAATCGCTCCCTCATGTGGGGATACAATACTTCCTCTGGGGGAACCATTCTTCCTCTGGAGGAAATGTCCATTCCTGTGTGGACACACTTCATTCTTTTTGGGACATGCACGTTCCTCTGTGCAGAAATGTCTTCCCTTGATGGAAACACAACTTCCGGTAGGAAACAAAACTTCCCGACGGTGAACCCTCCTTCCTGTGGTGGAAATGTCCCTTCTGGTGTAGGAACCCATTTTCTTTGGGGAGTATCCCTTTTGTATTAGGAACCTTTCTGCGTGTGGGAGAAATGCACTTTCCTGTCTGCAGATCTCTCTTCCTTGGAGGGTGTTGCGCCTTCCTGTGGGGGAAAGGCACTTTCCTGATTGTAGTCCAAACATCCGGTGAGGGAATCGTACTTCCTGTGGGGGAATCGCAACTGCCTGTGGGAGAAAGCCTATTCCTGCGGGGGAAATGAACTTCCTCGGAGGAAACCTTCTTCCAGTGGGGGAAATGCACTTTCCTGTAAGCGGACCTATTATTCTGCGATGAATCGCTCATTCATGTGGGGAAACAATACTTCCCCCCGGGAACATTTCTTTCTCTCAAGGAAATGCCCCTTCCTGTGTGGACACTTCATTCTTTGTGGGGAATACATGTTCCTGTGTGTAGAAGTAATTCCCATTGATGGAAACAAAACTTCCCGACAGTGAAAACTTTTTCCTGTGGGGGAAATGTCCCTTCCGGTGTAGGAACCCATTCTATATGGGGGAGTGTCCCTTTTGTTTTAGGAACCCTTCTTTTTGTGGGGGAAATGCACTTTCCTGTGTGCGGATGTCTCTTCCTGTGAGGTCGCCACGCCTACCTGTGGGGGAAATGCACTTTCCTGTTTGTGGACCTATCTTCTTGTGAGGGAATCCCACCTTCCTGTGGGGGAATAGAAACTACCTGTAGGATGGGGGGGATGAGGACACATTTGTAATACCTTATCTAATAATAAAAAATAAATAAATAAATAAATAAACAGGATTAAATGAGGAAAAATAAATTGGAAAAAAAAAAGACACTACCTCTTGGAGAACCCTCTTTTGTAGGGGGAAACTAAATTCCTGTGAAAAACCTTCTTCCTGTGTGGGAAATACACTTAGCTGTACGCTGACTTATTATGCTGTGAATGAATCGGCCCTTCACGTGGGGAAACAATACTTCCTCTGGGGCAACCATTCTTCTTCTGGAGGAAATGTCCCTTCCTGTGTGGACACACTTCATTCTTTGTGGGACATGGGCGATCCTCTTTGCTGAAGTATCTTCCATTGATGGAAACGCAACTTCCTGTGTTGAAACAAAACTACCCAAGGCTTAACCCTCCTTCAGGTGGCGGAAATGTCCCTTCCGATGTAGGAACCCATTTTATATGGGGGAGTGTCCCTTTTGTTTTAGGAACCCTTCTTCCTGTTGGGGAAATGCACTTTCCTGTGTGCGGATGTCTTTTCTTGTGAGGGCGTCGAACCTTCCTGTGGGGGAATGCACTATCCTGTTTGTGGACCTATCTTCCAGTGAGGGAATCGCACCTTCCTGAGAGGGAATCATAACTTCCTGTTGGAGAAGGCCTCGACCTATATGGGAAACAAACTTCCCTTGAGGAACCCTTCCTCTGGTGGGGAAATGCACTTTCCTGTATGGGACTTATTATGCTGTGAATGAATCGCTCCTTCATGTGGGGAAACAATACTTCCTCTGAGGGAAGCTTCATCCTCTGGAGGAAATGTCTCTTCCTGTGTGTGAACACTTCTCTCTTTGTGGGACATGCACTTTCCTGTGTGCAGATCTATCTTTCGTTGAGGGCATCCCACCTTCCTTTCGGGGTATTGCAACTTCGTTGTCAGAATCCTACCTCTAATGGGGGAACTGCATTTTTCCTTTGTGTGAAACTATTTTCGTGTGAGGGAGGTGCACATTGATGTGGTGGAAATTAAACTTCCTGAGGGAGATGAACTATTTCTGTGGGAGAAATTCACTGGTTGCAAGGAAACCCTTCTTACTGTGTGGGAAGTGCACTTTCCATTATGCAGACCTATATTCCTGTGATGGAATCGAACTTCCTGTGGGGATACCAGACTTCCGGTGGGGAACCCTTTGTCCTCTGGGTGAAATTTTCATGTGGTTTGGGAACCCGTCTCGCTCTGGGAGAAAGCATTTCCTGTTTGCAGACCGATGGTCCTTTGATGGGAATGCAACCTCCCGTGTGAAAACCAAACTTCCCGATTGTGAACCATCCTTCTTGTGGGGAAATTTCCTATCTGGTATGGGAACCCATTCTCCTATTAGGGAGTTTTCCCTTCCATTGTAGAAACCCTTCTTCCTTTGGGGGAAATGCTCTTTCCTCTTTGTGGACCGATCTTCCTGTGAGGGAATCGCACCTTCCTGTGCAGGAATCATAACTTCCTCTTGGAGAATGCCTCTACCTATATGGGAAAGAAACTTCCTTTGAGGAAACCTTCTTAGTGTGGGGGAATGCACTTTCCTGTATGAGGACCTATTATGCTGCGAATGAATCGCTCATTCTGGAGGAACCATTCTTTCAATGCAGGAAATATACCTTCCTGTGTGGACACTTCATTCTTTGTGGGACATGCACGTTCCTGTGTGCAGAACCATCTTCCATTGATGGAAACGCCACATCCGTGTGGAAAAAATTCTACCGGATGGTGAATACTCCTTCCAGTGTGGGAAATGTCCCTTCCGGTGTAGGAACCCATTTTTCTATGGAGGAGTGTCCTTTTTGTTTTACGAACCCTTCTTCCCGTGAGGGAAATGCACTTTAGTGTGTGCGATCTCCCTTCCTATGAGGGCGTCACCCATTCCTGTGAGGGAAATGGACTTTCCTGTTTGTTGACCTATCTTCCTGTGAGGGAATAGCACCTTCCTGTGGGGGAATCATAACTTCCTGTTGGAGAAAGCCTCTTCCTCTGGGGGAAATGAACTTCCTGGGAGGCAACATTCTTCCTGTTGGGAAATGACCTTTCCTGTATGTGGACCCATTGTGCTGTGAATGAATCGCCCCCTCATGTGGGGATACAATACTTCCTCTGGGGGAACCATTCTTCCTCTGGAGGAAATGTCCATTCCTGTGTGGACACACTTCATTCTTTTTGGGACATGCACGTTCCTCTGTGCAGAAATGTCTTCCCTTGATGGAAACACAACTTCCGGTAGGAAACAAAACTTCCCGACGGTGAACCCTCCTTCCTGTGGTGGAAATGTCCCTTCTGGTGTAGGAACCCATTTTCTTTGGGGAGTATCCCTTTTGTATTAGGAACCTTTCTGCGTGTGGGAGAAATGCACTTTCCTGTCTGCAGATCTCTCTTCCTTTGAGGGTGTTGCGCCTTCCTGTGGGGGAAAGGCACTTTCCTGTTTGTAGTCCAAACATCCGGTGAGGGAATCGTACTTCCTGTGGGGGAATCGCAACATCCTGTGGGAGAAAGCCTATTCCTGCGGGGGAAATGAACTTCCTCGGAGGAAACCTTCTTCCAGTGGGGGAAATGCACTTTCCTGTAAGCGGACCTATTATTCTGCGATGAATCGCTCATTCATGTGGGGAAACAATACTTCCCCCCGGGAACATTTATTTCTCTCAAGGAAATGCCCCTTCCTGTGTGGACACTTCATTCTTTGTGGGGAATACATGTTCCTGTGTGTAGAAGTAATTCCCATTGATGGAAACAAAACTTCCCGACAGTGAAAACTTTTTCCTGTGGGGGAAATGTCCCTTCCGGTGTAGGAACCCATTCTATATGGGGGAGTGTCCCTTTTGTTTTAGGAACCCTTCTTTTTGTGGGGGAAATGCACTTTCCTGTGTGCGGATGTCTCTTCCTGTGAGGTCGCCACGCCTACCTGTGGGGGAAATGCACTTTCCTCTTTGTGGACCTATCTTCTTGTGAGGGAATCCCACCTTCCTGTGGGGGAATAGAAACTACCTGTAGGATGGGGGGGATGAGGACACATTTGTAATACCTTAACTAATAATAAAAAATAAATAAATAAATAAATAAATAAACAGGATTAAATGAGGAAAAATAAATTGGAAAAAAAAAAAGAAACTACCTCTTGGAGAACCCTCTTTTGTAGGGGGAAACTAAATTCCTGTGAAAAACCTTCTTCCTGTGTGGGAAATACACTTAGCTGTACGCTGACATATTATGCTGTGAATGAATCGGCCCTTCACGTGGGGAAACAATACTTCCTCTGGGGCAACCATTCTTCTTCTGGAGGAAATGTCCCTTCCTGTGTGGACACACTTCATTCTTTGTGGGACATGGGCGATCCTCTTTGCTGAAGTATCTTCCATTGATGGAAACGCAACTTCCTGTGTTGAAACAAAACTACCCAAGGCTTAACCCTCCTTCAGGTGGCGGAAATGTCCCTTCCGATGTAGGAACCCATTTTATATGGGGGAGTGTCCCTTTTGTTTTAGGAACCCTTCTTCCTGTTGGGGAAATGCACTTTCCTGTGTGCGGATGTCTTTTCTTGTGAGGGCGTCGAACCTTCCTGTGGGGGAATGCACTATCCTGTTTGTGGACCTATCTTCCAGTGAGGGAATCGCACCTTCCTGAGAGGGAATCATAACTTCCTGTTGGAGAAGGCCTCGACCTATATGGGAAACAAACTTCCCTTGAGGAACCCTTCCTCTGGTGGGGAAATGCACTTTCCTGTATGGGACTTATTATGCTGTGAATGAATCGCTCCTTCATGTGGGGAAACAATACTTCCTCTGAGGGAAGCTTCATCCTCTGGAGGAAATGTCTCTTCCTGTGTGTGAACACTTCTCTCTTTGTGGGACATGCACTTTCCTGTGTGCAGATCTATCTTTCGTTGAGGGCATCCCACCTTCCTTTCGGGGTATTGCAACTTCGTTGTCAGAATCCTACCTCTAATGGGGGAACTGCATTTTTCCTTTGTGTGAAACTATTTTCGTGTGAGGGAGGTGCACATTGATGTGGTGGAAATTAAACTTCCTGAGGGAGATGAACTATTTCTGTGGGAGAAATTCACTGGTTGCAAGGAAACCCTTCTTACTGTGTGGGAAGTGCACTTTCCATTATGCAGACCTATATTCCTGTGATGGAATCGAACTTCCTGTGGGGATACCAGACTTCCGGTGGGGAACCCTTTGTCCTCTGGGTGAAATTTTCATGTGGTTTGGGAACCCGTCTCGCTCTGGGAGAAAGCATTTCCTGTTTGCAGACCGATGGTCCTTTGATGGGAATGCAACCTCCCGTGTGAAAACCAAACTTCCCGATTGTGAACCATCCTTCTTGTGGGGAAATTTCCTATCTGGTATGGGAACCCATTCTCCTATTAGGGAGTTTTCCCTTCCATTGTAGAAACCCTTCTTCCTTTGGGGGAAATGCTCTTTCCTCTTTGTGGACCGATCTTCCTGTGAGGGAATCGCACCTTCCTGTGCAGGAATCATAACTTCCTCTTGGAGAATGCCTCTACCTATATGGGAAAGAAACTTCCTTTGAGGAAACCTTCTTAGTGTGGGGGAATGCACTTTCCTGTATGAGGACCTATTATGCTGCGAATGAATCGCTCATTCTGGAGGAACCATTCTTTCAATGCAGGAAATATACCTTCCTGTGTGGACACTTCATTCTTTGTGGGACATGCACGTTCCTGTGTGCAGAACCATCTTCCATTGATGGAAACGCCACATCCGTGTGGAAAAAATTCTACCGGATGGTGAATACTCCTTCCAGTGTGGGAAATGTCCCTTCCGGTGTAGGAACCCATTTTTCTATGGAGGAGTGTCCTTTTTGTTTTACGAACCCTTCTTCCCGTGAGGGAAATGCACTTTAGTGTGTGCGATCTCCCTTCCTATGAGGGCGTCACCCATTCCTGTGAGGGAAATGGACTTTCCTGTTTGTTGACCTATCTTCCTGTGAGGGAATAGCACCTTCCTGTGGGGGAATCATAACTTCCTCTTGGAGAAAGCCTCTTCCTCTGGGGGAAATGAACTTCCTGGGAGGCAACATTCTTCCTGTTGGGAAATGACCTTTCCTGTATGTGGACCCATTGTGCTGTGAATGAATCGCCCCCTCATGTGGGGATACAATACTTCCTCTGGGGGAAGCATTCTTCCTCTGGAGGAAATGTCCATTCCTGTGTGGACACACTTCATTCTTTTTGGGACATGCACGTTCCTCTGTGCAGAAATGTCTTCCCTTGATGGAAACACAACTTCCGGTAGGAAACAAAACTTCCCGACGGTGAACCCTCCTTCCTGTGGTGGAAATGTTTCTTCTGGTGTAGGAACCCATTTTCTTTGGGGAGTATCCCTTTTGTATTAGGAACCTTTCTGCGTGTGGGAGAAATGCACTTTCCTGTCTGCAGATCTCTCTTCCTTGGAGGGTGTTGCGCCTTCCTGTGGGGGAAAGGCACTTTCCTGATTGTAGTCCAAACATCCGGTGAGGGAATCGTACTTCCTGTGGGGGAATCGCAACTGCCTGTGGGAGAAAGCCTATTCCTGCGGGGGAAATGAACTTCCTCGGAGGAAACCTTCTTCCAGTGGGGGAAATGCACTTTCCTGTAAGCGGACCTATTATTCTGCGATGAATCGCTCATTCATGTGGGGAAACAATACTTCCCCCTGGGAACCTTTCTTTCTCTCAAGGAAATGCCCCTTCCTGTGTGGACACTTCATTCTTTGTGGGGAATACATGTTCCTGTGTGTAGAAGTAATTCCCATTGATGGAAACAAAACTTCCCGACAGTGAAAACTTTTTCCTGTGGGGGAAATGTCCCTTCCGGTGTAGGAACCCATTCTATATGGGGGAGTGTCCCTTTTGTTTTAGGAACCCTTCTTTTTGTGGGGGAAATGCACTTTCCTGTGTGCGGATGTCTCTTCCTGTGAGGTCGCCACGCCTACCTGTGGGGGAAATGCACTTTCCTGTTTGTGGACCTATCTTCTTGTGAGGGAATCCCACCTTCCTGTGGGGGAATAGAAACTACCTGTAGGATGGGGGGGATGAGGACACATTTGTAATACCTTAACTAATAATAAAAAATAAATAAATAAATAAATAAATAAATAAATAAATAAACAGGATTAAATGAGGAAAAATAAATTGGAAAAAAAAAAAAGAAACTACCTCTTGGAGAACCCTCTTTTGTAGGGGGAAACTAAATTCCTGTGAAAAACCTTCTTCCTGTGTGGGAAATACACTTAGCTGTACGCTGACTTATTATGCTGTGAATGAATCGGCCCTTCACGTGGGGAAACAATACTTCCTCTGGGGCAACCATTCTTCTTCTGGAGGAAATGTCCCTTCCTGTGTGGACACACTTCATTCTTTGTGGGACATGGGCGATCCTCTTTGCTGAAGTATCTTCCATTGATGGAAACGCAACTTCCTGTGTTGAAACAAAACTACCCAAGGCTTAACCCTCCTTCAGGTGGCGGAAATGTCCCTTCCGATGTAGGAACCCATTTTATATGGGGGAGTGTCCCTTTTGTTTTAGGAACCCTTCTTCCTGTTGGGGAAATGCACTTTCCTGTGTGCGGATGTCTTTTCTTGTGAGGGCGTCGAACCTTCCTGTGGGGGAATGCACTATCCTGTTTGTGGACCTATCTTCCAGTGAGGGAATCGCACCTTCCTGAGAGGGAATCATAACTTCCTGTTGGAGAAGGCCTCGACCTATATGGGAAACAAACTTCCCTTGAGGAACCCTTCCTCTGGTGGGGAAATGCACTTTCCTGTATGGGACTTATTATGCTGTGAATGAATCGCTCCTTCATGTGGGGAAACAATACTTCCTCTGAGGGAAGCTTCATCCTCTGGAGGAAATGTCTCTTCCTGTGTGTGAACACTTCTCTCTTTGTGGGACATGCACTTTCCTGTGTGCAGATCTATCTTTCGTTGAGGGCATCCCACCTTCCTTTCGGGGTATTGCAACTTCGTTGTCAGAATCCTACCTCTAATGGGGGAACTGCATTTTTCCTTTGTGTGAAACTATTTTCGTGTGAGGGAGGTGCACATTGATGTGGTGGAAATTAAACTTCCTGAGGGAGATGAACTATTTCTGTGGGAGAAATTCACTGGTTGCAAGGAAACCCTTCTTACTGTGTGGGAAGTGCACTTTCCATTATGCAGACCTATATTCCTGTGATGGAATCGAACTTCCTGTGGGGATACCAGACTTCCGGTGGGGAACCCTTTGTCCTCTGGGTGAAATTTTCATGTGGTTTGGGAACCCGTCTCGCTCTGGGAGAAAGCATTTCCTGTTTGCAGACCGATGGTCCTTTGATGGGAATGCAACCTCCCGTGTGAAAACCAAACTTCCCGATTGTGAACCATCCTTCTTGTGGGGAAATTTCCTATCTGGTATGGGAACCCATTCTCCTATTAGGGAGTTTTCCCTTCCATTGTAGAAACCCTTCTTCCTTTGGGGGAAATGCTCTTTCCTCTTTGTGGACCGATCTTCCTGTGAGGGAATCGCACCTTCCTGTGCAGGAATCATAACTTCCTCTTGGAGAATGCCTCTACCTATATGGGAAAGAAACTTCCTTTGAGGAAACCTTCTTAGTGTGGGGGAATGCACTTTCCTGTATGAGGACCTATTATGCTGCGAATGAATCGCTCATTCTGGAGGAACCATTCTTTCAATGCAGGAAATATACCTTCCTGTGTGGACACTTCATTCTTTGTGGGACATGCACGTTCCTGTGTGCAGAACCATCTTCCATTGATGGAAACGCCACATCCGTGTGGAAAAAATTCTACCGGATGGTGAATACTCCTTCCAGTGTGGGAAATGTCCCTTCCGGTGTAGGAACCCATTTTTCTATGGAGGAGTGTCCTTTTTGTTTTACGAACCCTTCTTCCCGTGAGGGAAATGCACTTTAGTGTGTGCGATCTCCCTTCCTATGAGGGCGTCACCCATTCCTGTGAGGGAAATGGACTTTCCTGTTTGTTGACCTATCTTCCTGTGAGGGAATAGCACCTTCCTGTGGGGGAATCATAACTTCCTCTTGGAGAAAGCCTCTTCCTCTGGGGGAAATGAACTTCCTGGGAGGCAACATTCTTCCTGTTGGGAAATGACCTTTCCTGTATGTGGACCCATTGTGCTGTGAATGAATCGCCCCCTCATGTGGGGATACAATACTTCCTCTGGGGGAAGCATTCTTCCTCTGGAGGAAATGTCCATTCCTGTGTGGACACACTTCATTCTTTTTGGGACATGCACGTTCCTCTGTGCAGAAATGTCTTCCCTTGATGGAAACACAACTTCCGGTAGGAAACAAAACTTCCCGACGGTGAACCCTCCTTCCTGTGGTGGAAATGTCCCTTCTGGTGTAGGAACCCATTTTCTTTGGGGAGTATCCCTTTTGTATTAGGAACCTTTCTGCGTGTGGGAGAAATGCACTTTCCTGTCTGCAGATCTCTCTTCCTTGGAGGGTGTTGCGCCTTCCTGTGGGGGAAAGGCACTTTCCTGATTGTAGTCCAAACATCCGGTGAGGGAATCGTACTTCCTGTGGGGGAATCGCAACTGCCTGTGGGAGAAAGCCTATTCCTGCGGGGGAAATGAACTTCCTCGGAGGAAACCTTCTTCCAGTGGGGGAAATGCACTTTCCTGTAAGCGGACCTATTATTCTGCGATGAATCGCTCATTCATGTGGGGAAACAATACTTCCCCCCGGGAACCTTTCTTTCTCTCAAGGAAATGCCCCTTCCTGTGTGGACACTTCATTCTTTGTGGGGAATACATGTTCCTGTGTGTAGAAGTAATTCCCATTGATGGAAACAAAACTTCCCGACAGTGAAAACTTTTTCCTGTGGGGGAAATGTCCCTTCCGGTGTAGGAACCCATTCTATATGGGGGAGTGTCCCTTTTGTTTTAGGAACCCTTCTTCCTGTTGGGGAAATGCACTTTCCTGTGTGCGGATGTCTTTTCTTGTGAGTGCGTCGAACCTTCCTGTGGGGGAATGCACTATCCTGTTTGTGGACCTATCTTCCAGTGAGGGAATCGCACCTTCCTGAGAGGGAATCATAACTTCCTGTTGGAGAAGGCCTCGACCTATATGGGAAACAAACTTCCCTTGAGGAACCCTTCCTCTGGTGGGGAAATGCACTTTCCTGTATGGGACTTATTATGCTGTGAATGAATCGCTCCTTCATGTGGGGAAACAATACTTCCTCTGAGGGAAGCTTCATCCTCTGGAGGAAATGTCTCTTCCTGTGTGTGAACACTTCTCTCTTTGTGGGACATGCACTTTCCTGTGTGCAGATCTATCTTTCGTTGAGGGCATCCCACCTTCCTTTCGGGGTATTGCAACTTCGTTGTCAGAATCCTACCTCTAATGGGGGAACTGCATTTTTCCTTTGTGTGAAACTATTTTCGTGTGAGGGAGGTGCACATTGATGTGGTGGAAATTAAACTTCCTGAGGGAGATGAACTATTTCTGTGGGAGAAATTCACTGGTTGCAAGGAAACCCTTCTTACTGTGTGGGAAGTGCACTTTCCATTATGCAGACCTATATTCCTGTGATGGAATCGAACTTCCTGTGGGGATACCAGACTTCCGGTGGGGAACCCTTTGTCCTCTGGGTGAAATTTTCATGTGGTTTGGGAACCCGTCTCGCTCTGGGAGAAAGCATTTCCTGTTTGCAGACCGATGGTCCTTTGATGGGAATGCAACCTCCCGTGTGAAAACCAAACTTCCCGATTGTGAACCATCCTTCTTGTGGGGAAATTTCCTATCTGGTATGGGAACCCATTCTCCTATTAGGGAGTTTTTCCTTCCATTGTAGAAACCCTTCTTCCTTTGGGGGAAATGCTCTTTCCTCTTTGTGGACCGATCTTCCTGTGAGGGAATCGCACCTTCCTGTGCAGGAATCATAACTTCCTCTTGGAGAATGCCTCTACCTATATGGGAAAGAAACTTCCTTTGAGGAAACCTTCTTAGTGTGGGGGAATGCACTTTCCTGTATGAGGACCTATTATGCTGCGAATGAATCGCTCATTCTGGAGGAACCATTCTTTCAATGCAGGAAATATACCTTCCTGTGTGGACACTTCATTCTTTGTGGGACATGCACGTTCCTGTGTGCAGAACCATCTTCCATTGATGGAAACGCCACATCCGTGTGGAAAAAATTCTACCGGATGGTGAATACTCCTTCCAGTGTGGGAAATGTCCCTTCCGGTGTAGGAACCCATTTTTCTATGGAGGAGTGTCCTTTTTGTTTTACGAACCCTTCTTCCCGTGAGGGAAATGCACTTTAGTGTGTGCGATCTCCCTTCCTATGAGGGCGTCACCCATTCCTGTGAGGGAAATGGACTTTCCTGTTTGTTGACCTATCTTCCTGTGAGGGAATAGCACCTTCCTGTGGGGGAATCATAACTTCCTGTTGGAGAAAGCCTCTTCCTCTGGGGGAAATGAACTTCCTGGGAGGCAACATTCTTCCTGTTGGGAAATGACCTTTCCTGTATGTGGACCCATTGTGCTGTGAATGAATCGCTCCCTCATGTGGGGATACAATACTTCCTCTGGGGGAAGCATTCTTCCTCTGGAGGAAATGTCCATTCCTGTGTGGACACACTTCATTCTTTTTGGGACATGCACGTTCCTCTGTGCAGAAATGTCTTCCCTTGATGGAAACACAACTTCCGGTAGGAAACAAAACTTCCCGACGGTGAACCCTCCTTCCTGTGGTGGAAATGTCCCTTCTGGTGTAGGAACCCATTTTCTTTGGGGAGTATCCCTTTTGTATTAGGAACCTTTCTGCGTGTGGGAGAAATGCACTTTCCTGTCTGCAGATCTCTCTTCCTTTGAGGGTGTTGCGCCTTCCTGTGGGGGAAAGGCACTTTCCTGATTGTAGTCCAAACATCCGGTGAGGGAATCGTACTTCCTGTGGGGGAATCGCAACTTCCTGTGGGAGAAAGCCTATTCCTGCGGGGGAAATGAACTTCCTCGGAGGAAACCTTCTTCCAGTGGGGGAAATGCACTTTCCTGTAAGCGAACCTATTATTCTGCGATGAATCGCTCATTCATGTGGGGAAACAATACTTCCCCCCGGGAACCTTTCTTTCTCTCAAGGAAATGCCCCTTCCTGTGTGGACACTTCATTCTTTGTGGGGAATACATGTTCCTGTGTGTAGAAGTAATTCCCATTGATGGAAACAAAACTTCCCGACAGTGAAAACTTTTTCCTGTGGGGGAAATGTCCCTTCCGGTGTAGGAACCCATTCTATATGGGGGAGTGTCCCTTTTGTTTTAGGAACCCTTCTTTTTGTGGGGGAAATGCACTTTCCTGTGTGCGGATGTCTCTTCCTGTGAGGTCGCCACGCCTACCTGTGGGGGAAATGCACTTTCCTGTTTGTGGACCTATCTTCTTGTGAGGGAATCCCACCTTCCTGTGGGGGAATAGAAACTACCTGTAGGATGGGGGGGATGAGGACACATTTGTAATACCTTAACTAATAATAAAAAATAAATAAATAAATAAATAAATAAACAGGATTAAATGAGGAAAAATAAATTGGAAAAAAAAAAAGAAACTACCTCTTGGAGAACCCTCTTTTGTAGGGGGAAACTAAATTCCTGTGAAAAACCTTCTTCCTGTGTGGGAAATACACTTAGCTGTACGCTGACTTATTATGCTGTGAATGAATCGGCCCTTCACGTGGGGAAACAATACTTCCTCTGGGGCAACCATTCTTCTTCTGGAGGAAATGTCCCTTCCTGTGTGGACACACTTCATTCTTTGTGGGACATGGGCGATCCTCTTTGCTGAAGTATCTTCCATTGATGGAAACGCAACTTCCTGTGTTGAAACAAAACTACCCAAGGCTTAACCCTCCTTCAGGTGGCGGAAATGTCCCTTCCGATGTAGGAACCCATTTTATATGGGGGAGTGTCCCTTTTGTTTTAGGAACCCTTCTTCCTGTTGGGGAAATGCACTTTCCTGTGTGCGGATGTCTTTTCTTGTGAGGGCGTCGAACCTTCCTGTGGGGGAATGCACTATCCTGTTTCTGGACCTATCTTCCAGTGAGGGAATCGCACCTTCCTGAGAGGGAATCATAACTTCCTGTTGGAGAAGGCCTCGACCTATATGGGAAACAAACTTCCCTTGAGGAACCCTTCCTCTGGTGGGGAAATGCACTTTCCTGTATGGGACTTATTATGCTGTGAATGAATCGCTCCTTCATGTGGGGAAACAATACTTCCTCTGAGGGAAGCTTCATCCTCTGGAGGAAATGTCTCTTCCTGTGTGTGAACACTTCTCTCTTTGTGGGACATGCACTTTCCTGTGTGCAGATCTATCTTTCGTTGAGGGCATCCCACCTTCCTTTCGGGGTATTGCAACTTCGTTGTCAGAATCCTACCTCTAATGGGGGAACTGCATTTTTCCTTTGTGTGAAACTATTTTCGTGTGAGGGAGGTGCACATTGATGTGGTGGAAATTAAACTTCCTGAGGGAGATGAACTATTTCTGTGGGAGAAATTCACTGGTTGCAAGGAAACCCTTCTTACTGTGTGGGAAGTGCACTTTCCATTATGCAGACCTATATTCCTGTGATGGAATCGAACTTCCTGTGGGGATACCAGACTTCCGGTGGGGAACCCTTTGTCCTCTGGGTGAAATTTTCATGTGGTTTGGGAACCCGTCTCGCTCTGGGAGAAAGCATTTCCTGTTTGCAGACCGATGGTCCTTTGATGGGAATGCAACCTCCCGTGTGAAAACCAAACTTCCCGATTGTGAACCATCCTTCTTGTGGGGAAATTTCCTATCTGGTATGGGAACCCATTCTCCTATTAGGGAGTTTTCCCTTCCATTGTAGAAACCCTTCTTCCTTTGGGGGAAATGCTCTTTCCTCTTTGTGGACCGATCTTCCTGTGAGGGAATCGCACCTTCCTGTGCAGGAATCATAACTTCCTCTTGGAGAATGCCTCTACCTATATGGGAAAGAAACTTCCTTTGAGGAAACCTTCTTAGTGTGGGGGAATGCACTTTCCTGTATGAGGACCTATTATGCTGCGAATGAATCGCTCATTCTGGAGGAACCATTCTTTCAATGCAGGAAATATACCTTCCTGTGTGGACACTTCATTCTTTGTGGGACATGCACGTTCCTGTGTGCAGAACCATCTTCCATTGATGGAAACGCCACATCCGTGTGGAAAAAATTCTACCGGATGGTGAATACTCCTTCCAGTGTGGGAAATGTCCCTTCCGGTGTAGGAACCCATTTTTCTATGGAGGAGTGTCCTTTTTGTTTTACGAACCCTTCTTCCCGTGAGGGAAATGCACTTTAGTGTGTGCGATCTCCCTTCCTATGAGGGCGTCACCCATTCCTGTGAGGGAAATGGACTTTCCTGTTTGTTGACCTATCTTCCTGTGAGGGAATAGCACCTTCCTGTGGGGGAATCATAACTTCCTGTTGGAGAAAGCCTCTTCCTCTGGGGGAAATGAACTTCCTGGGAGGCAACATTCTTCCTGTTGGGAAATGACCTTTCCTGTATGTGGACCCATTGTGCTGTGAATGAATCGCCCCCTCATGTGGGGATACAATACTTCCTCTGGGGGAACCATTCTTCCTCTGGAGGAAATGTCCATTCCTGTGTGGACACACTTCATTCTTTTTGGGACATGCACGTTCCTCTGTGCAGAAATGTCTTCCCTTGATGGAAACACAACTTCCGGTAGGAAACAAAACTTCCCGACGGTGAACCCTCCTTCCTGTGGTGGAAATGTCCCTTCTGGTGTAGGAACCCATTTTCTTTGGGGAGTATCCCTTTTGTATTAGGAACCTTTCTGCGTGTGGGAGAAATGCACTTTCCTGTCTGCAGATCTCTCTTCCTTTGAGGGTGTTGCGCCTTCCTGTGGGGGAAAGGCACTTTCCTGTTTGTAGTCCAAACATCCGGTGAGGGAATCGTACTTCCTGTGGGGGAATCGCAACATCCTGTGGGAGAAAGCCTATTCCTGCGGGGGAAATGAACTTCCTCGGAGGAAACCTTCTTCCAGTGGGGGAAATGCACTTTCCTGTAAGCGGACCTATTATTCTGCGATGAATCGCTCATTCATGTGGGGAAACAATACTTCCCCCCGGGAACATTTCTTTCTCTCAAGGAAATGCCCCTTCCTGTGTGGACACTTCATTCTTTGTGGGGAATACATGTTCCTGTGTGTAGAAGTAATTCCCATTGATGGAAACAAAACTTCCCGACAGTGAAAACTTTTTCCTGTGGGGGAAATGTCCCTTCCGGTGTAGGAACCCATTCTATATGGGGGAGTGTCCCTTTTGTTTTAGGAACCCTTCTTTTTGTGGGGGAAATGCACTTTCCTGTGTGCGGATGTCTCTTCCTGTGAGGTCGCCACGCCTACCTGTGGGGGAAATGCACTTTCCTCTTTGTGGACCTATCTTCTTGTGAGGGAATCCCACCTTCCTGTGGGGGAATAGAAACTACCTGTAGGATGGGGGGGATGAGGACACATTTGTAATACCTTATCTAATAATAAAAAATAAATAAATAAATAAATAAATAAATAAATAAATAAACAGGATTAAATGAGGAAAAATAAATTGGAAAAAAAAAAAGAAACTACCTCTTGGAGAACCCTCTTTTGTAGGGGGAAACTAAATTCCTGTGAAAAACCTTCATCCTGTGTGGGAAATACACTTAGCTGTACGCTGACTTATTATGCTGTGAATGAATCGGCCCTTCACGTGGGGAAACAATACTTCCTCTGGGCAAACCATTCTTCTTCTGGAGGAAATGTCCCTTCCTGTGTGGACACACTTCATTCTTTGTGGGACATGGGCGATCCTCTTTGCTGAAGTATCTTCCATTGATGGAAACGCAACTTCCTGTGTTGAAACAAAACTACCCAAGGCTTAACCCTCCTTCAGGTGGCGGAAATGTCCCTTCCGATGTAGGAACCCATTTTATATGGGGGAGTGTCCCTTTTGTTTTAGGAACCCTTCTTCCTGTTGGGGAAATGCACTTTCCTGTGTGCGGATGTCTTTTCTTGTGAGGGCGTCGAACCTTCCTGTGGGGGAATGCACTATCCTGTTTGTGGACCTATCTTCCAGTGAGGGAATCGCACCTTCCTGAGAGGGAATCATAACTTCCTGTTGGAGAAGGCCTCGACCTATATGGGAAACAAACTTCCCTTGAGGAACCCTTCCTCTGGTGGGGAAATGCACTTTCCTGTATGGGACTTATTATGCTGTGAATGAATCGCTCCTTCATGTGGGGAAACAATACTTCCTCTGAGGGAAGCTTCATCCTCTGGAGGAAATGTCTCTTCCTGTGTGTGAACACTTCTCTCTTTGTGGGACATGCACTTTCCTGTGTGCAGATCTATCTTTCGTTGAGGGCATCCCACCTTCCTTTCGGGGTATTGCAACTTCGTTGTCAGAATCCTACCTCTAATGGGGGAACTGCATTTTTCCTTTGTGTGAAACTATTTTCGTGTGAGGGAGGTGCACATTGATGTGGTGGAAATTAAACTTCCTGAGGGAGATGAACTATTTCTGTGGGAGAAATTCACTGGTTGCAAGGAAACCCTTCTTACTGTGTGGGAAGTGCACTTTCCATTATGCAGACCTATATTCCTGTGATGGAATCGAACTTCCTGTGGGGATACCAGACTTCCGGTGGGGAACCCTTTGTCCTCTGGGTGAAATTTTCATGTGGTTTGGGAACCCGTCTCGCTCTGGGAGAAAGCATTTCCTGTTTGCAGACCGATGGTCCTTTGATGGGAATGCAACCTCCCGTGTGAAAACCAAACTTCCCGATTGTGAACCATCCTTCTTGTGGGGAAATTTCCTATCTGGTATGGGAACCCATTCTCCTATTAGGGAGTTTTCCCTTCCATTGTAGAAACCCTTCTTCCTTTGGGGGAAATGCTCTTTCCTCTTTGTGGACCGATCTTCCTGTGAGGGAATCGCACCTTCCTGTGCAGGAATCATAACTTCCTCTTGGAGAATGCCTCTACCTATATGGGAAAGAAACTTCCTTTGAGGAAACCTTCTTAGTGTGGGGGAATGCACTTTCCTGTATGAGGACCTATTATGCTGCGAATGAATCGCTCATTCTGGAGGAACCATTCTTTCAATGCAGGAAATATACCTTCCTGTGTGGACACTTCATTCTTTGTGGGACATGCACGTTCCTGTGTGCAGAACCATGTTCCATTGATGGAAACGCCACATCCGTGTGGAAAAAATTCTACCGGATGGTGAATACTCCTTCCAGTGTGGGAAATGTCCCTTCCGGTGTAGGAACCCATTTTTCTATGGAGGAGTGTCCTTTTTGTTTTACGAACCCTTCTTCCCGTGAGGGAAATGCACTTTAGTGTGTGCGATCTCCCTTCCTATGAGGGCGTCACCCATTCCTGTGAGGGAAATGGACTTTCCTGTTTGTTGACCTATCTTCCTGTGAGGGAATAGCACCTTCCTGTGGGGGAATCATAACTTCCTGTTGGAGAAAGCCTCTTCCTCTGGGGGAAATGAACTTCCTGGGAGGCAACATTCTTCCTGTTGGGAAATGACCTTTCCTGTATGTGGACCCATTGTGCTGTGAATGAATCGCTCCCTCATGTGGGGATACAATACTTCCTCTGGGGGAAGCATTCTTCCTCTGGAGGAAATGTCCATTCCTGTGTGGACACACTTCATTCTTTTTGGGACATGCACGTTCCTCTGTGCAGAAATGTCTTCCCTTGATGGAAACACAACTTCCGGTAGGAAACAAAACTTCCCGACGGTGAACCCTCCTTCCTGTGGTGGAAATGTCCCTTCTGGTGTAGGAACCCATTTTCTTTGGGGAGTATCCCTTTTGTATTAGGAACCTTTCTGCGTGTGGGAGAAATGCACTTTCCTGTCTGCAGATCTCTCTTCCTTTGAGGGTGTTGCGCCTTCCTGTGGGGGAAAGGCACTTTCCTGATTGTAGTCCAAACATCCGGTGAGGGAATCGTACTTCCTGTGGGGGAATCGCAACTTCCTGTGGGAGAAAGCCTATTCCTGCGGGGGAAATGAACTTCCTCGGAGGAAACCTTCTTCCAGTGGGGGAAATGCACTTTCCTGTAAGCGAACCTATTATTCTGCGATGAATCGCTCATTCATGTGGGGAAACAATACTTCCCCCCGGGAACCTTTCTTTCTCTCAAGGAAATGCCCCTTCCTGTGTGGACACTTCATTCTTTGTGGGGAATACATGTTCCTGTGTGTAGAAGTAATTCCCATTGATGGAAACAAAACTTCCCGACAGTGAAAACTTTTTCCTGTGGGGGAAATGTCCCTTCCGGTGTAGGAACCCATTCTGTATGGGGGAGTGTCCCTTTTGTTTTAGGAACCCTTCTTTTTGTGGGGGAAATGCACTTTCCTGTGTGCGGATGTCTCTTCCTGTGAGGTCGCCACGCCTACCTGTGGGGGAAATGCACTTTCCTGTTTGTGGACCTATCTTCTTGTGAGGGAATCCCACCTTCCTGTGGGGGAATAGAAACTACCTGTAGGATGGGGGGGATGAGGACACATTTGTAATACCTTAACTAATAATAAAAAATAAATAAATAAATAAATAAATAAACAGGATTAAATGAGGAAAAATAAATTGGAAAAAAAAAAAAGAAACTACCTCTTGGAGAACCCTCTTTTGTAGGGGGAAACTAAATTCCTGTGAAAAACCTTCTTCCTGTGTGGGAAATACACTTAGCTGTACGCTGACTTATTATGCTGTGAATGAATCGGCCCTTCACGTGGGGAAACAATACTTCCTCTGGGGCAACCATTCTTCTTCTGGAGGAAATGTCCCTTCCT
This sequence comes from Myotis nattereri, assembly GCF_964212035.1. Lineage (NCBI taxonomy): Eukaryota > Metazoa > Chordata > Mammalia > Chiroptera > Vespertilionidae > Myotis > Myotis nattereri. Next base: position 41,745,950 of record NC_138094.1, on the reverse strand, counting down.
GTGTGGACACACTTCATTCTTTGTGGGACATGGGCGATCCTCTTTGCTGAAGTATCTTCCATTGATGGAAACGCAACTTCCTGTGTTGAAACAAAACTACCCAAGGCTTAACCCTCCTTCAGGTGGCGGAAATGTCCCTTCCGATGTAGGAACCCATTTTATATGGGGGAGTGTCCCTTTTGTTTTAGGAACCCTTCTTCCTGTTGGGGAAATGCACTTTCCTGTGTGCGGATGTCTTTTCTTGTGAGGGCGTCGAACCTTCCTGTGGGGGAATGCACTATCCTGTTTCTGGACCTATCTTCCAGTGAGGGAATCGCACCTTCCTGAGAGGGAATCATAACTTCCTGTTGGAGAAGGCCTCGACCTATATGGGAAACAAACTTCCCTTGAGGAACCCTTCCTCTGGTGGGGAAATGCACTTTCCTGTATGGGACTTATTATGCTGTGAATGAATCGCTCCTTCATGTGGGGAAACAATACTTCCTCTGAGGGAAGCTTCATCCTCTGGAGGAAATGTCTCTTCCTGTGTGTGAACACTTCTCTCTTTGTGGGACATGCACTTTCCTGTGTGCAGATCTATCTTTCGTTGAGGGCATCCCACCTTCCTTTCGGGGTATTGCAACTTCGTTGTCAGAATCCTACCTCTAATGGGGGAACTGCATTTTTCCTTTGTGTGAAACTATTTTCGTGTGAGGGAGGTGCACATTGATGTGGTGGAAATTAAACTTCCTGAGGGAGATGAACTATTTCTGTGGGAGAAATTCACTGGTTGCAAGGAAACCCTTCTTACTGTGTGGGAAGTGCACTTTCCATTATGCAGACCTATATTCCTGTGATGGAATCGAACTTCCTGTGGGGATACCAGACTTCCGGTGGGGAACCCTTTGTCCTCTGGGTGAAATTTTCATGTGGTTTGGGAACCCGTCTCGCTCTGGGAGAAAGCATTTCCTGTTTGCAGACCGATGGTCCTTTGATGGGAATGCAACCTCCCGTGTGAAAACCAAACTTCCCGATTGTGAACCATCCTTCTTGTGGGGAAATTTCCTATCTGGTATGGGAACCCATTCTCCTATTAGGGAGTTTTCCCTTCCATTGTAGAAACCCTTCTTCCTTTGGGGGAAATGCTCTTTCCTCTTTGTGGACCGATCTTCCTGTGAGGGAATCGCACCTTCCTGTGCAGGAATCATAACTTCCTCTTGGAGAATGCCTCTACCTATATGGGAAAGAAACTTCCTTTGAGGAAACCTTCTTAGTGTGGGGGAATGCACTTTCCTGTATGAGGACCTATTATGCTGCGAATGAATCGCTCATTCTGGAGGAACCATTCTTTCAATGCAGGAAATATACCTTCCTGTGTGGACACTTCATTCTTTGTGGGACATGCACGTTCCTGTGTGCAGAACCATGTTCCATTGATGGAAACGCCACATCCGTGTGGAAAAAATTCTACCGGATGGTGAATACTCCTTCCAGTGTGGGAAATGTCCCTTCCGGTGTAGGAACCCATTTTTCTATGGAGGAGTGTCCTTTTTGTTTTACGAACCCTTCTTCCCGTGAGGGAAATGCACTTTAGTGTGTGCGATCTCCCTTCCTATGAGGGCGTCACCCATTCCTGTGAGGGAAATGGACTTTCCTGTTTGTTGACCTATCTTCCTGTGAGGGAATAGCACCTTCCTGTGGGGGAATCATAACTTCCTGTTGGAGAAAGCCTCTTCCTCTGGGGGAAATGAACTTCCTGGGAGGCAACATTCTTCCTGTTGGGAAATGACCTTTCCTGTATGTGGACCCATTGTGCTGTGAATGAATCGCTCCCTCATGTGGGGATACAATACTTCCTCTGGGGGAAGCATTCTTCCTCTGGAGGAAATGTCCATTCCTGTGTGGACACACTTCATTCTTTTTGGGACATGCACGTTCCTCTGTGCAGAAATGTCTTCCCTTGATGGAAACACAACTTCCGGTAGGAAACAAAACTTCCCGACGGTGAACCCTCCTTCCTGTGGTGGAAATGTCCCTTCTGGTGTAGGAACCCATTTTCTTTGGGGAGTATCCCTTTTGTATTAGGAACCTTTCTGCGTGTGGGAGAAATGCACTTTCCTGTCTGCAGATCTCTCTTCCTTTGAGGGTGTTGCGCCTTCCTGTGGGGGAAAGGCACTTTCCTGATTGTAGTCCAAACATCCGGTGAGGGAATCGTACTTCCTGTGGGGGAATCGCAACTTCCTGTGGGAGAAAGCCTATTCCTGCGGGGGAAATGAACTTCCTCGGAGGAAACCTTCTTCCAGTGGGGGAAATGCACTTTCCTGTAAGCGAACCTATTATTCTGCGATGAATCGCTCATTCATGTGGGGAAACAATACTTCCCCCCGGGAACCTTTCTTTCTCTCAAGGAAATGCCCCTTCCTGTGTGGACACTTCATTCTTTGTGGGGAATACATGTTCCTGTGTGTAGAAGTAATTCCCATTGATGGAAACAAAACTTCCCGACAGTGAAAACTTTTTCCTGTGGGGGAAATGTCCCTTCCGGTGTAGGAACCCATTCTGTATGGGGGAGTGTCCCTTTTGTTTTAGGAACCCTTCTTTTTGTGGGGGAAATGCACTTTCCTGTGTGCGGATGTCTCTTCCTGTGAGGTCGCCACGCCTACCTGTGGGGGAAATGCACTTTCCTGTTTGTGGACCTATCTTCTTGTGAGGGAATCCCACCTTCCTGTGGGGGAATAGAAACTACCTGTAGGATGGGGGGGATGAGGACACATTTGTAATACCTTAACTAATAATAAAAAATAAATAAATAAATAAATAAATAAACAGGATTAAATGAGGAAAAATAAATTGGAAAAAAAAAAAAGAAACTACCTCTTGGAGAACCCTCTTTTGTAGGGGGAAACTAAATTCCTGTGAAAAACCTTCTTCCTGTGTGGGAAATACACTTAGCTGTACGCTGACTTATTATGCTGTGAATGAATCGGCCCTTCACGTGGGGAAACAATACTTCCTCTGGGGCAACCATTCTTCTTCTGGAGGAAATGTCCCTTCCTGTGTGGACACACTTCATTCTTTGTGGGACATGGGCGATCCTCTTTGCTGAAGTATCTTCCATTGATGGAAACGCAACTTCCTGTGTTGAAACAAAACTACCCAAGGCTTAACCCTCCTTCAGGTGGCGGAAATGTCCCTTCCGATGTAGGAACCCATTTTATATGGGGGAGTGTCCCTTTTGTTTTAGGAACCCTTCTTCCTGTTGGGGAAATGCACTTTCCTGTGTGCGGATGTCTTTTCTTGTGAGGGCGTCGAACCTTCCTGTGGGGGAATGCACTATCCTGTTTCTGGACCTATCTTCCAGTGAGGGAATCGCACCTTCCTGAGAGGGAATCATAACTTCCTGTTGGAGAAGGCCTCGACCTATATGGGAAACAAACTTCCCTTGAGGAACCCTTCCTCTGGTGGGGAAATGCACTTTCCTGTATGGGACTTATTATGCTGTGAATGAATCGCTCCTTCATGTGGGGAAACAATACTTCCTCTGAGGGAAGCTTCATCCTCTGGAGGAAATGTCTCTTCCTGTGTGTGAACACTTCTCTCTTTGTGGGACATGCACTTTCCTGTGTGCAGATCTATCTTTCGTTGAGGGCATCCCACCTTCCTTTCGGGGTATTGCAACTTCGTTGTCAGAATCCTACCTCTAATGGGGGAACTGCATTTTTCCTTTGTGTGAAACTATTTTCGTGTGAGGGAGGTGCACATTGATGTGGTGGAAATTAAACTTCCTGAGGGAGATGAACTATTTCTGTGGGAGAAATTCACTGGTTGCAAGGAAACCCTTCTTACTGTGTGGGAAGTGCACTTTCCATTATGCAGACCTATATTCCTGTGATGGAATCGAACTTCCTGTGGGGATACCAGACTTCCGGTGGGGAACCCTTTGTCCTCTGGGTGAAATTTTCATGTGGTTTGGGAACCCGTCTCGCTCTGGGAGAAAGCATTTCCTGTTTGCAGACCGATGGTCCTTTGATGGGAATGCAACCTCCCGTGTGAAAACCAAACTTCCCGATTGTGAACCATCCTTCTTGTGGGGAAATTTCCTATCTGGTATGGGAACCCATTCTCCTATTAGGGAGTTTTCCCTTCCATTGTGGAAACCCTTCTTCCTTTGGGGGAAATGCTCTTTCCTCTTTGTGGACCGATCTTCCTGTGAGGGAATCGCACCTTCCTGTGCAGGAATCATAACTTCCTCTTGGAGAATGCCTCTACCTATATGGGAAAGAAACTTCCTTTGAGGAAACCTTCTTAGTGTGGGGGAATGCACTTTCCTGTATGAGGACCTATTATGCTGCGAATGAATCGCTCATTCTGGAGGAACCATTCTTTCAATGCAGGAAATATACCTTCCTGTGTGGACACTTCATTCTTTGTGGGACATGCACGTTCCTGTGTGCAGAACCATCTTCCATTGATGGAAACGCCACATCCGTGTGGAAAAAATTCTACCGGATGGTGAATACTCCTTCCAGTGTGGGAAATGTCCCTTCCGGTGTAGGAACCCATTTTTCTATGGAGGAGTGTCCTTTTTGTTTTACGAACCCTTCTTCCCGTGAGGGAAATGCACTTTAGTGTGTGCGATCTCCCTTCCTATGAGGGCGTCACCCATTCCTGTGAGGGAAATGGACTTTCCTGTTTGTTGACCTATCTTCCTGTGAGGGAATAGCACCTTCCTGTGGGGGAATCATAACTTCCTGTTGGAGAAAGCCTCTTCCTCTGGGGGAAATGAACTTCCTGGGAGGCCACATTCTTCCTGTTGGGAAATGACCTTTCCTGTATGTGGACCCATTGTGCTGTGAATGAATCGCTCCCTCATGTGGGGATACAATACTTCCTCTGGGGGAACCATTCTTCCTCTGGAGGAAATGTCCATTCCTGTGTGGACACACTTCATTCTTTTTGGGACATGCACGTTCCTCTGTGCAGAAATGTCTTCCCTTGATGGAAACACAACTTCCGGTAGGAAACAAAACTTCCCGACGGTGAACCCTCCTTCCTGTGGTGGAAATGTCCCTTCTGGTGTAGGAACCCATTTTCTTTGGGGAGTATCCCTTTTGTATTAGGAACCTTTCTGCGTGTGGGAGAAATGCACTTTCCTGTCTGCAGATCTCTCTTCCTTTGAGGGTGTTGCGCCTTCCTGTGGGGGAAAGGCACTTTCCTGATTGTAGTCCAAACATCCGGTGAGGGAATCGTACTTCCTGTGGGGGAATCGCAACTTCCTGTGGGAGAAAGCCTATTCCTGCGGGGGAAATGAACTTCCTCGGAGGAAACCTTCTTCCAGTGGGGGAAATGCACTTTCCTGTAAGCGAACCTATTATTCTGCGATGAATCGCTCATTCATGTGGGGAAACAATACTTCCCCCCGGGAACCTTTCTTTCTCTCAAGGAAATGCCCCTTCCTGTGTGGACACTTCATTCTTTGTGGGGAATACATGTTCCTGTGTGTAGAAGTAATTCCCATTGATGGAAACAAAACTTCCCGACAGTGAAAACTTTTTCCTGTGGGGGAAATGTCCCTTCCGGTGTAGGAACCGATTCTATATGGGGGAGTGTCCCTTTTGTTTTAGGAACCCTTCTTTTTGTGGGGGAAATGCACTTTCCTGTGTGCGGATGTCTCTTCCTGTGAGGTCGCCACGCCTACCTGTGGGGGAAATGCACTTTCCTGTTTGTGGACCTATCTTCTTGTGAGGGAATCCCACCTTCCTGTGGGGGAATAGAAACTACCTGTAGGATGGGGGGGATGAGGACACATTTGTAATACCTTAACTAATAATAAAAAATAAATAAATAAATAAATAAATAAATAAACAGGATTAAATGAGGAAAAATAAATTGGAAAAAAAAAAAGAAACTACCTCTTGGAGAACCCTCTTTTGTAGGGGGAAACTAAATTCCTGTGAAAAACCTTCTTCCTGTGTGGGAAATACACTTAGCTGTACGCTGACTTATTATGCTGTGAATGAATCGGCCCTTCACGTGGGGAAACAATACTTCCTCTGGGGCAACCATTCTTCTTCTGGAGGAAATGTCCCTTCCTGTGTGGACACACTTCATTCTTTGTGGGACATGGGCGATCCTCTTTGCTGAAGTATCTTCCATTGATGGAAACGCAACTTCCTGTGTTGAAACAAAACTACCCAAGGCTTAACCCTCCTTCAGGTGGCGGAAATGTCCCTTCCGATGTAGGAACCCATTTTATATGGGGGAGTGTCCCTTTTGTTTTAGGAACCCTTCTTCCTGTTGGGGAAATGCACTTTCCTGTGTGCGGATGTCTTTTCTTGTGAGGGCGTCGAACCTTCCTGTGGGGGAATGCACTATCCTGTTTGTGGACCTATCTTCCAGTGAGGGAATGGCACCTTCCTGAGAGGGAATCATAACTTCCTGTTGGAGAAGGCCTCGACCTATATGGGAAACAAACTTCCCTTGAGGAACCCTTCCTCTGGTGGGGAAATGCACTTTCCTGTATGGGACTTATTATGCTGTGAATGAATCGCTCCTTCATGTGGGGAAACAATACTTCCTCTGAGGGAAGCTTCATCCTCTGGAGGAAATGTCTCTTCCTGTGTGTGAACACTTCTCTCTTTGTGGGACATGCACTTTCCTGTGTGCAGATCTATCTTTCGTTGAGGGCATCCCACCTTCCTTTCGGGGTATTGCAACTTCGTTGTCAGAATCCTACCTCTAATGGGGGAACTGCATTTTTCCTTTGTGTGAAACTATTTTCGTGTGAGGGAGGTGCACATTGATGTGGTGGAAATTAAACTTCCTGAGGGAGATGAACTATTTCTGTGGGAGAAATTCACTGGTTGCAAGGAAACCCTTCTTACTGTGTGGGAAGTGCACTTTCCATTATGCAGACCTATATTCCTGTGATGGAATCGAACTTCCTGTGGGGATACCAGACTTCCGGTGGGGAACCCTTTGTCCTCTGGGTGAAATTTTCATGTGGTTTGGGAACCCGTCTCGCTCTGGGAGAAAGCATTTCCTGTTTGCAGACCGATGGTCCTTTGATGGGAATGCAACCTCCCGTGTGAAAACCAAACTTCCCGATTGTGAACCATCCTTCTTGTGGGGAAATTTCCTATCTGGTATGGGAACCCATTCTCCTATTAGGGAGTTTTCCCTTCCATTGTAGAAACCCTTCTTCCTTTGGGGGAAATGCTCTTTCCTCTTTGTGGACCGATCTTCCTGTGAGGGAATCGCACCTTCCTGTGCAGGAATCATAACTTCCTCTTGGAGAATGCCTCTACCTATATGGGAAAGAAACTTCCTTTGAGGAAACCTTCTTAGTGTGGGGGAATGCACTTTCCTGTATGAGGACCTATTATGCTGCGAATGAATCGCTCATTCTGGAGGAACCATTCTTTCAATGCAGGAAATATACCTTCCTGTGTGGACACTTCATTCTTTGTGGGACATGCACGTTCCTGTGTGCAGAACCATCTTCCATTGATGGAAACGCCACATCCGTGTGGAAAAAATTCTACCGGATGGTGAATACTCCTTCCAGTGTGGGAAATGTCCCGTCCGGTGTAGGAACCCATTTTTCTATGGAGGAGTGTCCTTTTTGTTTTACGAACCCTTCTTCCCGTGAGGGAAATGCACTTTAGTGTGTGCGATCTCCCTTCCTATGAGGGCGTCATCCATTCCTGTGAGGGAAATGGACTTTCCTGTTTGTTGACCTATCTTCCTGTGAGGGAATAGCACCTTCCTGTGGGGGAATCATAACTTCCTGTTGGAGAAAGCCTCTTCCTCTGGGGGAAATGAACTTCCTGGGAGGCAACATTCTTCCTGTTGGGAAATGACCTTTCCTGTATGTGGACCCATTGTGCTGTGAATGAATCGCTCCCTCATGTGGGGATACAATACTTCCTCTGGGGGAAGCATTCTTCCTCTGGAGGAAATGTCCATTCCTGTGTGGACACACTTCATTCTTTTTGGGACATGCACGTTCCTCTGTGCAGAAATGTCTTCCCTTGATGGAAACACAACTTCCGGTAGGAAACAAAACTTCCCGACGGTGAACCCTCCTTCCTGTGGTGGAAATGTCCCTTCTGGTGTAGGAACCCATTTTCTTTGGGGAGTATCCCTTTTGTATTAGGAACCTTTCTGCGTGTGGGAGAAATGCACTTTCCTGTCTGCAGATCTCTCTTCCTTTGAGGGTGTTGCGCCTTCCTGTGGGGGAAAGGCACTTTCCTGATTGTAGTCCAAACATCCGGTGAGGGAATCGTACTTCCTGTGGGGGAATCGCAACTTCCTGTGGGAGAAAGCCTATTCCTGCGGGGGAAATGAACTTCCTCGGAGGAAACCTTCTTCCTGTGAGGGAAATGCACTTTCCTGTAAGCGAACCTATTATTCTGCGATGAATCGCTCATTCATGTGGGGAAACAATACTTCCCCCCGGGAACCTTTCTTTCTCTCAAGGAAATGCCCCTTCCTGTGTGGACACTTCATTCTTTGTGGGGAATACATGTTCCTGTGTGTAGAAGTAATTCCCATTGATGGAAACAAAACTTCCCGACAGTGAAAACTTTTTCCTGTGGGGGAAATGTCCCTTCCGGTGTAGGAACCCATTCTATATGGGGGAGTGTCCCTTTTGTTTTAGGAACCCTTCTTTTTGTGGGGGAAATGCACTTTCCTGTGTGCGGATGTCTCTTCCTGTGAGGTCGCCACGCCTACCTGTGGGGGAAATGCACTTTCCTGTTTGTGGACCTATCTTCTTGTGAGGGAATCCCACCTTCCTGTGGGGGAATAGAAACTACCTGTAGGATGGGGGGATGAGGACACATTTGTAATACCTTATCTAATAATAAAAAATAAATAAATAAATAAATAAATAAATAAATAAATAAACAGGATTAAATGAGGAAAAATAAATTGGAAAAAAAAAAAGAAACTACCTCTTGGAGAACCCTCTTTTGTAGGGGGAAACTAAATTCCTGTGAAAAACCTTCTTCCTGTGTGGGAAATACACTTAGCTGTACGCTGACTTATTATGCTGTCAATGAATCGGCCCTTCACGTGGGGAAACAATACTTCCTCTGGGGCAACCATTCTTCTTCTGGAGGAAATGTCCCTTCCTGTGTGGACACACTTCATTCTTTGTGGGACATGGGCGATCCTCTTTGCTGAAGTATCTTCCATTGATGGAAACGCAACTTCCTGTGTTGAAACAAAACTACCCAAGGCTTAACCCTCCTTCAGGTGGCGGAAATGTCCCTTCCGATGTAGGAACCCATTTTATATGGGGGAGTGTCCCTTTTGTTTTAGGAACCCTTATTCCTGTTGGGGAAATGCACTTTCCTGTGTGCGGATGTCTTTTCTTGTGAGGGCGTCGAACCTTCCTGTGGGGGAATGCACTATCCTGTTTGTGGACCTATCTTCCAGTGAGGGAATGGCACCTTCCTGAGAGGGAATCATAACTTCCTGTTGGAGAAGGCCTCGACCTATATGGGAAACAAACTTCCCTTGAGGAACCCTTCCTCTGGTGGGGAAATGCACTTTCCTGTATGGGACTTATTATGCTGTGAATGAATCGCTCCTTCATGTGGGGAAACAATACTTCCTCTGAGGGAAGCTTCATCCTCTGGAGGAAATGTCTCTTCCTGTGTGTGAACACTTCTCTCTTTGTGGGACATGCACTTTCCTGTGTGCAGATCTATCTTTCGTTGAGGGCATCCCACCTTCCTTTCGGGGTATTGCAACTTCGTTGTCAGAATCCTACCTCTAATGGGGGAACTGCATTTTTCCTTTGTGTGAAACTATTTTCGTGTGAGGGAGGTGCACATTGATGTGGTGGAAATTAAACTTCCTGAGGGAGATGAACTATTTCTGTGGGAGAAATTCACTGGTTGCAAGGAAACCCTTCTTACTGTGTGGGAAGTGCACTTTCCATTATGCAGACCTATATTCCTGTGATGGAATCGAACTTCCTGTGGGGATACCAGACTTCCGGTGGGGAACCCTTTGTCCTCTGGGTGAAATTTTCATGTGGTTTGGGAACCCGTCTCGCTCTGGGAGAAAGCATTTCCTGTTTGCAGACCGATGGTCCTTTGATGGGAATGCAACCTCCCGTGTGAAAACCAAACTTCCCGATTGTGAACCATCCTTCTTGTGGGGAAATTTCCTATCTGGTATGGGAACCCATTCTCCTATTAGGGAGTTTTCCCTTCCATTGTAGAAACCCTTCTTCCTTTGGGGGAAATGCTCTTTCCTCTTTGTGGACCGATCTTCCTGTGAGGGAATCGCACCTTCCTGTGCAGGAATCATAACTTCCTCTTGGAGAATGCCTCTACCTATATGGGAAAGAAACTTCCTTTGAGGAAACCTTCTTAGTGTGGGGGAATGCACTTTCCTGTATGAGGACCTATTATGCTGCGAATGAATCGCTCATTCTGGAGGAACCATTCTTTCAATGCAGGAAATATACCTTCCTGTGTGGACACTTCATTCTTTGTGGGACATGCACGTTCCTGTGTGCAGAACCATCTTCCATTGATGGAAACGCCACATCCGTGTGGAAAAAATTCTACCGGATGGTGAATACTCCTTCCAGTGTGGGAAATGTCCCGTCCGGTGTAGGAACCCATTTTTCTATGGAGGAGTGTCCTTTTTGTTTTACGAACCCTTCTTCCCGTGAGGGAAATGCACTTTAGTGTGTGCGATCTCCCTTCCTATGAGGGCGTCATCCATTCCTGTGAGGGAAATGGACTTTCCTGTTTGTTGACCTATCTTCCTGTGAGGGAATAGCACCTTCCTGTGGGGGAATCATAACTTCCTGTTGGAGAAAGCCTCTTCCTCTGGGGGAAATGAACTTCCTGGGAGGCAACATTCTTCCTGTTGGGAAATGACCTTTCCTGTATGTGGACCCATTGTGCTGTGAATGAATCGCTCCCTCATGTGGGGATACAATACTTCCTCTGGGGGAAGCATTCTTCCTCTGGAGGAAATGTCCATTCCTGTGTGGACACACTTCATTCTTTTTGGGACATGCACGTTCCTCTGTGCAGAAATGTCTTCCCTTGATGGAAACACAACTTCCGGTAGGAAACAAAACTTCCCGACGGTGAACCCTCCTTCCTGTGGTGGAAATGTCCCTTCTGGTGTAGGAACCCATTTTCTTTGGGGAGTATCCCTTTTGTATTAGGAACCTTTCTGCGTGTGGGAGAAATGCACTTTCCTGTCTGCAGATCTCTCTTCCTTTGAGGGTGTTGCGCCTTCCTGTGGGGGAAAGGCACTTTCCTGATTGTAGTCCAAACATCCGGTGAGGGAATCGTACTTCCTGTGGGGGAATCGCAACTTCCTGTGGGAGAAAGCCTATTCCTGCGGGGGAAATGAACTTCCTCGGAGGAAACCTTCTTCCTGTGAGGGAAATGCACTTTCCTGTAAGCGAACCTATTATTCTGCGATGAATCGCTCATTCATGTGGGGAAACAATACTTCCCCCCGGGAACCTTTCTTTCTCTCAAGGAAATGCCCCTTCCTGTGTGGACACTTCATTCTTTGTGGGGAATACATGTTCCTGTGTGTAGAAGTAATTCCCATTGATGGAAACAAAACTTCCCGACAGTGAAAACTTTTTCCTGTGGGGGAAATGTCCCTTCCGGTGTAGGAACCCATTCTATATGGGGGAGTGTCCCTTTTGTTTTAGGAACCCTTCTTTTTGTGGGGGAAATGCACTTTCCTGTGTGCGGATGTCTCTTCCTGTGAGGTCGCCACGCCTACCTGTGGGGGAAATGCACTTTCCTGTTTGTGGACCTATCTTCTTGTGAGGGAATCCCACCTTCCTGTGGGGGAATAGAAACTACCTGTAGGATGGGGGGATGAGGACACATTTGTAATACCTTATCTAATAATAAAAAATAAATAAATAAATAAATAAATAAATAAATAAACAGGATTAAATGAGGAAAAATAAATTGGAAAAAAAAAAAGAAACTACCTCTTGGAGAACCCTCTTTTGTAGGGGGAAACTAAATTCCTGTGAAAAACCTTCTTCCTGTGTGGGAAATACACTTAGCTGTACGCTGACTTATTATGCTGTCAATGAATCGGCCCTTCACGTGGGGAAACAATACTTCCTCTGGGGCAACCATTCTTCTTCTGGAGGAAATGTCCCTTCCTGTGTGGACACACTTCATTCTTTGTGGGACATGGGCGATCCTCTTTGCTGAAGTATCTTCCATTGATGGAAACGCAACTTCCTGTGTTGAAACAAAACTACCCAAGGCTTAACCCTCCTTCAGGTGGCGGAAATGTCCCTTCCGATGTAGGAACCCATTTTATATGGGGGAGTGTCCCTTTTGTTTTAGGAACCCTTATTCCTGTTGGGGAAATGCACTTTCCTGTGTGCGGATGTCTTTTCTTGTGAGGGCGTCGAACCTTCCTGTGGGGGAATGCACTATCCTGTTTGTGGACCTATCTTCCAGTGAGGGAATCGCACCTTCCTGAGAGGGAATCATAACTTCCTGTTGGAGAAGGCCTCGACCTATATGGGAAACAAACTTCCCTTGAGGAACCCTTCCTCTGGTGGGGAAATGCACTTTCCTGTATGGGACTTATTATGCTGTGAATGAATCGCTCCTTCATGTGGGGAAACAATACTTCCTCTGAGGGAAGCTTCATCCTCTGGAGGAAATGTCTCTTCCTGTGTGTGAACACTTCTCTCTTTGTGGGACATGCACTTTCCTGTGTGCAGATCTATCTTTCGTTGAGGGCATCCCACCTTCCTTTCGGGGTATTGCAACTTCGTTGTCAGAATCCTACCTCTAATGGGGGAACTGCATTTTTCCTTTGTGTGAAACTATTTTCGTGTGAGGGAGGTGCACATTGATGTGGTGGAAATTAAACTTCCTGAGGGAGATGAACTATTTCTGTGGGAGAAATTCACTGGTTGCAAGGAAACCCTTCTTACTGTGTGGGAAGTGCACTTTCCATTATGCAGACCTATATTCCTGTGATGGAATCGAACTTCCTGTGGGGATACCAGACTTCCGGTGGGGATCCCTTTGTCCTCTGGGTGAAATTTTCATGTGGTTTGGGAACCCGTCTCGCTCTGGGAGAAAGCATTTCCTGTTTGCAGACCGATGGTCCTTTGATGGGAATGCAACCTCCCGTGTGAAAACCAAACTTCCCGATTGTGAACCATCCTTCTTGTGGGGAAATTTCCTATCTGGTATGGGAACCCATTCTCCTATTAGGGAGTTTTCCCTTCCATTGTAGAAACCCTTCTTCCTTTGGGGGAAATGCTCTTTCCTCTTTGTGGACCGATCTTCCTGTGAGGGAATCGCACCTTCCTGTGCAGGAATCATAACTTCCTCTTGGAGAATGCCTCTACCTATATGGGAAAGAAACTTCCTTTGAGGAAACCTTCTTAGTGTGGGGGAATGCACTTTCCTGTATGAGGACCTATTATGCTGCGAATGAATCGCTCATTCTGGAGGAACCATTCTTTCAATGCAGGAAATATACCTTCCTGTGTGGACACTTCATTCTTTGTGGGACATGCACGTTCCTGTGTGCAGAACCATCTTCCATTGATGGAAACGCCACATCCGTGTGGAAAAAATTCTACCGGATGGTGAATACTCCTTCCAGTGTGGGAAATGTCCCTTCCGGTGTAGGAACCCATTTTTCTATGGAGGAGTGTCCTTTTTGTTTTACGAACCCTTCTTCCCGTGAGGGAAATGCACTTTAGTGTGTGCGATCTCCCTTCCTATGAGGGCGTCACCCATTCCTGTGAGGGAAATGGACTTTCCTGTTTGTTGACCTATCTTCCTGTGAGGGAATAGCACCTTCCTGTGGGGGAATCATAACTTCCTGTTGGAGAAAGCCTCTTCCTCTGGGGGAAATGAACTTCCTGGGAGGCAACATTCTTCCTGTTGGGAAATGACCTTTCCTGTATGTGGACCCATTGTGCTGTGAATGAATCGCTCCCTCATGTGGGGATACAATACTTCCTCTGGGGGAAGCATTCTTCCTCTGGAGGAAATGTCCATTCCTGTGTGGACACACTTCATTCTTTTTGGGACATGCACGTTCCTCTGTGCAGAAATGTCTTCCCTTGATGGAAACACAACTTCCGGTAGGAAACAAAACTTCCCGACGGTGAACCCTCCTTCCTGTGGTGGAAATGTCCCTTCTGGTGTAGGAACCCATTTTCTTTGGGGAGTATCCCTTTTGTATTAGGAACCTTTCTGCGTGTGGGAGAAATGCACTTTCCTGTCTGCAGATCTCTCTTCCTTTGAGGGTGTTGCGCCTTCCTGTGGGGGAAAGGCACTTTCCTGATTGTAGTCCAAACATCCGGTGAGGGAATCGTACTTCCTGTGGGGGAATCGCAACTGCCTGTGGGAGAAAGCCTATTCCTGCGGGGGAAATGAACTTCCTCGGAGGAAACCTTCTTCCAGTGGGGGAAATGCACTTTCCTGTAAGCGAACCTATTATTCTGCGATGAATCGCTCATTCATGTGGGGAAACATTACTTCCCCCCGGGAACCTTTCTTTCTCTCAAGGAAATGCCCCTTCCTGTGTGGACACTTCATTCTTTGTGGGGAATACATGTTCCTGTGTGTAGAAGTAATTCCCATTGATGGAAACAAAACTTCCCGACAGTGAAAACTTTTTCCTGTGGGGGAAATGTCCCTTCCGGTGTAGGAACCCATTCTATATGGGGGAGTGTCCCTTTTGTTTTAGGAACCCTTCTTTTTGTGGGGGAAATGCACTTTCCTGTGTGCGGATGTCTCTTCCTGTGAGGTCGCCACGCCTACCTGTGGGGGAAATGCACTTTCCTGTTTGTGGACCTATCTTCTTGTGAGGGAATCCCACCTTCCTGTGGGGGAATAGAAACTACCTGTAGGATGGGGGGATGAGGACACATTTGTAATACCTTAACTAATAATAAAAAATAAATAAATAAATAAATAAATAAATAAACAGGATTAAATGAGGAAAAATAAATTGGAAAAAAAAAAAAAAAAGAAACTACCTCTTGGAGAACCCTCTTTTGTAGGGGGAAACTAAATTCCTGTGAAAAACCTTCTTCCTGTGTGGGAAATACACTTAGCTGTACGCTGACTTATTATGCTGTGAATGAATCGGCCCTTCACGTGGGGAAACAATACTTCCTCTGGGGCAACCATTCTTCTTCTGGAGGAAATGTCCCTTCCTGTGTGGACACACTTCATTCTTTGTGGGACATGGGCGATCCTCTTTGCTGAAGTATCTTCCATTGATGGAAACGCAACTTCCTGTGTTGAAACAAAACTACCCAAGGCTTAACCCTCCTTCAGGTGGCGGAAATGTCCCTTCCGATGTAGGAACCCATTTTATATGGGGGAGTGTCCCTTTTGTTTTAGGAACCCTTCTTCCTGTTGGGGAAATGCACTTTCCTGTGTGCGGATGTCTTTTCTTGTGAGGGCGTCGAACCTTCCTGTGGGGGAATGCACTATCCTGTTTGTGGACCTATCTTCCAGTGAGGGAATCGCACCTTCCTGAGAGGGAATCATAACTTCCTGTTGGAGAAGGCCTCGACCTATATGGGAAACAAACTTCCCTTGAGGAACCCTTCCTCTGGTGGGGAAATGCACTTTCCTGTATGGGACTTATTATGCTGTGAATGAATCGCTCCTTCATGTGGGGAAACAATACTTCCTCTGAGGGAAGCTTCATCCTCTGGAGGAAATGTCTCTTCCTGTGTGTGAACACTTCTCTCTTTGTGGGACATGCACTTTCCTGTGTGCAGATCTATCTTTCGTTGAGGGCATCCCACCTTCCTTTCGGGGTATTGCAACTTCGTTGTCAGAATCCTACCTCTAATGGGGGAACTGCATTTTTCCTTTGTGTGAAACTATTTTCGTGTGAGGGAGGTGCACATTGATGTGGTGGAAATTAAACTTCCTGAGGGAGATGAACTATTTCTGTGGGAGAAATTCACTGGTTGCAAGGAAACCCTTCTTACTGTGTGGGAAGTGCACTTTCCATTATGCAGACCTATATTCCTGTGATGGAATCGAACTTCCTGTGGGGATACCAGACTTCCGGTGGGGAACCCTTTGTCCTCTGGGTTAAATTTTCATGTGGTTTGGGAACCCGTCTCGCTCTGGGAGAAAGCATTTCCTGTTTGCAGACCGATGGTCCTTTGATGGGAATGCAACCTCCCGTGTGAAAACCAAACTTCCCGATTGTGAACCATCCTTCTTGTGGGGAAATTTCCTATCTGGTATGGGAACCCATTCTCCTATTAGGGAGTTTTCCCTTCCATTGTAGAAACCCTTCTTCCTTTGGGGGAAATGCTCTTTCCTCTTTGTGGACCGATCTTCCTGTGAGGGAATCGCACCTTCCTGTGCAGGAATCATAACTTCCTCTTGGAGAATGCCTCTACCTATATGGGAAAGAAACTTCCTTTGAGGAAACCTTCTTAGTGTGGGGGAATGCACTTTCCTGTATGAGGACCTATTATGCTGCGAATGAATCGCTCATTCTGGAGGAACCATTCTTTCAATGCAGGAAATATACCTTCCTGTGTGGACACTTCATTCTTTGTGGGACATGCACGTTCCTGTGTGCAGAACCATCTTCCATTGATGGAAACGCCACATCCGTGTGGAAAAAATTCTACCGGATGGTGAATACTCCTTCCAGTGTGGGAAATGTCCCGTCCGGTGTAGGAACCCATTTTTCTATGGAGGAGTGTCCTTTTTGTTTTACGAACCCTTCTTCCCGTGAGGGAAATGCACTTTAGTGTGTGCGATCTCCCTTCCTATGAGGGCGTCACCCATTCCTGTGAGGGAAATGGACTTTCCTGTTTGTTGACCTATCTTCCTGTGAGGGAATAGCACCTTCCTGTGGGGGAATCATAACTTCCTGTTGGAGAAAGCCTCTTCCTCTGGGGGAAATGAACTTCCTGGGAGGCAACATTCTTCCTGTTGGGAAATGACCTTTCCTGTATGTGGACCCATTGTGCTGTGAATGAATCGCTCCCTCATGTGGGGATACAATACTTCCTCTGGGGGAAGCATTCTTCCTCTGGAGGAAATGTCCATTCCTGTGTGGACACACTTCATTCTTTTTGGGACATGCACGTTCCTCTGTGCAGAAATGTCTTCCCTTGATGGAAACACAACTTCCGGTAGGAAACAAAACTTCCCGACGGTGAACCCTCCTTCCTGTGGTGGAAATGTCCCTTCTGGTGTAGGAACCCATTTTCTTTGGGGAGTATCCCTTTTGTATTAGGAACCTTTCTGCGTGTGGGAGAAATGCACTTTCCTGTCTGCAGATCTCTCTTCCTTTGAGGGTGTTGCGCCTTCCTGTGGGGGAAAGGCACTTTCCTGATTGTAGTCCAAACATCCGGTGAGGGAATCGTACTTCCTGTGGGGGAATCGCAACTTCCTGTGGGAGAAAGCCTATTCCTGCGGGGGAAATGAACTTCCTCGGAGGAAACCTTCTTCCTGTGAGGGAAATGCACTTTCCTGTAAGCGAACCTATTATTCTGCGATGAATCGCTCATTCATGTGGGGAAACAATACTTCCCCCCGGGAACCTTTCTTTCTCTCAAGGAAATGCCCCTTCCTGTGTGGACACTTCATTCTTTGTGGGGAATACATGTTCCTGTGTGTAGAAGTAATTCCCATTGATGGAAACAAAACTTCCCGACAGTGAAAACTTTTTCCTGTGGGGGAAATGTCCCTTCCGGTGTAGGAACCCATTCTATATGGGGGAGTGTCCCTTTTGTTTTAGGAACCCTTCTTTTTGTGGGGGAAATGCACTTTCCTGTGTGCGGATGTCTCTTCCTGTGAGGTCGCCACGCCTACCTGTGGGGGAAATGCACTTTCCTGTTTGTGGACCTATCTTCTTGTGAGGGAATCCCACCTTCCTGTGGGGGAATAGAAACTACCTGTAGGATGGGGGGATGAGGACACATTTGTAATACCTTAACTAATAATAAAAAATAAATAAATAAATAAATAAATAAATAAACAGGATTAAATGAGGAAAAATAAATTGGAAAAAAAAAAAGAAACTACCTCTTGGAGAACCCTCTTTTGTAGGGGGAAACTAAATTCCTGTGAAAAACCTTCTTCCTGTGTGGGAAATACACTTAGCTGTACGCTGACTTATTATGCTGTGAATGAATCGGCCCTTCACGTGGGGAAACAATACTTCCTCTGGGGCAACCATTCTTCTTCTGGAGGAAATGTCCCTTCCTGTGTGGACACACTTCATTCTTTGTGGGACATGGGCGATCCTCTTTGCTGAAGTATCTTCCATTGATGGAAACGCAACTTCCTGTGTTGAAACAAAACTACCCAAGGCTTAACCCTCCTTCAGGTGGCGGAAATGTCCCTTCCGATGTAGGAACCCATTTTATATGGGGGAGTGTCCCTTTTGTTTTAGGAACCCTTCTTCCTGTTGGGGAAATGCACTTTCCTGTGTGCGGATGTCTTTTCTTGTGAGGGCGTCGAACCTTCCTGTGGGGGAATGCACTATCCTGTTTGTGGACCTATCTTCCAGTGAGGGAATCGCACCTTCCTGAGAGGGAATCATAACTTCCTGTTGGAGAAGGCCTCGACCTATATGGGAAACAAACTTCCCTTGAGGAACCCTTCCTCTGGTGGGGAAATGCACTTTCCTGTATGGGACTTATTATGCTGTGAATGAATCGCTCCTTCATGTGGGGAAACAATACTTCCTCTGAGGGAAGCTTCATCCTCTGGAGGAAATGTCTCTTCCTGTGTGTGAACACTTCTCTCTTTGTGGGACATGCACTTTCCTGTGTGCAGATCTATCTTTCGTTGAGGGCATCCCACCTTCCTTTCGGGGTATTGCAACTTCGTTGTCAGAATCCTACCTCTAATGGGGGAACTGCATTTTTCCTTTGTGTGAAACTATTTTCGTGTGAGGGAGGTGCACATTGATGTGGTGGAAATTAAACTTCCTGAGGGAGATGAACTATTTCTGTGGGAGAAATTCACTGGTTGCAAGGAAACCCTTCTTACTGTGTGGGAAGTGCACTTTCCATTATGCAGACCTATATTCCTGTGATGGAATCGAACTTCCTGTGGGGATACCAGACTTCCGGTGGGGAACCCTTTGTCCTCTGGGTGAAATTTTCATGTGGTTTGGGAACCCGTCTCGCTCTGGGAGAAAGCATTTCCTGTTTGCAGACCGATGGTCCTTTGATGGGAATGCAACCTCCCGTGTGAAAACCAAACTTCCCGATTGTGAACCATCCTTCTTGTGGGGAAATTTCCTATCTGGTATGGGAACCCATTCTCCTATTAGGGAGTTTTCCCTTCCATTGTAGAAACCCTTCTTCCTTTGGGGGAAATGCTCTTTCCTCTTTGTGGACCGATCTTCCTGTGAGGGAATCGCACCTTCCTGTGCAGGAATCATAACTTCCTCTTGGAGAATGCCTCTACCTATATGGGAAAGAAACTTCCTTTGAGGAAACCTTCTTAGTGTGGGGGAATGCACTTTCCTGTATGAGGACCTATTATGCTGCGAATGAATCGCTCATTCTGGAGGAACCATTCTTTCAATGCAGGAAATATACCTTCCTGTGTGGACACTTCATTCTTTGTGGGACATGCACGTTCCTGTGTGCAGAACCATCTTCCATTGATGGAAACGCCACATCCGTGTGGAAAAAATTCTACCGGATGGTGAATACTCCTTCCAGTGTGGGAAATGTCCCTTCCGGTGTAGGAACCCATTTTTCTATGGAGGAGTGTCCTTTTTGTTTTACGAACCCTTCTTCCCGTGAGGGAAATGCACTTTAGTGTGTGCGATCTCCCTTCCTATGAGGGCGTCACCCATTCCTGTGAGGGAAATGGACTTTCCTGTTTGTTGACCTATCTTCCTGTGAGGGAATAGCACCTTCCTGTGGGGGAATCATAACTTCCTGTTGGAGAAAGCCTCTTCCTCTGGGGGAAATGAACTTCCTGGGAGGCAACATTCTTCCTGTTGGGAAATGACCTTTCCTGTATGTGGACCCATTGTGCTGTGAATGAATCGCTCCCTCATGTGGGGATACAATACTTCCTCTGGGGGAAGCATTCTTCCTCTGGAGGAAATGTCCATTCCTGTGTGGACACACTTCATTCTTTTTGGGACATGCACGTTCCTCTGTGCAGAAATGTCTTCCCTTGATGGAAACACAACTTCCGGTAGGAAACAAAACTTCCCGACGGTGAACCCTCCTTCCTGTGGTGGAAATGTCCCTTCTGGTGTAGGAACCCATTTTCTTTGGGGAGTATCCCTTTTGTATTAGGAACCTTTCTGCGTGTGGGAGAAATGCACTTTCCTGTCTGCAGATCTCTCTTCCTTTGAGGGTGTTGCGCCTTCCTGTGGGGGAAAGGCACTTTCCTGATTGTAGTCCAAACATCCGGTGAGGGAATCGTACTTCCTGTGGGGGAATCGCAACTGCCTGTGGGAGAAAGCCTATTCCTGCGGGGGAAATGAACTTCCTCGGAGGAAACCTTCTTCCAGTGGGGGAAATGCACTTTCCTGTAAGCGAACCTATTATTCTGCGATGAATCGCTCATTCATGTGGGGAAACAATACTTCCCCCCGGGAACCTTTCTTTCTCTCAAGGAAATGCCCCTTCCTGTGTGGACACTTCATTCTTTGTGGGGAATACATGTTCCTGTGTGTAGAAGTAATTCCCATTGATGGAAACAAAACTTCCCGACAGTGAAAACTTTTTCCTGTGGGGGAAATGTCCCTTCCGGTGTAGGAACCCATTCTATATGGGGGAGTGTCCCTTTTGTTTTAGGAACCCTTCTTTTTGTGGGGGAAATGCACTTTCCTGTGTGCGGATGTCTCTTCCTGTGAGGTCGCCACGCCTACCTGTGGGGGAAATGCACTTTCCTGTTTGTGGACCTATCTTCTTGTGAGGGAATCCCACCTTCCTGTGGGGGAATAGAAACTACCTGTAGGATGGGGGGATGAGGACACATTTGTAATACCTTAACTAATAATAAAAAATAAATAAATAAATAAATAAATAAATAAACAGGATTAAATGAGGAAAAATAAATTGGAAAAAAAAAAAAAGAAACTACCTCTTGGAGAACCCTCTTTTGTAGGGGGAAACTAAATTCCTGTGAAAAACCTTCTTCCTGTGTGGGAAATACACTTAGCTGTACGCTGACTTATTATGCTGTGAATGAATCGGCCCTTCACGTGGGGAAACAATACTTCCTCTGGGGCAACCATTCTTCTTCTGGAGGAAATGTCCCTTCCTGTGTGGACACACTTCATTCTTTGTGGGACATGGGCGATCCTCTTTGCTGAAGTATCTTCCATTGATGGAAACGCAACTTCCTGTGTTGAAACAAAACTACCCAAGGCTTAACCCTCCTTCAGGTGGCGGAAATGTCCCTTCCGATGTAGGAACCCATTTTATATGGGGGAGTGTCCCTTTTGTTTTAGGAACCCTTCTTCCTGTTGGGGAAATGCACTTTCCTGTGTGCGGATGTCTTTTCTTGTGAGGGCGTCGAACCTTCCTGTGGGGGAATGCACTATCCTGTTTGTGGACCTATCTTCCAGTGAGGGAATCGCACCTTCCTGAGAGGGAATCATAACTTCCTGTTGGAGAAGGCCTCGACCTATATGGGAAACAAACTTCCCTTGAGGAACCCTTCCTCTGGTGGGGAAATGCACTTTCCTGTATGGGACTTATTATGCTGTGAATGAATCGCTCCTTCATGTGGGGAAACAATACTTCCTCTGAGGGAAGCTTCATCCTCTGGAGGAAATGTCTCTTCCTGTGTGTGAACACTTCTCTCTTTGTGGGACATGCACTTTCCTGTGTGCAGATCTATCTTTCGTTGAGGGCATCCCACCTTCCTTTCGGGGTATTGCAACTTCGTTGTCAGAATCCTACCTCTAATGGGGGAACTGCATTTTTCCTTTGTGTGAAACTATTTTCGTGTGAGGGAGGTGCACATTGATGTGGTGGAAATTAAACTTCCTGAGGGAGATGAACTATTTCTGTGGGAGAAATTCACTGGTTGCAAGGAAACCCTTCTTACTGTGTGGGAAGTGCACTTTCCATTATGCAGACCTATATTCCTGTGATGGAATCGAACTTCCTGTGGGGATACCAGACTTCCGGTGGGGAACCCTTTGTCCTCTGGGTGAAATTTTCATGTGGTTTGGGAACCCGTCTCGCTCTGGGAGAAAGCATTTCCTGTTTGCAGACCGATGGTCCTTTGATGGGAATGCAACCTCCCGTGTGAAAACCAAACTTCCCGATTGTGAACCATCCTTCTTGTGGGGAAATTTCCTATCTGGTATGGGAACCCATTCTCCTATTAGGGAGTTTTCCCTTCCATTGTAGAAACCCTTCTTCCTTTGGGGGAAATGCTCTTTCCTCTTTGTGGACCGATCTTCCTGTGAGGGAATCGCACCTTCCTGTGCAGGAATCATAACTTCCTCTTGGAGAATGCCTCTACCTATATGGGAAAGAAACTTCCTTTGAGGAAACCTTCTTAGTGTGGGGGAATGCACTTTCCTGTATGAGGACCTATTATGCTGCGAATGAATCGCTCATTCTGGAGGAACCATTCTTTCAATGCAGGAAATATACCTTCCTGTGTGGACACTTCATTCTTTGTGGGACATGCACGTTCCTGTGTGCAGAACCATCTTCCATTGATGGAAACGCCACATCCGTGTGGAAAAAATTCTACCGGATGGTGAATACTCCTTCCAGTGTGGGAAATGTCCCTTCCGGTGTAGGAACCCATTTTTCTATGGAGGAGTGTCCTTTTTGTTTTACGAACCCTTCTTCCCGTGAGGGAAATGCACTTTAGTGTGTGCGATCTCCCTTCCTATGAGGGCGTCACCCATTCCTGTGAGGGAAATGGACTTTCCTGTTTGTTGACCTATCTTCCTGTGAGGGAATAGCACCTTCCTGTGGGGGAATCATAACTTCCTGTTGGAGAAAGCCTCTTCCTCTGGGGGAAATGAACTTCCTGGGAGGCAACATTCTTCCTGTTGGGAAATGACCTTTCCTGTATGTGGACCCATTGTGCTGTGAATGAATCGCTCCCTCATGTGGGGATACAATACTTCCTCTGGGGGAAGCATTCTTCCTCTGGAGGAAATGTCCATTCCTGTGTGGACACACTTCATTCTTTTTGGGACATGCACGTTCCTCTGTGCAGAAATGTCTTCCCTTGATGGAAACACAACTTCCGGTAGGAAACAAAACTTCCCGACGGTGAACCCTCCTTCCTGTGGTGGAAATGTCCCTTCTGGTGTAGGAACCCATTTTCTTTGGGGAGTATCCCTTTTGTATTAGGAACCTTTCTGCGTGTGGGAGAAATGCACTTTCCTGTCTGCAGATCTCTCTTCCTTTGAGGGTGTTGCGCCTTCCTGTGGGGGAAAGGCACTTTCCTGATTGTAGTCCAAACATCCGGTGAGGGAATCGTACTTCCTGTGGGGGAATCGCAACTGCCTGTGGGAGAAAGCCTATTCCTGCGGGGGAAATGAACTTCCTCGGAGGAAACCTTCTTCCAGTGGGGGAAATGCACTTTCCTGTAAGCGAACCTATTATTCTGCGATGAATCGCTCATTCATGTGGGGAAACAATACTTCCCCCCGGGAACCTTTCTTTCTCTCAAGGAAATGCCCCTTCCTGTGTGGACACTTCATTCTTTGTGGGGAATACATGTTCCTGTGTGTAGAAGTAATTCCCATTGATGGAAACAAAACTTCCCGACAGTGAAAACTTTTTCCTGTGGGGGAAATGTCCCTTCCGGTGTAGGAACCCATTCTATATGGGGGAGTGTCCCTTTTGTTTTAGGAACCCTTCTTTTTGTGGGGGAAATGCACTTTCCTGTGTGCGGATGTCTCTTCCTGTGAGGTCGCCACGCCTACCTGTGGGGGAAATGCACTTTCCTGTTTGTGGACCTATCTTCTTGTGAGGGAATCCCACCTTCCTGTGGGGGAATAGAAACTACCTGTAGGATGGGGGGATGAGGACACATTTGTAATACCTTAACTAATAATAAAAAATAAATAAATAAATAAATAAATAAATAAACAGGATTAAATGAGGAAAAATAAATTGGAAAAAAAAAAAAAAGAAACTACCTCTTGGAGAACCCTCTTTTGTAGGGGGAAACTAAATTCCTGTGAAAAACCTTCTTCCTGTGTGGGAAATACACTTAGCTGTACGCTGACTTATTATGCTGTGAATGAATCGGCCCTTCACGTGGGGAAACAATACTTCCTCTGGGGCAACCATTCTTCTTCTGGAGGAAATGTCCCTTCCTGTGTGGACACACTTCATTCTTTGTGGGACATGGGCGATCCTCTTTGCTGAAGTATCTTCCATTGATGGAAACGCAACTTCCTGTGTTGAAACAAAACTACCCAAGGCTTAACCCTCCTTCAGGTGGCGGAAATGTCCCTTCCGATGTAGGAACCCATTTTATATGGGGGAGTGTCCCTTTTGTTTTAGGAACCCTTCTTCCTGTTGGGGAAATGCACTTTCCTGTGTGCGGATGTCTTTTCTTGTGAGGGCGTCGAACCTTCCTGTGGGGGAATGCACTATCCTGTTTGTGGACCTATCTTCCAGTGAGGGAATCGCACCTTCCTGAGAGGGAATCATAACTTCCTGTTGGAGAAGGCCTCGACCTATATGGGAAACAAACTTCCCTTGAGGAACCCTTCCTCTGGTGGGGAAATGCACTTTCCTGTATGGGACTTATTATGCTGTGAATGAATCGCTCCTTCATGTGGGGAAACAATACTTCCTCTGAGGGAAGCTTCATCCTCTGGAGGAAATGTCTCTTCCTGTGTGTGAACACTTCTCTCTTTGTGGGACATGCACTTTCCTGTGTGCAGATCTATCTTTCGTTGAGGGCATCCCACCTTCCTTTCGGGGTATTGCAACTTCGTTGTCAGAATCCTACCTCTAATGGGGGAACTGCATTTTTCCTTTGTGTGAAACTATTTTCGTGTGAGGGAGGTGCACATTGATGTGGTGGAAATTAAACTTCCTGAGGGAGATGAACTATTTCTGTGGGAGAAATTCACTGGTTGCAAGGAAACCCTTCTTACTGTGTGGGAAGTGCACTTTCCATTATGCAGACCTATATTCCTGTGATGGAATCGAACTTCCTGTGGGGATACCAGACTTCCGGTGGGGAACCCTTTGTCCTCTGGGTGAAATTTTCATGTGGTTTGGGAACCCGTCTCGCTCTGGGAGAAAGCATTTCCTGTTTGCAGACCGATGGTCCTTTGATGGGAATGCAACCTCCCGTGTGAAAACCAAACTTCCCGATTGTGAACCATCCTTCTTGTGGGGAAATTTCCTATCTGGTATGGGAACCCATTCTCCTATTAGGGAGTTTTCCCTTCCATTGTAGAAACCCTTCTTCCTTTGGGGGAAATGCTCTTTCCTCTTTGTGGACCGATCTTCCTGTGAGGGAATCGCACCTTCCTGTGCAGGAATCATAACTTCCTCTTGGAGAATGCCTCTACCTATATGGGAAAGAAACTTCCTTTGAGGAAACCTTCTTAGTGTGGGGGAATGCACTTTCCTGTATGAGGACCTATTATGCTGCGAATGAATCGCTCATTCTGGAGGAACCATTCTTTCAATGCAGGAAATATACCTTCCTGTGTGGACACTTCATTCTTTGTGGGACATGCACGTTCCTGTGTGCAGAACCATCTTCCATTGATGGAAACGCCACATCCGTGTGGAAAAAATTCTACCGGATGGTGAATACTCCTTCCAGTGTGGGAAATGTCCCTTCCGGTGTAGGAACCCATTTTTCTATGGAGGAGTGTCCTTTTTGTTTTACGAACCCTTCTTCCCGTGAGGGAAATGCACTTTAGTGTGTGCGATCTCCCTTCCTATGAGGGCGTCACCCATTCCTGTGAGGGAAATGGACTTTCCTGTTTGTTGACCTATCTTCCTGTGAGGGAATAGCACCTTCCTGTGGGGGAATCATAACTTCCAGTTGGAGAAAGCCTCTTCCTCTGGGGGAAATGAACTTCCTGGGAGGCAACATTCTTCCTGTTGGGAAATGACCTTTCCTGTATGTGGACCCATTGTGCTGTGAATGAATCGCTCCCTCATGTGGGGATACAATACTTCCTCTGGGGGAAGCATTCTTTCTCTGGAGGAAATGTCCATTCCTGTGTGGACACACTTCATTCTTTTTGGGACATGCACGTTCCTCTGTGCAGAAATGTCTTCCCTTGATGGAAACACAACTTCCGGTAGGAAACAAAACTTCCCGACGGTGAACCCTCCTTCCTGTGGTGGAAATGTCCCTTCTGGTGTAGGAACCCATTTCCTTTGGGGAGTATCCCTTTTGTATTAGGAACCTTTCTGCGTGTGGGAGAAATGCACTTTCCTGTCTGCAGATCTCTCTTCCTTTGAGGGTGTTGCGCCTTCCTGTGGGGGAAAGGCACTTTCCTGTTTGTAGTCCAAACATCCGGTGAGGGAATCGTACTTCCTGTGTTGGAATCGCAACTTCCTGTGGGAGAAAGCGTATTCCTGCGGGGGAAATGAACTTCCTCGGAGGAAACCTTCTTCCAGTGGGGGAAATGCACTTTCCTGTAAGCGGACCTATTATTCTGCGATGAATCGCTCATTCATGTGGGGAAACAATACTTGCCCCCGGGAACCTTTCTTTCTCTCAAGGAAATGCCCCTTCCTGTGTGGACACTTCATTCTTTGTGGGGAATACATGTTCCTGTGTGTAGAAGTAATTCCCATTGATGGAAACAAAACTTCCCGACAGTGAAAACTTTTTCCTGTGGGGGAAATGTCCCTTCCGGTGTAGGAAGCCATTCTGTATGGGGGAGTGTCCCTTTTGTTTTAGGAACCCTTCTTTTTGTGGGGGAAATGCACTTTCCTGTGTGCGGATGTCTCTTCCTGTGAGGTCGCCACGCCTACCTGTGGGGGAAATGCACTTTCCTGTTTGTGGACCTATCTTCTTGTGAGGGAATCCCACCTTCCTGTGGGGGAATAGAAACTACCTGTAGGATGGGGGGGATGAGGACACATTTGTAATACCTTAACTAATAATAAAAAATAAATAAATAAATAAATAAATAAATAAATAAATAAACAGGATTAAATGAGGAAAAATAAATTGGAAAAAAAAAAAGAAACTACCTCTTGGAGAACCCTCTTTTGTAGGGGGAAACTAAATTCCTGTGAAAAACCTTCTTCCTGTGTGGGAAATACACTTAGCTGTACGCTGACTTATTATGCTGTGAATGAATCGGCCCTTCACGTGGGGAAACAATACTTCCTCTGGGGCAACCATTCTTCTTCTGGAGGAAATGTCCCTTCCTGTGTGGACACACTTCATTCTTTGTGGGACATGGGCGATCCTCTTTGCTGAAGTATCTTCCATTGATGGAAACGCAACTTCCTGTGTTGAAACAAAACTACCCAAGGCTTAACCCTCCTTCAGGTGGCGGAAATGTCCCTTCCGATGTAGGAACCCATTTTATATGGGGGAGTGTCCCTTTTGTTTTAGGAACCCTTCTTCCTGTTGGGGAAATGCACTTTCCTGTGTGCGGATGTCTTTTCTTGTGAGGGCGTCGAACCTTCCTGTGGGGGAATGCACTATCCTGTTTGTGGACCTATCTTCCAGTGAGGGAATCGCACCTTCCTGAGAGGGAATCATAACTTCCTGTTGGAGAAGGCCTCGACCTATATGGGAAACAAACTTCCCTTGAGGAACCCTTCCTCTGGTGGGGAAATGCACTTTCCTGTATGGGACTTATTATGCTGTGAATGAATCGCTCCTTCATGTGGGGAAACAATACTTCCTCTGAGGGAAGCTTCATCCTCTGGAGGAAATGTCTCTTCCTGTGTGTGAACACTTCTCTCTTTGTGGGACATGCACTTTCCTGTGTGCAGATCTATCTTTCGTTGAGGGCATCCCACCTTCCTTTCGGGGTATTGCAACTTCGTTGTCAGAATCCTACCTCTAATGGGGGAACTGCATTTTTCCTTTGTGTGAAACTATTTTCGTGTGAGGGAGGTGCACATTGATGTGGTGGAAATTAAACTTCCTGAGGGAGATGAACTATTTCTGTGGGAGAAATTCACTGGTTGCAAGGAAACCCTTCTTACTGTGTGGGAAGTGCACTTTCCATTATGCAGACCTATATTCCTGTGATGGAATCGAACTTCCTGTGGGGATACCAGACTTCCGGTGGGGAACCCTTTGTCCTCTGGGTGAAATTTTCATGTGGTTTGGGAACCCGTCTCGCTCTGGGAGAAAGCATTTCCTGTTTGCAGACCGATGGTCCTTTGATGGGAATGCAACCTCCCGTGTGAAAACCAAACTTCCCGATTGTGAACCATCCTTCTTGTGGGGAAATTTCCTATCTGGTATGGGAACCCATTCTCCTATTAGGGAGTTTTCCCTTCCATTGTAGAAACCCTTCTTCCTTTGGGGGAAATGCTCTTTCCTCTTTGTGGACCGATCTTCCTGTGAGGGAATCGCACCTTCCTGTGCAGGAATCATAACTTCCTCTTGGAGAATGCCTCTACCTATATGGGAAAGAAACTTCCTTTGAGGAAACCTTCTTAGTGTGGGGGAATGCACTTTCCTGTATGAGGACCTATTATGCTGCGAATGAATCGCTCATTCTGGAGGAACCATTCTTTCAATGCAGGAAATATACCTTCCTGTGTGGACACTTCATTCTTTGTGGGACATGCACGTTCCTGTGTGCAGAACCATCTTCCATTGATGGAAACGCCACATCCTTGTGGAAAAAATTCTACCGGATGGTGAATACTCCTTCCAGTGTGGGAAATGTCCCTTCCGGTGTAGGAACCCATTTTTCTATGGAGGAGTGTCCTTTTTGTTTTACGAACCCTTCTTCCCATGAGGGAAATGCACTTTAGTGTGTGCGATCTCCCTTCCTATGAGGGCGTCACACATTCCTGTGAGGGAAATGGACTTTCCTGTTTGTTGACCTATCTTCCTGTGAGGGAATAGCACCTTCCTGTGGGGGAATCATAACTTCCTGTTGGAGAAAGCCTCTTCCTCTGGGGGAAATGAACTTCCTGGGAGGCAACATTCTTCCTGTTGGGAAATGACCTTTCCTGTATGTGGACCCATTGTGCTGTGAATGAATCGCTCCCTCATGTGGGGATACAATACTTCCTCTGGGGGAAGCATTCTTCCTCTGGAGGAAATGTCCATTCCTGTGTGGACACACTTCATTCTTTTTGGGACATGCACGTTCCTCTGTGCAGAAATGTCTTCCCTTGATGGAAACACAACTTCCGGTAGGAAACAAAACTTCCCGACGGTGAACCCTCCTTCCTGTGGTGGAAATGTCCCTTCTGGTGTAGGAACCCATTTTCTTTGGGGAGTATCCCTTTTGTATTAGGAACCTTTCTGCGTGTGGGAGAAATGCACTTTCCTGTCTGCAGATCTCTCTTCCTTTGAGGGTGTTGCGCCTTCCTGTGGGGGAAAGGCACTTTCCTGATTGTAGTCCAAACATCCGGTGAGGGAATCGTACTTCCTGTGGGGGAATCGCAACTGCCTGTGGGAGAAAGCCTATTCCTGCGGGGGAAATGAACTTCCTCGGAGGAAACCTTCTTCCAGTGGGGGAAATGCACTTTCCTGTAAGCGAACCTATTATTCTGCGATGAATCGCTCATTCATGTGGGGAAACAATACTTCCCCCCGGGAACCTTTCTTTCTCTCAAGGAAATGCCCCTTCCTGTGTGGACACTTCATTCTTTGTGGGGAATACATGTTCCTGTGTGTAGAAGTAATTCCCATTGATGGAAACAAAACTTCCCGACAGTGAAAACTTTTTCCTGTGGGGGAAATGTCCCTTCCGGTGTAGGAAGCCATTCTATATGGGGGAGTGTCCCTTTTGTTTTAGGAACCCTTCTTTTTGTGGGGGAAATGCACTTTCCTGTGTGCGGATGTCTCTTCCTGTGAGGTCGCCACGCCTACCTGTGGGGGAAATGCACTTTCCTGTTTGTGGACCTATCTTCTTGTGAGGGAATCCCACCTTCCTGTGGGGGAATAGAAACTACCTGTAGGATGGGGGGATGAGGACACATTTGTAATACCTTAACTAATAATAAAAAATAAATAAATAAATAAATAAATAAACAGGATTAAATGAGGAAAAATAAATTGGAAAAAAAAAAAGAAACTACCTCTTGGAGAACCCTCTTTTGTAGGGGGAAACTAAATTCCTGTGAAAAACCTTCTTCCTGTGTGGGAAATACACTTAGCTGTACGCTGACTTATTATGCTGTGAATGAATCGGCCCTTCACGTGGGGAAACAATACTTCCTCTGGGGCAACCATTCTTCTTCTGGAGGAAATGTCCCTTCCTGTGTGGACACACTTCATTCTTTGTGGGACATGGGCGATCCTCTTTGCTGAAGTATCTTCCATTGATGGAAACGCAACTTCCTGTGTTGAAACAAAACTACCCAAGGCTTAACCCTCCTTCAGGTGGCGGAAATGTCCCTTCCGATGTAGGAACCCATTTTATATGGGGGAGTGTCCCTTTTGTTTTAGGAACCCTTCTTCCTGTTGGGGAAATGCACTTTCCTGTGTGCGGATGTCTTTTCTTGTGAGGGCGTCGAACCTTCCTGTGGGGGAATGCACTATCCTGTTTGTGGACCTATCTTCCAGTGAGGGAATCGCACCTTCCTGAGAGGGAATCATAACTTCCTGTTGGAGAAGGCCTCGACCTATATGGGAAACAAACTTCCCTTGAGGAACCCTTCCTCTGGTGGGGAAATGCACTTTCCTGTATGGGACTTATTATGCTGTGAATGAATCGCTCCTTCATGTGGGGAAACAATACTTCCTCTGAGGGAAGCTTCATCCTCTGGAGGAAATGTCTCTTCCTGTGTGTGAACACTTCTCTCTTTGTGGGACATGCACTTTCCTGTGTGCAGATCTATCTTTCGTTGAGGGCATCCCACCTTCCTTTCGGGGTATTGCAACTTCGTTGTCAGAATCCTACCTCTAATGGGGGAACTGCATTTTTCCTTTGTGTGAAACTATTTTCGTGTGAGGGAGGTGCACATTGATGTGGTGGAAATTAAACTTCCTGAGGGAGATGAACTATTTCTGTGGGAGAAATTCACTGGTTGCAAGGAAACCCTTCTTACTGTGTGGGAAGTGCACTTTCCATTATGCAGACCTATATTCCTGTGATGGAATCGAACTTCCTGTGGGGATACCAGACTTCCGGTGGGGAACCCTTTGTCCTCTGGGTGAAATTTTCATGTGGTTTGGGAACCCGTCTCGCTCTGGGAGAAAGCATTTCCTGTTTGCAGACCGATGGTCCTTTGATGGGAATGCAACCTCCCGTGTGAAAACCAAACTTCCCGATTGTGAACCATCCTTCTTGTGGGGAAATTTCCTATCTGGTATGGGAACCCATTCTCCTATTAGGGAGTTTTCCCTTCCATTGTAGAAACCCTTCTTCCTTTGGGGGAAATGCTCTTTCCTCTTTGTGGACCGATCTTCCTGTGAGGGAATCGCACCTTCCTGTGCAGGAATCATAACTTCCTCTTGGAGAATGCCTCTACCTATATGGGAAAGAAACTTCCTTTGAGGAAACCTTCTTAGTGTGGGGGAATGCACTTTCCTGTATGAGGACCTATTATGCTGCGAATGAATCGCTCATTCTGGAGGAACCATTCTTTCAATGCAGGAAATATACCTTCCTGTGTGGACACTTCATTCTTTGTGGGACATGCACCTTCCTGTGTGCAGAACCATCTTCCATTGATGGAAACGCCACATCCGTGTGGAAAAAATTCTACCGGATGGTGAATACTCCTTCCAGTGTGGGAAATGTCCCTTCCGGTGTAGGAACCCATTTTTCTATGGAGGAGTGTCCTTTTTGTTTTACGAACCCTTCTTCCCATGAGGGAAATGCACTTTAGTGTGTGCGATCTCCCTTCCTATGAGGGCGTCACCCATTCCTGTGAGGGAAATGGACTTTCCTGTTTGTTGACCTATCTTCCTGTGAGGGAATAGCACCTTCCTGTGGGGGAATCATAACTTCCTGTTGGAGAAAGCCTCTTCCTCTGGGGGAAATGAACTTCCTGGGAGGCAACATTCTTCCTGTTGGGAAATGACCTTTCCTGTATGTGGACCCATTGTGCTGTGAATGAATCGCTCCCTCATGTGGGGATACAATACTTCCTCTGGGGGAAGCATTCTTCCTCTGGAGGAAATGTCCATTCCTGTGTGGACACACTTCATTCTTTTTGGGACATGCACGTTCCTCTGTGCAGAAATGTCTTCCCTTGATGGAAACACAACTTCCGGTAGGAAACAAAACTTCCCGACGGTGAACCCTCCTTCCTGTGGTGGAAATGTCCCTTCTGGTGTAGGAACCCATTTTCTTTGGGGAGTATCCCTTTTGTATTAGGAACCTTTCTGCGTGTGGGAGAAATGCACTTTCCTGTCTGCAGATCTCTCTTCCTTGGAGGGTGTTGCGCCTTCCTGTGGGGGAAAGGCACTTTCCTGATTGTAGTCCAAACATCCGGTGAGGGAATCGTACTTCCTGTGGGGGAATCGCAACTGCCTGTGGGAGAAAGCCTATTCCTGCGGGGGAAATGAACTTCCTCGGAGGAAACCTTCTTCCAGTGGGGGAAATGCACTTTCCTGTAAGCGAACCTATTATTCTGCGATGAATCGCTCATTCATGTGGGGAAACAATACTTCCCCCCGGGAACCTTTCTTTCTCTCAAGGAAATGCCCCTTCCTGTGTGGACACTTCATTCTTTGTGGGGAATACATGTTCCTGTGTGTAGAAGTAATTCCCATTGATGGAAACAAAACTTCCCGACAGTGAAAACTTTTTCCTGTGGGGGAAATGTCCCTTCCGGTGTAGGAACCCATTCTATATGGGGGAGTGTCCCTTTTGTTTTAGGAACCCTTCTTTTTGTGGGGGAAATGCACTTTCCTGTGTGCGGATGTCTCTTCCTGTGAGGTCGCCACGCCTACCTGTGGGGGAAATGCACTTTCCTGTTTGTGGACCTATCTTCTTGTGAGGGAATCCCACCTTCCTGTGGGGGAATAGAAACTACCTGTAGGATGGGGGGATGAGGACACATTTGTAATACCTTAACTAATAATAAAAAATAAATAAATAAATAAATAAAAAAATAAACAGGATTAAATGAGGAAAAATAAATTGGAAAAAAAAAAAGAAACTACCTCTTGGAGAACCCTCTTTTGTAGGGGGAAACTAAATTCCTGTGAAAAACCTTCTTCCTGTGTGGGAAATACACTTAGCTGTACGCTGACTTATTATGCTGTGAATGAATCGGCCCTTCACGTGGGGAAACAATACTTCCTCTGGGGCAACCATTCTTCTTCTGGAGGAAATGTCCCTTCCTGTGTGGACACACTTCATTCTTTGTGGGACATGGGCGATCCTCTTTGCTGAAGTATCTTCCATTGATGGAAACGCAACTTCCTGTGTTGAAACAAAACTACCCAAGGCTTAACCCTCCTTCAGGTGGCGGAAATGTCCCTTCCGATGTAGGAACCCATTTTATATGGGGGAGTGTCCCTTTTGTTTTAGGAACCCTTCTTCCTGTTGGGGAAATGCACTTTCCTGTGTGCGGATGTCTTTTCTTGTGAGGGCGTCGAACCTTCCTGTGGGGGAATGCACTATCCT
Source organism: Myotis nattereri (assembly GCF_964212035.1). Classification (NCBI taxonomy): domain Eukaryota; kingdom Metazoa; phylum Chordata; class Mammalia; order Chiroptera; family Vespertilionidae; genus Myotis; species Myotis nattereri. The sequence goes on along the minus strand of NC_138094.1, from coordinate 41,712,233 downwards.
GTTTGTGGACCTATCTTCCAGTGAGGGAATCGCACCTTCCTGAGAGGGAATCATAACTTCCTGTTGGAGAAGGCCTCGACCTATATGGGAAACAAACTTCCCTTGAGGAACCCTTCCTCTGGTGGGGAAATGCACTTTCCTGTATGGGACTTATTATGCTGTGAATGAATCGCTCCTTCATGTGGGGAAACAATACTTCCTCTGAGGGAAGCTTCATCCTCTGGAGGAAATGTCTCTTCCTGTGTGTGAACACTTCTCTCTTTGTGGGACATGCACTTTCCTGTGTGCAGATCTATCTTTCGTTGAGGGCATCCCACCTTCCTTTCGGGGTATTGCAACTTCGTTGTCAGAATCCTACCTCTAATGGGGGAACTGCATTTTTCCTTTGTGTGAAACTATTTTCGTGTGAGGGAGGTGCACATTGATGTGGTGGAAATTAAACTTCCTGAGGGAGATGAACTATTTCTGTGGGAGAAATTCACTGGTTGCAAGGAAACCCTTCTTACTGTGTGGGAAGTGCACTTTCCATTATGCAGACCTATATTCCTGTGATGGAATCGAACTTCCTGTGGGGATACCAGACTTCCGGTGGGGAACCCTTTGTCCTCTGGGTGAAATTTTCATGTGGTTTGGGAACCCGTCTCGCTCTGGGAGAAAGCATTTCCTGTTTGCAGACCGATGGTCCTTTGATGGGAATGCAACCTCCCGTGTGAAAACCAAACTTCCCGATTGTGAACCATCCTTCTTGTGGGGAAATTTCCTATCTGGTATGGGAACCCATTCTCCTATTAGGGAGTTTTCCCTTCCATTGTAGAAACCCTTCTTCCTTTGGGGGAAATGCTCTTTCCTCTTTGTGGACCGATCTTCCTGTGAGGGAATCGCACCTTCCTGTGCAGGAATCATAACTTCCTCTTGGAGAATGCCTCTACCTATATGGGAAAGAAACTTCCTTTGAGGAAACCTTCTTAGTGTGGGGGAATGCACTTTCCTGTATGAGGACCTATTATGCTGCGAATGAATCGCTCATTCTGGAGGAACCATTCTTTCAATGCAGGAAATATACCTTCCTGTGTGGACACTTCATTCTTTGTGGGACATGCACGTTCCTGTGTGCAGAACCATCTTCCATTGATGGAAACGCCACATCCGTGTGGAAAAAATTCTACCGGATGGTGAATACTCCTTCCAGTGTGGGAAATGTCCCTTCCGGTGTAGGAACCCATTTTTCTATGGAGGAGTGTCCTTTTTGTTTTTCGAACCCTTCTTCCCGTGAGGGAAATGCACTTTAGTGTGTGCGATCTCCCTTCCTATGAGGGCGTCACACATTCCTGTGAGGGAAATGGACTTTCCTGTTTGTTGACCTATCTTCCTGTGAGGGAATAGCACCTTCCTGTGGGGGAATCATAACTTCCTGTTGGAGAAAGCCTCTTCCTCTGGGGGAAATGAACTTCCTGGGAGGCAACATTCTTCCTGTTGGGAAATGACCTTTCCTGTATGTGGACCCATTGTGCTGTGAATGAATCGCTCCCTCATGTGGGGATACAATACTTCCTCTGGGGGAACCATTCTTTCTCTGGAGGAAATGTCCATTCCTGTGTGGACACACTTCATTCTTTTTGGGACATGCACGTTCCTCTGTGCAGAAATGTCTTCCCTTGATGGAAACACAACTTCCGGTAGGAAACAAAACTTCCCGACGGTGAACCCTCCTTCCTGTGGTGGAAATGTCCCTTCTGGTGTAGGAACCCATTTTCTTTGGGGAGTATCCCTTTTGTATTAGGAACCTTTCTGCGTGTGGGAGAAATGCACTTTCCTGTCTGCAGATCTCTCTTCCTTGGAGGGTGTTGCGCCTTCCTGTGGGGGAAAGGCACTTTCCTGATTGTAGTCCAAACATCCGGTGAGGGAATCGTACTTCCTGTGGGGGAATCGCAACTGCCTGTGGGAGAAAGCCTATTCCTGCGGGGGAAATGAACTTCCTCGGAGGAAACCTTCTTCCAGTGGGGGAAATGCACTTTCCTGTAAGCGAACCTATTATTCTGCGATGAATCGCTCATTCATGTGGGGAAACAATACTTCCCCCCAGGAACCTTTCTTTCTCTCAAGGAAATGCCCCTTCCTGTGTGGACACTTCATTCTTTGTGGGGAATACATGTTCCTGTGTGTAGAAGTAATTCCCATTGATGGAAACAAAACTTCCCGACAGTGAAAACTTTTTCCTGTGGGGGAAATGTCCCTTCCGGTGTAGGAACCCATTCTATATGGGGGAGTGTCCCTTTTGTTTTAGGAACCCTTCTTTTTGTGGGGGAAATGCACTTTCCTGTGTGCGGATGTCTCTTCCTGTGAGGTCGCCTCGCCTACCTGTGGGGGAAATGCACTTTCCTGTTTGTGGACCTATCTTCTTGTGAGGGAATCCCACCTTCCTGTGGGGGAATAGAAACTACCTGTAGGATGGGGGGATGAGGACACATTTGTAATACCTTAACTAATAATAAAAAATAAATAAATAAATAAATAAATAAATAAACAGGATTAAATGAGGAAAAATAAATTGGAAAAAAAAAAAGAAACTACCTCTTGGAGAACCCTCTTTTGTAGGGGGAAACTAAATTCCTGTGAAAAACCTTCTTCCTGTGTGGGAAATACACTTAGCTGTACGCTGACTTATTATGCTGTGAATGAATCGGCCCTTCACGTGGGGAAACAATACTTCCTCTGGGGCAACCATTCTTCTTCTGGAGGAAATGTCCCTTCCTGTGTGGACACACTTCATTCTTTGTGGGACATGGGCGATCCTCTTTGCTGAAGTATCTTCCATTGATGGAAACGCAACTTCCTGTGTTGAAACAAAACTACCCAAGGCTTAACCCTCCTTCAGGTGGCGGAAATGTCCCTTCCGATGTAGGAACCCATTTTATATGGGGGAGTGTCCCTTTTGTTTTAGGAACCCTTCTTCCTGTTGGGGAAATGCACTTTCCTGTGTGCGGATGTCTTTTCTTGTGAGGGCGTCGAACCTTCCTGTGGGGGAATGCACTATCCTGTTTGTGGACCTATCTTCCAGTGAGGGAATCGCACCTTCCTGAGAGGGAATCATAACTTCCTGTTGGAGAAGGCCTCGACCTATATGGGAAACAAACTTCCCTTGAGGAACCCTTCCTCTGGTGGGGAAATGCACTTTCCTGTATGGGACTTATTATGCTGTGAATGAATCGCTCCTTCATGTGGGGAAACAATACTTCCTCTGAGGGAAGCTTCATCCTCTGGAGGAAATGTCTCTTCCTGTGTGTGAACACTTCTCTCTTTGTGGGACATGCACTTTCCTGTGTGCAGATCTATCTTTCGTTGAGGGCATCCCACCTTCCTTTCGGGGTATTGCAACTTCGTTGTCAGAATCCTACCTCTAATGGGGGAACTGCATTTTTCCTTTGTGTGAAACTATTTTCGTGTGAGGGAGGTGCACATTGATGTGGTGGAAATTAAACTTCCTGAGGGAGATGAACTATTTCTGTGGGAGAAATTCACTGGTTGCAAGGAAACCCTTCTTACTGTGTGGGAAGTGCACTTTCCATTATGCAGACCTATATTCCTGTGATGGAATCGAACTTCCTGTGGGGATACCAGACTTCCGGTGGGGAACCCTTTGTCCTCTGGGTGAAATTTTCATGTGGTTTGGGAACCCGTCTCGCTCTGGGAGAAAGCATTTCCTGTTTGCAGACCGATGGTCCTTTGATGGGAATGCAACCTCCCGTGTGAAAACCAAACTTCCCGATTGTGAACCATCCTTCTTGTGGGGAAATTTCCTATCTGGTATGGGAACCCATTCTCCTATTAGGGAGTTTTCCCTTCCATTGTAGAAACCCTTCTTCCTTTGGGGGAAATGCTCTTTCCTCTTTGTGGACCGATCTTCCTGTGAGGGAATCGCACCTTCCTGTGCAGGAATCATAACTTCCTCTTGGAGAATGCCTCTACCTATATGGGAAAGAAACTTCCTTTGAGGAAACCTTCTTAGTGTGGGGGAATGCACTTTCCTGTATGAGGACCTATTATGCTGCGAATGAATCGCTCATTCTGGAGGAACCATTCTTTCAATGCAGGAAATATACCTTCCTGTGTGGACACTTCATTCTTTGTGGGACATGCACGTTCCTGTGTGCAGAACCATCTTCCATTGATGGAAACGCCACATCCGTGTGGAAAAAATTCTACCGGATGGTGAATACTCCTTCCAGTGTGGGAAATGTCCCTTCCGGTGTAGGAACCCATTTTTCTATGGAGGAGTGTCCTTTTTGTTTTTCGAACCCTTCTTCCCGTGAGGGAAATGCACTTTAGTGTGTGCGATCTCCCTTCCTATGAGGGCGTCACACATTCCTGTGAGGGAAATGGACTTTCCTGTTTGTTGACCTATCTTCCTGTGAGGGAATAGCACCTTCCTGTGGGGGAATCATAACTTCCTGTTGGAGAAAGCCTCTTCCTCTGGGGGAAATGAACTTCCTGGGAGGCAACATTCTTCCTGTTGGGAAATGACCTTTCCTGTATGTGGACCCATTGTGCTGTGAATGAATCGCTCCCTCATGTGGGGATACAATACTTCCTCTGGGGGAAGCATTCTTTCTCTGGAGGAAATGTCCATTCCTGTGTGGACACACTTCATTCTTTTTGGGACATGCACGTTCCTCTGTGCAGAAATGTCTTCCCTTGATGGAAACACAACTTCCGGTAGGAAACAAAACTTCCCGACGGTGAACCCTCCTTCCTGTGGTGGAAATGTCCCTTCTGGTGTAGGAACCCATTTTCTTTGGGGAGTATCCCTTTTGTATTAGGAACCTTTCTGCGTGTGGGAGAAATGCACTTTCCTGTCTGCAGATCTCTCTTCCTTGGAGGGTGTTGCGCCTTCCTGTGGGGGAAAGGCACTTTCCTGATTGTAGTCCAAACATCCGGTGAGGGAATCGTACTTCCTGTGGGGGAATCGCAACTGCCTGTGGGAGAAAGCCTATTCCTGCGGGGGAAATGAACTTCCTCGGAGGAAACCTTCTTCCAGTGGGGGAAATGCACTTTCCTGTAAGCGAACCTATTATTCTGCGATGAATCGCTCATTCATGTGGGGAAACAATACTTCCCCCCAGGAACCTTTCTTTCTCTCAAGGAAATGCCCCTTCCTGTGTGGACACTTCATTCTTTGTGGGGAATACATGTTCCTGTGTGTAGAAGTAATTCCCATTGATGGAAACAAAACTTCCCGACAGTGAAAACTTTTTCCTGTGGGGGAAATGTCCCTTCCGGTGTAGGAACCCATTCTATATGGGGGAGTGTCCCTTTTGTTTTAGGAACCCTTCTTTTTGTGGGGGAAATGCACTTTCCTGTGTGCGGATGTCTCTTCCTGTGAGGTCGCCTCGCCTACCTGTGGGGGAAATGCACTTTCCTGTTTGTGGACCTATCTTCTTGTGAGGGAATCCCACCTTCCTGTGGGGGAATAGAAACTACCTGTAGGATGGGGGGATGAGGACACATTTGTAATACCTTAACTAATAATAAAAAATAAATAAATAAATAAATAAATAAACAGGATTAAATGAGGAAAAATAAATTGGAAAAAAAAAAAGAAACTACCTCTTGGAGAACCCTCTTTTGTAGGGGGAAACTAAATTCCTGTGAAAAACCTTCTTCCTGTGTGGGAAATACACTTAGCTGTACGCTGACTTATTATGCTGTGAATGAATCGGCCCTTCACGTGGGGAAACAATACTTCCTCTGGGGCAACCATTCTTCTTCTGGAGGAAATGTCCCTTCCTGTGTGGACACACTTCATTCTTTGTGGGACATGGGCGATCCTCTTTGCTGAAGTATCTTCCATTGATGGAAACGCAACTTCCTGTGTTGAAACAAAACTACCCAAGGCTTAACCCTCCTTCAGGTGGCGGAAATGTCCCTTCCGATGTAGGAACCCATTTTATATGGGGGAGTGTCCCTTTTGTTTTAGGAACCCTTCTTCCTGTTGGGGAAATGCACTTTCCTGTGTGCGGATGTCTTTTCTTGTGAGGGCGTCGAACCTTCCTGTGGGGGAATGCACTATCCTGTTTGTGGACCTATCTTCCAGTGAGGGAATCGCACCTTCCTGAGAGGGAATCATAACTTCCTGTTGGAGAAGGCCTCGACCTATATGGGAAACAAACTTCCCTTGAGGAACCCTTCCTCTGGTGGGGAAATGCACTTTCCTGTATGGGACTTATTATGCTGTGAATGAATCGCTCCTTCATGTGGGGAAACAATACTTCCTCTGAGGGAAGCTTCATCCTCTGGAGGAAATGTCTCTTCCTGTGTGTGAACACTTCTCTCTTTGTGGGACATGCACTTTCCTGTGTGCAGATCTATCTTTCGTTGAGGGCATCCCACCTTCCTTTCGGGGTATTGCAACTTCGTTGTCAGAATCCTACCTCTAATGGGGGAACTGCATTTTTCCTTTGTGTGAAACTATTTTCGTGTGAGGGAGGTGCACATTGATGTGGTGGAAATTAAACTTCCTGAGGGAGATGAACTATTTCTGTGGGAGAAATTCACTGGTTGCAAGGAAACCCTTCTTACTGTGTGGGAAGTGCACTTTCCATTATGCAGACCTATATTCCTGTGATGGAATCGAACTTCCTGTGGGGATACCAGACTTCCGGTGGGGAACCCTTTGTCCTCTGGGTGAAATTTTCATGTGGTTTGGGAACCCGTCTCGCTCTGGGAGAAAGCATTTCCTGTTTGCAGACCGATGGTCCTTTGATGGGAATGCAACCTCCCGTGTGAAAACCAAACTTCCCGATTGTGAACCATCCTTCTTGTGGGGAAATTTCCTATCTGGTATGGGAACCCATTCTCCTATTAGGGAGTTTTCCCTTCCATTGTAGAAACCCTTCTTCCTTTGGGGGAAATGCTCTTTCCTCTTTGTGGACCGATCTTCCTGTGAGGGAATCGCACCTTCCTGTGCAGGAATCATAACTTCCTCTTGGAGAATGCCTCTACCTATATGGGAAAGAAACTTCCTTTGAGGAAACCTTCTTAGTGTGGGGGAATGCACTTTCCTGTATGAGGACCTATTATGCTGCGAATGAATCGCTCATTCTGGAGGAACCATTCTTTCAATGCAGGAAATATACCTTCCTGTGTGGACACTTCATTCTTTGTGGGACATGCACGTTCCTGTGTGCAGAACCATCTTCCATTGATGGAAACGCCACATCCGTGTGGAAAAAATTCTACCGGATGGTGAATACTCCTTCCAGTGTGGGAAATGTCCCTTCCGGTGTAGGAACCCATTTTTCTATGGAGGAGTGTCCTTTTTGTTTTACGAACCCTTCTTCCCGTGAGGGAAATGCACTTTAGTGTGTGCGATCTCCCTTCCTATGAGGGCGTCACCCATTCCTGTGAGGGAAATGGACTTTCCTGTTTGTTGACCTATCTTCCTGTGAGGGAATAGCACCTTCCTGTGGGGGAATCATAACTTCCTGTTGGAGAAAGCCTCTTCCTCTGGGGGAAATGAACTTCCTGGGAGGCAACATTCTTCCTGTTGGGAAATGACCTTTCCTGTATGTGGACCCATTGTGCTGTGAATGAATCGCTCCCTCATGTGGGGATACAATACTTCCTCTGGGGGAAGCATTCTTCCTCTGGAGGAAATGTCCATTCCTGTGTGGACACACTTCATTCTTTTTGGGACATGCACGTTCCTCTGTGCAGAAATGTCTTCCCTTGATGGAAACACAACTTCCGGTAGGAAACAAAACTTCCCGACGGTGAACCCTCCTTCCTGTGGTGGAAATGTCCCTTCTGGTGTAGGAACCCATTTTCTTTGGGGAGTATCCCTTTTGTATTAGGAACCTTTCTGCGTGTGGGAGAAATGCACTTTCCTGTCTGCAGATCTCTCTTCCTTTGAGGGTGTTGCGCCTTCCTGTGGGGGAAAGGCACTTTCCTGATTGTAGTCCAAACATCCGGTGAGGGAATCGTACTTCCTGTGGGGGAATCGCAACTGCCTGTGGGAGAAAGCCTATTCCTGCGGGGGAAATGAACTTCCTCGGAGGAAACCTTCTTCCAGTGGGGGAAATGCACTTTCCTGTAAGCGAACCTATTATTCTGCGATGAATCGCTCATTCATGTGGGGAAACAATACTTCCCCCCGGGAACCTTTCTTTCTCTCAAGGAAATGCCCCTTCCTGTGTGGACACTTCATTCTTTGTGGGGAATACATGTTCCTGTGTGTAGAAGTAATTCCCATTGATGGAAACAAAACTTCCCGACAGTGAAAACTTTTTCCTGTGGGGGAAATGTCCCTTCCGGTGTAGGAACCCATTCTATATGGGGGAGTGTCCCTTTTGTTTTAGGAACCCTTCTTTTTGTGGGGGAAATGCACTTTCCTGTGTGCGGATGTCTCTTCCTGTGAGGTCGCCACGCCTACCTGTGGGGGAAATGCACTTTCCTGTTTGTGGACCTATCTTCTTGTGAGGGAATCCCACCTTCCTGTGGGGGAATAGAAACTACCTGTAGGATGGGGGGATGAGGACACATTTGTAATACCTTAACTAATAATAAAAAATAAATAAATAAATAAATAAATAAACAGGATTAAATGAGGAAAAATAAATTGGAAAAAAAAAAAAAGAAACTACCTCTTGGAGAACCCTCTTTTGTAGGGGGAAACTAAATTCCTGTGAAAAACCTTCTTCCTGTGTGGGAAATACACTTAGCTGTACGCTGACTTATTATGCTGTGAATGAATCGGCCCTTCACGTGGGGAAACAATACTTCCTCTGGGGCAACCATTCTTCTTCTGGAGGAAATGTCCCTTCCTGTGTGGACACACTTCATTCTTTGTGGGACATGGGCGATCCTCTTTGCTGAAGTATCTTCCATTGATGGAAACGCAACTTCCTGTGTTGAAACAAAACTACCCAAGGCTTAACCCTCCTTCAGGTGGCGGAAATGTCCCTTCCGATGTAGGAACCCATTTTATATGGGGGAGTGTCCCTTTTGTTTTAGGAACCCTTCTTCCTGTTGGGGAAATGCACTTTCCTGTGTGCGGATGTCTTTTCTTGTGAGGGCGTCGAACCTTCCTGTGGGGGAATGCACTATCCTGTTTGTGGACCTATCTTCCAGTGAGGGAATCGCACCTTCCTGAGAGGGAATCATAACTTCCTGTTGGAGAAGGCCTCGACCTATATGGGAAACAAACTTCCCTTGAGGAACCCTTCCTCTGGTGGGGAAATGCACTTTCCTGTATGGGACTTATTATGCTGTGAATGAATCGCTCCTTCATGTGGGGAAACAATACTTCCTCTGAGGGAAGCTTCATCCTCTGGAGGAAATGTCTCTTCCTGTGTGTGAACACTTCTCTCTTTGTGGGACATGCACTTTCCTGTGTGCAGATCTATCTTTCGTTGAGGGCATCCCACCTTCCTTTCGGGGTATTGCAACTTCGTTGTCAGAATCCTACCTCTAATGGGGGAACTGCATTTTTCCTTTGTGTGAAACTATTTTCGTGTGAGGGAGGTGCACATTGATGTGGTGGAAATTAAACTTCCTGAGGGAGATGAACTATTTCTGTGGGAGAAATTCACTGGTTGCAAGGAAACCCTTCTTACTGTGTGGGAAGTGCACTTTCCATTATGCAGACCTATATTCCTGTGATGGAATCGAACTTCCTGTGGGGATACCAGACTTCCGGTGGGGAACCCTTTGTCCTCTGGGTGAAATTTTCATGTGGTTTGGGAACCCGTCTCGCTCTGGGAGAAAGCATTTCCTGTTTGCAGACCGATGGTCCTTTGATGGGAATGCAACCTCCCGTGTGAAAACCAAACTTCCCGATTGTGAACCATCCTTCTTGTGGGGAAATTTCCTATCTGGTATGGGAACCCATTCTCCTATTAGGGAGTTTTCCCTTCCATTGTAGAAACCCTTCTTCCTTTGGGGGAAATGCTCTTTCCTCTTTGTGGACCGATCTTCCTGTGAGGGAATCGCACCTTCCTGTGCAGGAATCATAACTTCCTCTTGGAGAATGCCTCTACCTATATGGGAAAGAAACTTCCTTTGAGGAAACCTTCTTAGTGTGGGGGAATGCACTTTCCTGTATGAGGACCTATTATGCTGCGAATGAATCGCTCATTCTGGAGGAACCATTCTTTCAATGCAGGAAATATACCTTCCTGTGTGGACACTTCATTCTTTGTGGGACATGCACCTTCCTGTGTGCAGAACCATCTTCCATTGATGGAAACGCCACATCCGTGTGGAAAAAATTCTACCGGATGGTGAATACTCCTTCCAGTGTGGGAAATGTCCCTTCCGGTGTAGGAACCCATTTTTCTATGGAGGAGTGTCCTTTTTGTTTTACGAACCCTTCTTCCCGTGAGGGAAATGCACTTTAGTGTGTGCGATCTCCCTTCCTATGAGGGCGTCACCCATTCCTGTGAGGGAAATGGACTTTCCTGTTTGTTGACCTATCTTCCTGTGAGGGAATAGCACCTTCCTGTGGGGGAATCATAACTTCCTGTTGGAGAAAGCCTCTTCCTCTGGGGGAAATGAACTTCCTGGGAGGCAACATTCTTCCTGTTGGGAAATGACCTTTCCTGTATGTGGACCCATTGTGCTGTGAATGAATCGCTCCCTCATGTGGGGATACAATACTTCCTCTGGGGGAAGCATTCTTCCTCTGGAGGAAATGTCCATTCCTGTGTGGACACACTTCATTCTTTTTGGGACATGCACGTTCCTCTGTGCAGAAATGTCTTCCCTTGATGGAAACACAACTTCCGGTAGGAAACAAAACTTCCCGACGGTGAACCCTCCTTCCTGTGGTGGAAATGTCCCTTCTGGTGTAGGAACCCATTTTCTTTGGGGAGTATCCCTTTTGTATTAGGAACCTTTCTGCGTGTGGGAGAAATGCACTTTCCTGTCTGCAGATCTCTCTTCCTTTGAGGGTGTTGCGCCTTCCTGTGGGGGAAAGGCACTTTCCTGATTGTAGTCCAAACATCCGGTGAGGGAATCGTACTTCCTGTGGGGGAATCGCAACTGCCTGTGGGAGAAAGCCTATTCCTGCGGGGGAAATGAACTTCCTCGGAGGAAACCTTCTTCCAGTGGGGGAAATGCACTTTCCTGTAAGCGAACCTATTATTCTGCGATGAATCGCTCATTCATGTGGGGAAACAATACTTCCCCCCGGGAACCTTTCTTTCTCTCAAGGAAATGCCCCTTCCTGTGTGGACACTTCATTCTTTGTGGGGAATACATGTTCCTGTGTGTAGAAGTAATTCCCATTGATGGAAACAAAACTTCCCGACAGTGAAAACTTTTTCCTGTGGGGGAAATGTCCCTTCCGGTGTAGGAACCCATTCTGTATGGGGGAGTGTCCCTTTTGTTTTAGGAACCCTTCTTTTTGTGGGGGAAATGCACTTTCCTGTGTGCGGATGTCTCTTCCTGTGAGGTCGCCACGCCTACCTGTGGGGGAAATGCACTTTCCTGTTTGTGGACCTATCTTCTTGTGAGGGAATCCCACCTTCCTGTGGGGGAATAGAAACTACCTGTAGGATGGGGGGGATGAGGACACATTTGTAATACCTTAACTAATAATAAAAAATAAATAAATAAATAAATAAACAGGATTAAATGAGGAAAAATAAATTGGAAAAAAAAAAAAAAGAAACTACCTCTTGGAGAACCCTCTTTTGTAGGGGGAAACTAAATTCCTGTGAAAAACCTTCTTCCTGTGTGGGAAATACACTTAGCTGTACGCTGACTTATTATGCTGTGAATGAATCGGCCCTTCACGTGGGGAAACAATACTTCCTCTGGGGCAACCATTCTTCTTCTGGAGGAAATGTCCCTTCCTGTGTGGACACACTTCATTCTTTGTGGGACATGGGCGATCCTCTTTGCTGAAGTATCTTCCATTGATGGAAACGCAACTTCCTGTGTTGAAACAAAACTACCCAAGGCTTAACCCTCCTTCAGGTGGCGGAAATGTCCCTTCCGATGTAGGAACCCATTTTATATGGGGGAGTGTCCCTTTTGTTTTAGGAACCCTTCTTCCTGTTGGGGAAATGCACTTTCCTGTGTGCGGATGTCTTTTCTTGTGAGGGCGTCGAACCTTCCTGTGGGGGAATGCACTATCCTGTTTGTGGACCTATCTTCCAGTGAGGGAATCGCACCTTCCTGAGAGGGAATCATAACTTCCTGTTGGAGAAGGCCTCGACCTATATGGGAAACAAACTTCCCTTGAGGAACCCTTCCTCTGGTGGGGAAATGCACTTTCCTGTATGGGACTTATTATGCTGTGAATGAATCGCTCCTTCATGTGGGGAAACAATACTTCCTCTGAGGGAAGCTTCATCCTCTGGAGGAAATGTCTCTTCCTGTGTGTGAACACTTCTCTCTTTGTGGGACATGCACTTTCCTGTGTGCAGATCTATCTTTCGTTGAGGGCATCCCACCTTCCTTTCGGGGTATTGCAACTTCGTTGTCAGAATCCTACCTCTAATGGGGGAACTGCATTTTTCCTTTGTGTGAAACTATTTTCGTGTGAGGGAGGTGCACATTGATGTGGTGGAAATTAAACTTCCTGAGGGAGATGAACTATTTCTGTGGGAGAAATTCACTGGTTGCAAGGAAACCCTTCTTACTGTGTGGGAAGTGCACTTTCCATTATGCAGACCTATATTCCTGTGATGGAATCGAACTTCCTGTGGGGATACCAGACTTCCGGTGGGGAACCCTTTGTCCTCTGGGTGAAATTTTCATGTGGTTTGGGAACCCGTCTCGCTCTGGGAGAAAGCATTTCCTGTTTGCACACCGATGGTCCTTTGATGGGAATGCAACCTCCCGTGTGAAAACCAAACTTCCCGATTGTGAACCATCCTTCTTGTGGGGAAATTTCCTATCTGGTATGGGAACCCATTCTCCTATTAGGGAGTTTTCCCTTCCATTGTAGAAACCCTTCTTCCTTTGGGGGAAATGCTCTTTCCTCTTTGTGGACCGATCTTCCTGTGAGGGAATCGCACCTTCCTGTGCAGGAATCATAACTTCCTCTTGGAGAATGCCTCTACCTATATGGGAAAGAAACTTCCTTTGAGGAAACCTTCTTAGTGTGGGGGAATGCACTTTCCTGTATGAGGACCTATTATGCTGCGAATGAATCGCTCATTCTGGAGGAACCATTCTTTCAATGCAGGAAATATACCTTCCTGTGTGGACACTTCATTCTTTGTGGGACATGCACCTTCCTGTGTGCAGAACCATCTTCCATTGATGGAAACGCCACATCCGTGTGGAAAAAATTCTACCGGATGGTGAATACTCCTTCCAGTGTGGGAAATGTCCCTTCAGGTGTAGGAACCCATTTTTCTATGGAGGAGTGTCCTTTTTGTTTTACGAACCCTTCTTCCCGTGAGGGAAATGCACTTTAGTGTGTGCGATCTCCCTTCCTATGAGGGCGTCACCCATTCCTGTGAGGGAAATGGACTTTCCTGTTTGTTGACCTAGCTTCCTGTGAGGGAATAGCACCTTCCTGTGGGGGAATCATAACTTCCTGTTGGAGAAAGCCTCTTCCTCTGGGGGAAATGAACTTCCTGGGAGGCAACATTCTTCCTGTTGGGAAATGACCTTTCCTGTATGTGGACCCATTGTGCTGTGAATGAATCGCTCCCTCATGTGGGGATACAATACTTCCTCTGGGGGAAGCATTCTTCCTCTGGAGGAAATGTCCATTCCTGTGTGGACACACTTCATTCTTTTTGGGACATGCACGTTCCTCTGTGCAGAAATGTCTTCCCTTGATGGAAACACAACTTCCGGTAGGAAACAAAACTTCCCGACGGTGAACCCTCCTTCCTGTGGTGGAAATGTCCCTTCTGGTGTAGGAACCCATTTTCTTTGGGGAGTATCCCTTTTGTATTAGGAACCTTTCTGCGTGTGGGAGAAATGCACTTTCCTGTCTGCAGATCTCTCTTCCTTTGAGGGTGTTGCGCCTTCCTGTGGGGGAAAGGCACTTTCCTGATTGTAGTCCAAACATCCGGTGAGGGAATCGTACTTCCTGTGGGGGAATCGCAACTTCCTGTGGGAGAAAGCCTATTCCTGCGGGGGAAATGAACTTCCTCGGAGGAAACCTTCTTCCAGTGGGGGAAATGCACTTTCCTGTAAGCGAACCTATTATTCTGCGATGAATCGCTCATTCATGTGGGGAAACAATACTTGCCCCCGGGAACCTTTCTTTCTCTCAAGGAAATGCCCCTTCCTGTGTGGACACTTCATTCTTTGTGGGGAATACATGTTCCTGTGTGTAGAAGTAATTCCCATTGATGGAAACAAAACTTCCCGACAGTGAAAACTTTTTCCTGTGGGGGAAATGTCCCTTCCGGTGTAGGAACCCATTCTGTATGGGGGAGTGTCCCTTTTGTTTTAGGAACCCTTCTTTTTGTGGGGGAAATGCACTTTCCTGTGTGCGGATGTCTCTTCCTGTGAGGTCGCCACGCCTACCTGTGGGGGAAATGCACTTTCCTGTTTGTGGACCTATCTTCTTGTGAGGGAATCCCACCTTCCTGTGGGGGAATAGAAACTACCTGTAGGATGGGGGGGATGAGGACACATTTGTAATACCTTAACTAATAATAAAAAATAAATAAATAAATAAATAAATAAACAGGATTAAATGAGGAAAAATAAATTGAAAAAGAAAAAAAAGAAACTACCTCTTGGAGAACCCTCTTTTGTAGGGGGAAACTAAATTCCTGTGAAAAACCTTCTTCCTGTGTGGGAAATACACTTAGCTGTACGCTGACTTATTATGCTGTGAATGAATCGGCCCTTCACGTGGGGAAACAATACTTCCTCTGGGGCAACCATTCTTCTTCTGGAGGAAATGTCCCTTCCTGTGTGGACACACTTCATTCTTTGTGGGACATGGGCGATCCTCTTTGCTGAAGTATCTTCCATTGATGGAAACGCAACTTCCTGTGTTGAAACAAAACTACCCAAGGCTTAACCCTCCTTCAGGTGGCGGAAATGTCCCTTCCGATGTAGGAACCCATTTTATATGGGGGAGTGTCCCTTTTGTTTTAGGAACCCTTCTTCCTGTTGGGGAAATGCACTTTCCTGTGTGCGGATGTCTTTTCTTGTGAGGGCGTCGAACCTTCCTGTGGGGGAATGCACTATCCTGTTTGTGGACCTATCTTCCAGTGAGGGAATCGCACCTTCCTGAGAGGGAATCATAACTTCCTGTTGGAGAAGGCCTCGACCTATATGGGAAACAAACTTCCCTTGAGGAACCCTTCCTCTGGTGGGGAAATGCACTTTCCTGTATGGGACTTATTATGCTGTGAATGAATCGCTCCTTCATGTGGGGAAACAATACTTCCTCTGAGGGAAGCTTCATCCTCTGGAGGAAATGTCTCTTCCTGTGTGTGAACACTTCTCTCTTTGTGGGACATGCACTTTCCTGTGTGCAGATCTATCTTTCGTTGAGGGCATCCCACCTTCCTTTCGGGGTATTGCAACTTCGTTGTCAGAATCCTACCTCTAATGGGGGAACTGCATTTTTCCTTTGTGTGAAACTATTTTCGTGTGAGGGAGGTGCACATTGATGTGGTGGAAATTAAACTTCCTGAGGGAGATGAACTATTTCTGTGGGAGAAATTCACTGGTTGCAAGGAAACCCTTCTTACTGTGTGGGAAGTGCACTTTCCATTATGCAGACCTATATTCCTGTGATGGAATCGAACTTCCTGTGGGGATACCAGACTTCCGGTGGGGAACCCTTTGTCCTCTGGGTGAAATTTTCATGTGGTTTGGGAACCCGTCTCGCTCTGGGAGAAAGCATTTCCTGTTTGCAGACCGATGGTCCTTTGATGGGAATGCAACCTCCCGTGTGAAAACCAAACTTCCCGATTGTGAACCATCCTTCTTGTGGGGAAATTTCCTATCTGGTATGGGAACCCATTCTCCTATTAGGGAGTTTTCCCTTCCATTGTAGAAACCCTTCTTCCTTTGGGGGAAATGCTCTTTCCTCTTTGTGGACCGATCTTCCTGTGAGGGAATCGCACCTTCCTGTGCAGGAATCATAACTTCCTCTTGGAGAATGCCTCTACCTATATGGGAAAGAAACTTCCTTTGAGGAAACCTTCTTAGTGTGGGGGAATGCACTTTCCTGTATGAGGACCTATTATGCTGCGAATGAATCGCTCATTCTGGAGGAACCATTCTTTCAATGCAGGAAATATACCTTCCTGTGTGGACACTTCATTCTTTGTGGGACATGCACGTTCCTGTGTGCAGAACCATCTTCCATTGATGGAAACGCCACATCCGTGTGGAAAAAATTCTACCGGATGGTGAATACTCCTTCCAGTGTGGGAAATGTCCCTTCCGGTGTAGGAACCCATTTTTCTATGGAGGAGTGTCCTTTTTGTTTTACGAACCCTTCTTCCCGTGAGGGAAATGCACTTTAGTGTGTGCGATCTCCCTTCCTATGAGGGCGTCACCCATTCCTGTGAGGGAAATGGACTTTCCTGTTTGTTGACCTAGCTTCCTGTGAGGGAATAGCACCTTCCTGTGGGGGAATCATAACTTCCTGTTGGAGAAAGCCTCTTCCTCTGGGGGAAATGAACTTCCTGGGAGGCAACATTCTTCCTGTTGGGAAATGACCTTTCCTGTATGTGGACCCATTGTGCTGTGAATGAATCGCTCCCTCATGTGGGGATACAATACTTCCTCTGGGGGAAGCATTCTTCCTCTGGAGGAAATGTCCATTCCTGTGTGGACACACTTCATTCTTTTTGGGACATGCACGTTCCTCTGTGCAGAAATGTCTTCCCTTGATGGAAACACAACTTCCGGTAGGAAACAAAACTTCCCGACGGTGAACCCTCCTTCCTGTGGTGGAAATGTCCCTTCTGGTGTAGGAACCCATTTTCTTTGGGGAGTATCCCTTTTGTATTAGGAACCTTTCTGCGTGTGGGAGAAATGCACTTTCCTGTCTGCAGATCTCTCTTCCTTTGAGGGTGTTGCGCCTTCCTGTGGGGGAAAGGCACTTTCCTGATTGTAGTCCAAACATCCGGTGAGGGAATCGTACTTCCTGTGGGGGAATCGCAACTTCCTGTGGGAGAAAGCCTATTCCTGCGGGGGAAATGAACTTCCTCGGAGGAAATCTTCTTCCAGTGGGGGAAATGCACTTTCCTGTAAGCGAACCTATTATTCTGCGATGAATCGCTCATTCATGTGGGGAAACAATACTTGCCCCCGGGAACCTTTCTTTCTCTCAAGGAAATGCCCCTTCCTGTGTGGACACTTCATTCTTTGTGGGGAATACATGTTCCTGTGTGTAGAAGTAATTCCCATTGATGGAAACAAAACTTCCCGACAGTGAAAACTTTTTCCTGTGGGGGAAATGTCCCTTCCGGTGTAGGAACCCATTCTGTATGGGGGAGTGTCCCTTTTGTTTTAGGAACCCTTCTTTTTGTGGGGGAAATGCACTTTCCTGTGTGCGGATGTCTCTTCCTGTGAGGTCGCCACGCCTACCTGTGGGGGAAATGCACTTTCCTGTTTGTGGACCTATCTTCTTGTGAGGGAATCCCACCTTCCTGTGGGGGAATAGAAACTACCTGTAGGATGGGGGGGATGAGGACACATTTGTAATACCTTAACTAATAATAAAAAATAAATAAATAAATAAATAAACAGGATTAAATGAGGAAAAATAAATTGGAAAAAAAAAAAAAAGAAACTACCTCTTGGAGAACCCTCTTTTGTAGGGGGAAACTAAATTCCTGTGAAAAACCTTCTTCCTGTGTGGGAAATACACTTAGCTGTACGCTGACTTATTATGCTGTGAATGAATCGGCCCTTCACGTGGGGAAACAATACTTCCTCTGGGGCAACCATTCTTCTTCTGGAGGAAATGTCCCTTCCTGTGTGGACACACTTCATTCTTTGTGGGACATGGGCGATCCTCTTTGCTGAAGTATCTTCCATTGATGGAAACGCAACTTCCTGTGTTGAAACAAAACTACCCAAGGCTTAACCCTCCTTCAGGTGGCGGAAATGTCCCTTCTGATGTAGGAACCCATTTTATATGGGGGAGTGTCCCTTTTGTTTTAGGAACCCTTCTTCCTGTTGGGGAAATGCACTTTCCTGTGTGCGGATGTCTTTTCTTGTGAGGGCGTCGAACCTTCCTGTGGGGGAATGCACTATCCTGTTTGTGGACCTATCTTCCAGTGAGGGAATCGCACCTTCCTGAGAGGGAATCATAACTTCCTGTTGGAGAAGGCCTCGACCTATATGGGAAACAAACTTCCCTTGAGGAACCCTTCCTCTGGTGGGGAAATGCACTTTCCTGTATGGGACTTATTATGCTGTGAATGAATCGCTCCTTCATGTGGGGAAACAATACTTCCTCTGAGGGAAGCTTCATCCTCTGGAGGAAATGTCTCTTCCTGTGTGTGAACACTTCTCTCTTTGTGGGACATGCACTTTCCTGTGTGCAGATCTATCTTTCGTTGAGGGCATCCCACCTTCCTTTCGGGGTATTGCAACTTCGTTGTCAGAATCCTACCTCTAATGGGGGAACTGCATTTTTCCTTTGTGTGAAACTATTTTCGTGTGAGGGAGGTGCACATTGATGTGGTGGAAATTAAACTTCCTGAGGGAGATGAACTATTTCTGTGGGAGAAATTCACTGGTTGCAAGGAAACCCTTCTTACTGTGTGGGAAGTGCACTTTCCATTATGCAGACCTATATTCCTGTGATGGAATCGAACTTCCTGTGGGGATACCAGACTTCCGGTGGGGAACCCTTTGTCCTCTGGGTGAAATTTTCATGTGGTTTGGGAACCCGTCTCGCTCTGGGAGAAAGCATTTCCTGTTTGCAGACCGATGGTCCTTTGATGGGAATGCAACCTCCCGTGTGAAAACCAAACTTCCCGATTGTGAACCATCCTTCTTGTGGGGAAATTTCCTATCTGGTATGGGAACCCATTCTCCTATTAGGGAGTTTTCCCTTCCATTGTAGAAACCCTTCTTCCTTTGGGGGAAATGCTCTTTCCTCTTTGTGGACCGATCTTCCTGTGAGGGAATCGCACCTTCCTGTGCAGGAATCATAACTTCCTCTTGGAGAATGCCTCTACCTATATGGGAAAGAAACTTCCTTTGAGGAAACCTTCTTAGTGTGGGGGAATGCACTTTCCTGTATGAGGACCTATTATGCTGCGAATGAATCGCTCATTCTGGAGGAACCATTCTTTCAATGCAGGAAATATACCTTCCTGTGTGGACACTTCATTCTTTGTGGGACATGCACCTTCCTGTGTGCAGAACCATCTTCCATTGATGGAAACGCCACATCCGTGTGGAAAAAATTCTACCGGATGGTGAATACTCCTTCCAGTGTGGGAAATGTCCCTTCCGGTGTAGGAACCCATTTTTCTATGGAGGAGTGTCCTTTTTGTTTTACGAACCCTTCTTCCCGTGAGGGAAATGCACTTTAGTGTGTGCGATCTCCCTTCCTATGAGGGCGTCACCCATTCCTGTGAGGGAAATGGACTTTCCTGTTTGTTGACCTAGCTTCCTGTGAGGGAATAGCACCTTCCTGTGGGGGAATCATAACTTCCTGTTGGAGAAAGCCTCTTCCTCTGGGGGAAATGAACTTCCTGGGAGGCAACATTCTTCCTGTTGGGAAATGACCTTTCCTGTATGTGGACCCATTGTGCTGTGAATGAATCGCTCCCTCATGTGGGGATACAATACTTCCTCTGGGGGAAGCATTCTTCCTCTGGAGGAAATGTCCATTCCTGTGTGGACACACTTCATTCTTTTTGGGACATGCACGTTCCTCTGTGCAGAAATGTCTTCCCTTGATGGAAACACAACTTCCGGTAGGAAACAAAACTTCCCGACGGTGAACCCTCCTTCCTGTGGTGGAAATGTCCCTTCTGGTGTAGGAACCCATTTTCTTTGGGGAGTATCCCTTTTGTATTAGGAACCTTTCTGCGTGTGGGAGAAATGCACTTTCCTGTCTGCAGATCTCTCTTCCTTTGAGGGTGTTGCGCCTTCCTGTGGGGGAAGGCACTTTCCTGATTGTAGTTCAAACATCCGGTGAGGGAATCGTACTTCCTGTGGGGGAATCGCAACTTCCTGTGGGAGAAAGCCTATTCCTGCGGGGGAAATGAACTTCCTCGGAGGAAACCTTCTTCCAGTGGGGGAAATGCACTTTCCTGTAAGCGAACCTATTATTCTGCGATGAATCGCTCATTCATGTGGGGAAACAATACTTGCCCCCGGGAACCTTTCTTTCTCTCAAGGAAATGCCCCTTCCTGTGTGGACACTTCATTCTTTGTGGGGAATACATGTTCCTGTGTGTAGAAGTAATTCCCATTGATGGAAACAAAACTTCCCGACAGTGAAAACTTTTTCCTGTGGGGGAAATGTCCCTTCCGGTGTAGGAACCCATTCTGTATGGGGGAGTGTCCCTTTTGTTTTAGGAACCCTTCTTTTTGTTGGGGAAATGCACTTTCCTGTGTGCGGATGTCTCTTCCTGTGAGGTCGCCACGCCTACCTGTGGGGGAAATGCACTTTCCTGTTTGTGGACCTATCTTCTTGTGAGGGAATCCCACCTTCCTGTGGGGGAATAGAAACTACCTGTAGGATGGGGGGGATGAGGACACATTTGTAATACCTTAACTAATAATAAAAAATAAATAAATAAATAAATAAATAAACAGGATTAAATGAGGAAAAATAAATTGAAAAAAAAAAAAAAGAAACTACCTCTTGGAGAACCCTCTTTTGTAGGGGGAAACTAAATTCCTGTGAAAAACCTTCTTCCTGTGTGGGAAATACACTTAGCTGTACGCTGACTTATTATGCTGTGAATGAATCGGCCCTTCACGTGGGGAAACATTACTTCCTCTGGGGCAACCATTCTTCTTCTGGAGGAAATGTCCCTTCCTGTGTGGACACACTTCATTCTTTGTGGGACATGGGCGATCCTCTTTGCTGAAGTATCTTCCATTGATGGAAACGCAACTTCCTGTGTTGAAACAAAACTACCCAAGGCTTAACCCTCCTTCAGGTGGCGGAAATGTCCCTTCCGATGTAGGAACCCATTTTATATGGGGGAGTGTCCCTTTTGTTTTAGGAACCCTTCTTCCTGTTGGGGAAATGCACTTTCCTGTGTGCGGATGTCTTTTCTTGTGAGGGCGTCGAACCTTCCTGTGGGGGAATGCACTATCCTGTTTGTGGACCTATCTTCCAGTGAGGGAATCGCACCTTCCTGAGAGGGAATCATAACTTCCTGTTGGAGAAGGCCTCGACCTATATGGGAAACAAACTTCCCTTGAGGAACCCTTCCTCTGGTGGGGAAATGCACTTTCCTGTATGGGACTTATTATGCTGTGAATGAATCGCTCCTTCATGTGGGGAAACAATACTTCCTCTGAGGGAAGCTTCATCCTCTGGAGGAAATGTCTCTTCCTGTGTGTGAACACTTCTCTCTTTGTGGGACATGCACTTTCCTGTGTGCAGATCTATCTTTCGTTGAGGGCATCCCACCTTCCTTTCGGGGTATTGCAACTTCGTTGTCAGAATCCTACCTCTAATGGGGGAACTGCATTTTTCCTTTGTGTGAAACTATTTTCGTGTGAGGGAGGTGCACATTGATGTGGTGGAAATTAAACTTCCTGAGGGAGATGAACTATTTCTGTGGGAGAAATTCACTGGTTGCAAGGAAACCCTTCTTACTGTGTGGGAAGTGCACTTTCCATTATGCAGACCTATATTCCTGTGATGGAATCGAACTTCCTGTGGGGATACCAGACTTCCGGTGGGGAACCCTTTGTCCTCTGGGTGAAATTTTCATGTGGTTTGGGAACCCGTCTCGCTCTGGGAGAAAGCATTTCCTGTTTGCAGACCGATGGTCCTTTGATGGGAATGCAACCTCCCGTGTGAAAACCAAACTTCCCGATTGTGAACCATCCTTCTTGTGGGGAAATTTCCTATCTGGTATGGGAACCCATTCTCCTATTAGGGAGTTTTCCCTTCCATTGTAGAAACCCTTCTTCCTTTGGGGGAAATGCTCTTTCCTCTTTGTGGACCGATCTTCCTGTGAGGGAATCGCACCTTCCTGTGCAGGAATCATAACTTCCTCTTGGAGAATGCCTCTACCTATATGGGAAAGAAACTTCCTTTGAGGAAACCTTCTTAGTGTGGGGGAATGCACTTTCCTGTATGAGGACCTATTATGCTGCGAATGAATCGCTCATTCTGGAGGAACCATTCTTTCAATGCAGGAAATATACCTTCCTGTGTGGACACTTCATTCTTTGTGGGACATGCACGTTCCTGTGTGCAGAACCATCTTCCATTGATGGAAACGCCACATCCGTGTGGAAAAAATTCTACCGGATGGTGAATACTCCTTCCAGTGTGGGAAATGTCCCTTCCGGTGTAGGAACCCATTTTTCTATGGAGGAGTGTCCTTTTTGTTTTACGAACCCTTCTTCCCGTGAGGGAAATGCACTTTAGTGTGTGCGATCTCCCTTCCTATGAGGGCGTCACCCATTCCTGTGAGGGAAATGGACTTTCCTGTTTGTTGACCTATCTTCCTGTGAGGGAATAGCACCTTCCTGTGGAGGAATCATAACTTCCTGTTGGAGAAAGCCTCTTCCTCTGGGGGAAATGAACTTCCTGGGAGGCAACATTCTTCCTGTTGGGAAATGACCTTTCCTGTATGTGGAACCATTGTGGTGAATGAATCGCTCCCTCATGTGGGGATACAATACTTCCTCTGGGGGAACCATTCTTCTTCTGGAGGAAATGTCCATTCCTGTGTGGACACACTTCATTCTTTTTGGGACATGCACGTTCCTCTGTGCAGAAATGTCTTCCCTTGATGGAAACACAACTTCCGGTAGGAAACAAAACTTCCCGACGGTGAACCCTCCTTCCTGTGGTGGAAATGTCCCTTCTGGTGTAGGAACCCATTTTCTTTGGGGAGTATCCCTTTTGTATTAGGAACCTTTCTGCGTGTGGGAGAAATGCACTTTCCTGTCTGCAGATCTCTCTTCCTTTGAGGGTGTTGCGCCTTCCTGTGGGGGAAAGGCACTTTCCTGTTTGTAGTCCAAACATCCGGTGAGGGAATCGTACTTCCTGTGTTGGAATCGCAACTTCCTGTGGGAGAAAGCGTATTCCTGCGGGGGAAATGAACTTCCTCTGAGGAAACCTTCTTCCAGTGGGGGAAATGCACTTTCCTGTAAGCGGACCTATTATTCTGCGATGAATCGCTCATTCATGTGGGGAAACAATACTTGCCCCCGGGAACCTTTCTTTCTCTCAAGGAAATGCCCCTTCCTGTGTGGACACTTCATTCTTTGTGGGGAATACATGTTCCTGTGTGTAGAAGTATTTCCCATTGATGGAAACAAAACTTCCCGACAGTGAAAACTTTTTCCTGTGGGGGAAATGTCCCTTCCGGTGTAGGAAGCCATTCTGTATGGGGGAGTGTCCCTTTTGTTTTAGGAACCCTTCTTTTTGTGGGGGAAATGCACTTTCCTGTGTGCGGATGTCTCTTCCTGTGAGGTCGCCACGCCTACCTGTGGGGGAAATGCACTTTCCTGTTTGTGGACCTATCTTCTTGTGAGGGAATCCCACCTTCCTGTGGGGGAATAGAAACTACCTGTAGGATGGGGGGGATGAGGACACATTTGTAATACCTTAACTAATAATAAAAAATAAATAAATAAATAAATAAACAGGATTAAATGAGGAAAAATAAATTGGAAAAAAAAAAAAAAGAAACTACCTCTTGGAGAACCCTCTTTTGTAGGGGGAAACTAAATTCCTGTGAAAAACCTTCTTCCTGTGTGGGAAATACACTTAGCTGTACGCTGACTTATTATGCTGTGAATGAATCGGCCCTTCACGTGGGGAAACAATACTTCCTCTGGGGCAACCATTCTTCTTCTGGAGGAAATGTCCCTTCCTGTGTGGACACACTTCATTCTTTGTGGGACATGGGCGATCCTCTTTGCTGAAGTATCTTCCATTGATGGAAACGCAACTTCCTGTGTTGAAACAAAACTACCCAAGGCTTAACCCTCCTTCAGGTGGCGGAAATGTCCCTTCCGATGTAGGAACCCATTTTATATGGGGGAGTGTCCCTTTTGTTTTAGGAACCCTTCTTCCTGTTGGGGAAATGCACTTTCCTGTGTGCGGATGTCTTTTCTTGTGAGGGCGTCGAACCTTCCTGTGGGGGAATGCACTATCCTGTTTGTGGACCTATCTTCCAGTGAGGGAATCGCACCTTCCTGAGAGGGAATCATAACTTCCTGTTGGAGAAGGCCTCGACCTATATGGGAAACAAACTTCCCTTGAGGAACCCTTCCTCTGGTGGGGAAATGCACTTTCCTGTATGGGACTTATTATGCTGTGAATGAATCGCTCCTTCATGTGGGGAAACAATACTTCCTCTGAGGGAAGCTTCATCCTCTGGAGGAAATGTCTCTTCCTGTGTGTGAACACTTCTCTCTTTGTGGGACATGCACTTTCCTGTGTGCAGATCTATCTTTCGTTGAGGGCATCCCACCTTCCTTTCGGGGTATTGCAACTTCGTTGTCAGAATCCTACCTCTAATGGGGGAACTGCATTTTTCCTTTGTGTGAAACTATTTTCGTGTGAGGGAGGTGCACATTGATGTGGTGGAAATTAAACTTCCTGAGGGAGATGAACTATTTCTGTGGGAGAAATTCACTGGTTGCAAGGAAACCCTTCTTACTGTGTGGGAAGTGCACTTTCCATTATGCAGACCTATATTCCTGTGATGGAATCGAACTTCCTGTGGGGATACCAGACTTCCGGTGGGGAACCCTTTGTCCTCTGGGTGAAATTTTCATGTGGTTTGGGAACCCGTCTCGCTCTGGGAGAAAGCATTTCCTGTTTGCAGACCGATGGTCCTTTGATGGGAATGCAACCTCCCGTGTGAAAACCAAACTTCCCGATTGTGAACCATCCTTCTTGTGGGGAAATTTCCTATCTGGTATGGGAACCCATTCTCCTATTAGGGAGTTTTCCCTTCCATTGTAGAAACCCTTCTTCCTTTGGGGGAAATGCTCTTTCCTCTTTGTGGACCGATCTTCCTGTGAGGGAATCGCACCTTCCTGTGCAGGAATCATAACTTCCTCTTGGAGAATGCCTCTACCTATATGGGAAAGAAACTTCCTTTGAGGAAACCTTCTTAGTGTGGGGGAATGCACTTTCCTGTATGAGGACCTATTATGCTGCGAATGAATCGCTCATTCTGGAGGAACCATTCTTTCAATGCAGGAAATATACCTTCCTGTGTGGACACTTCATTCTTTGTGGGACATGCACGTTCCTGTGTGCAGAACCATCTTCCATTGATGGAAACGCCACATCCGTGTGGAAAAAATTCTACCGGATGGTGAATACTCCTTCCAGTGTGGGAAATGTCCCTTCCGGTGTAGGAACCCATTTTTCTATGGAGGAGTGTCCTTTTTGTTTTACGAACCCTTCTTCCCGTGAGGGAAATGCACTTTAGTGTGTGCGATCTCCCTTCCTATGAGGGCGTCACCCATTCCTGTGAGGGAAATGGACTTTCCTGTTTGTTGACCTATCTTCCTGTGAGGGAATAGCACCTTCCTGTGGAGGAATCATAACTTCCTGTTGGAGAAAGCCTCTTCCTCTGGGGGAAATGAACTTCCTGGGAGGCAACATTCTTCCTGTTGGGAAATGACCTTTCCTGTATGTGGAACCATTGTGGTGAATGAATCGCTCCCTCATGTGGGGATACAATACTTCCTCTGGGGGAACCATTCTTCTTCTGGAGGAAATGTCCATTCCTGTGTGGACACACTTCATTCTTTTTGGGACATGCACGTTCCTCTGTGCAGAAATGTCTTCCCTTGATGGAAACACAACTTCCGGTAGGAAACAAAACTTCCCGACGGTGAACCCTCCTTCCTGTGGTGGAAATGTCCCTTCTGGTGTAGGAACCCATTTTCTTTGGGGAGTATCCCTTTTGTATTAGGAACCTTTCTGCGTGTGGGAGAAATGCACTTTCCTGTCTGCAGATCTCTCTTCCTTTGAGGGTGTTGCGCCTTCCTGTGGGGGAAAGGCACTTTCCTGTTTGTAGTCCAAACATCCGGTGAGGGAATCGTACTTCCTGTGTTGGAATCGCAACTTCCTGTGGGAGAAAGCGTATTCCTGCGGGGGAAATGAACTTCCTCTGAGGAAACCTTCTTCCAGTGGGGGAAATGCACTTTCCTGTAAGCGGACCTATTATTCTGCGATGAATCGCTCATTCATGTGGGGAAACAATACTTGCCCCCGGGAACCTTTCTTTCTCTCAAGGAAATGCCCCTTCCTGTGTGGACACTTCATTCTTTGTGGGGAATACATGTTCCTGTGTGTAGAAGTAATTCCCATTGATGGAAACAAAACTTCCCGACAGTGAAAACTTTTTCCTGTGGGGGAAATGTCCCTTCCGGTGTAGGAACCCATTCTGTATGGGGGAGTGTCCCTTTTGTTTTAGGAACCCTTCTTTTTGTGGGGGAAATGCACTTTCCTGTGTGCGGATGTCTCTTCCTGTGAGGTCGCCACGCCTACCTGTGGGGGAAATGCACTTTCCTGTTTGTGGACCTATCTTCTTGTGAGGGAATCCCACCTTCCTGTGGGGGAATAGAAACTACCTGTAGGATGGGGGGGATGAGGACACATTTGTAATACCTTAACTAATAATAAAAAATAAATAAATAAATAAATAAATAAATAAATAAACAGGATTAAATGAGGAAAAATAAATTGGAAAAAAAAAAAAAAGAAACTACCTCTTGGAGAACCCTCTTTTGTAGGGGGAAACTAAATTCCTGTGAAAAACCTTCTTCCTGTGTGGGAAATACACTTAGCTGTACGCTGACTTATTATGCTGTGAATGAATCGGCCCTTCACGTGGGGAAACAATACTTCCTCTGGGGCAACCATTCTTCTTCTGGAGGAAATGTCCCTTCCTGTGTGGACACACTTCATTCTTTGTGGGACATGGGCGATCCTCTTTGCTGAAGTATCTTCCATTGATGGAAACGCAACTTCCTGTGTTGAAACAAAACTACCCAAGGCTTAACCCTCCTTCAGGTGTCGGAAATGTCCCTTCCGATGTAGGAACCCATTTTATATGGGGGAGTGTCCCTTTTGTTTTAGGAACCCTTCTTCCTGTTGGGGAAATGCACTTTCCTGTGTGCGGATGTCTTTTCTTGTGAGGGCGTCGAACCTTCCTGTGGGGGAATGCACTATCCTGTTTGTGGACCTATCTTCCAGTGAGGGAATCGCACCTTCCTGAGAGGGAATCATAACTTCCTGTTGGAGAAGGCCTCGACCTATATGGGAAACAAACTTCCCTTGAGGAACCCTTCCTCTGGTGGGGAAATGCACTTTCCTGTATGGGACTTATTATGCTGTGAATGAATCGCTCCTTCATGTGGGGAAACAATACTTCCTCTGAGGGAAGCTTCATCCTCTGGAGGAAATGTCTCTTCCTGTGTGTGAACACTTCTCTCTTTGTGGGACATGCACTTTCCTGTGTGCAGATCTATCTTTCGTTGAGGGCATCCCACCTTCCTTTCGGGGTATTGCAACTTCGTTGTCAGAATCCTACCTCTAATGGGGGAACTGCATTTTTCCTTTGTGTGAAACTATTTTCGTGTGAGGGAGGTGCACATTGATGTGGTGGAAATTAAACTTCCTGAGGGAGATGAACTATTTCTGTGGGAGAAATTCACTGGTTGCAAGGAAACCCTTCTTACTGTGTGGGAAGTGCACTTTCCATTATGCAGACCTATATTCCTGTGATGGAATCGAACTTCCTGTGGGGATACCAGACTTCCGGTGGGGAACCCTTTGTCCTCTGGGTGAAATTTTCATGTGGTTTGGGAACCCGTCTCGCTCTGGGAGAAAGCATTTCCTGTTTGCAGACCGATGGTCCTTTGATGGGAATGCAACCTCCCGTGTGAAAACCAAACTTCCCGATTGTGAACCATCCTTCTTGTGGGGAAATTTCCTATCTGGTATGGGAACCCATTCTCCTATTAGGGAGTTTTCCCTTCCATTGTAGAAACCCTTCTTCCTTTGGGGGAAATGCTCTTTCCTCTTTGTGGACCGATCTTCCTGTGAGGGAATCGCACCTTCCTGTGCAGGAATCATAACTTCCTCTTGGAGAATGCCTCTACCTATATGGGAAAGAAACTTCCTTTGAGGAAACCTTCTTAGTGTGGGGGAATGCACTTTCCTGTATGAGGACCTATTATGCTGCGAATGAATCGCTCATTCTGGAGGAACCATTCTTTCAATGCAGGAAATATACCTTCCTGTGTGGACACTTCATTCTTTGTGGGACATGCACCTTCCTGTGTGCAGAACCATCTTCCATTGATGGAAACGCCACATCCGTGTGGAAAAAATTCTACCGGATGGTGAATACTCCTTCCAGTGTGGGAAATGTCCCTTCCGGTGTAGGAACCCATTTTTCTATGGAGGAGTGTCCTTTTTGTTTTACGAACCCTTCTTCCCGTGAGGGAAATGCACTTTAGTGTGTGCGATCTCCCTTCCTATGAGGGCGTCACCCATTCCTGTGAGGGAAATGGACTTTCCTGTTTGTTGACCTATCTTCCTGTGAGGGAATAGCACCTTCCTGTGGAGGAATCATAACTTCCTGTTGGAGAAAGCCTCTTCCTCTGGGGGAAATGAACTTCCTGGGAGGCAACATTCTTCCTGTTGGGAAATGACCTTTCCTGTATGTGGAACCATTGTGGTGAATGAATCGCTCCCTCATGTGGGGATACAATACTTCCTCTGGGGGAACCATTCTTCTTCTGGAGGAAATGTCCATTCCTGTGTGGACACACTTCATTCTTTTTGGGACATGCACGTTCCTCTGTGCAGAAATGTCTTCCCTTGATGGAAACACAACTTCCGGTAGGAAACAAAACTTCCCGACGGTGAACCCTCCTTCCTGTGGTGGAAATGTCCCTTCTGGTGTAGGAACCCATTTTCTTTGGGGAGTATCCCTTTTGTATTAGGAACCTTTCTGCGTGTGGGAGAAATGCACTTTCCTGTCTGCAGATCTCTCTTCCTTTGAGGGTGTTGCGCCTTCCTGTGGGGGAAAGGCACTTTCCTGTTTGTAGTCCAAACATCCGGTGAGGGAATCGTACTTCCTGTGTTGGAATCGCAACTTCCTGTGGGAGAAAGCGTATTCCTGCGGGGGAAATGAACTTCCTCTGAGGAAACCTTCTTCCAGTGGGGGAAATGCACTTTCCTGTAAGCGGACCTATTATTCTGCGATGAATCGCTCATTCATGTGGGGAAACAATACTTGCCCCCGGGAACCTTTCTTTCTCTCAAGGAAATGCCCCTTCCTGTGTGGACACTTCATTCTTTGTGGGGAATACATGTTCCTGTGTGTAGAAGTAATTCCCATTGATGGAAACAAAACTTCCCGACAGTGAAAACTTTTTCCTGTGGGGGAAATGTCCCTTCCGGTGTAGGAACCCATTCTGTATGGGGGAGTGTCCCTTTTGTTTTAGGAACCCTTCTTTTTGTGGGGGAAATGCACTTTCCTGTGTGCGGATGTCTCTTCCTGTGAGGTCGCCACGCCTACCTGTGGGGGAAATGCACTTTCCTGTTTGTGGACCTATCTTCTTGTGAGGGAATCCCACCTTCCTGTGGGGGAATAGAAACTACCTGTAGGATGGGGGGGATGAGGACACATTTGTAATA
Source organism: Myotis nattereri (assembly GCF_964212035.1). Taxonomy (NCBI): domain Eukaryota; kingdom Metazoa; phylum Chordata; class Mammalia; order Chiroptera; family Vespertilionidae; genus Myotis; species Myotis nattereri. The sequence continues at coordinate 41,682,442 of NC_138094.1, read as the reverse complement.
CCTTAACTAATAATAAAAAATAAATAAATAAATAAATAAATAAATAAACAGGATTAAATGAGGAAAAATAAATTGGAAAAAAAAAAAAAAAGAAACTACCTCTTGGAGAACCCTCTTTTGTAGGGGGAAACTAAATTCCTGTGAAAAACCTTCTTCCTGTGTGGGAAATACACTTAGCTGTACGCTGACTTATTATGCTGTGAATGAATCGGCCCTTCACGTGGGGAAACAATACTTCCTCTGGGGCAACCATTCTTCTTCTGGAGGAAATGTCCCTTCCTGTGTGGACACACTTCATTCTTTGTGGGACATGGGCGATCCTCTTTGCTGAAGTATCTTCCATTGATGGAAACGCAACTTCCTGTGTTGAAACAAAACTACCCAAGGCTTAACCCTCCTTCAGGTGGCGGAAATGTCCCTTCCGATGTAGGAACCCATTTTATATGGGGGAGTGTCCCTTTTGTTTTAGGAACCCTTCTTCCTGTTGGGGAAATGCACTTTCCTGTGTGCGGATGTCTTTTCTTGTGAGGGCGTCGAACCTTCCTGTGGGGGAATGCACTATCCTGTTTGTGGACCTATCTTCCAGTGAGGGAATCGCACCTTCCTGAGAGGGAATCATAACTTCCTGTTGGAGAAGGCCTCGACCTATATGGGAAACAAACTTCCCTTGAGGAACCCTTCCTCTGGTGGGGAAATGCACTTTCCTGTATGGGACTTATTATGCTGTGAATGAATCGCTCCTTCATGTGGGGAAACAATACTTCCTCTGAGGGAAGCTTCATCCTCTGGAGGAAATGTCTCTTCCTGTGTGTGAACACTTCTCTCTTTGTGGGACATGCACTTTCCTGTGTGCAGATCTATCTTTCGTTGAGGGCATCCCACCTTCCTTTCGGGGTATTGCAACTTCGTTGTCAGAATCCTACCTCTAATGGGGGAACTGCATTTTTCCTTTGTGTGAAACTATTTTCGTGTGAGGGAGGTGCACATTGATGTGGTGGAAATTAAACTTCCTGAGGGAGATGAACTATTTCTGTGGGAGAAATTCACTGGTTGCAAGGAAACCCTTCTTACTGTGTGGGAAGTGCACTTTCCATTATGCAGACCTATATTCCTGTGATGGAATCGAACTTCCTGTGGGGATACCAGACTTCCGGTGGGGAACCCTTTGTCCTCTGGGTGAAATTTTCATGTGGTTTGGGAACCCGTCTCGCTCTGGGAGAAAGCATTTCCTGTTTGCACACCGATGGTCCTTTGATGGGAATGCAACCTCCCGTGTGAAAACCAAACTTCCCGATTGTGAACCATCCTTCTTGTGGGGAAATTTCCTATCTGGTATGGGAACCCATTCTCCTATTAGGGAGTTTTCCCTTCCATTGTAGAAACCCTTCTTCCTTTGGGGGAAATGCTCTTTCCTCTTTGTGGACCGATCTTCCTGTGAGGGAATCGCACCTTCCTGTGCAGGAATCATAACTTCCTCTTGGAGAATGCCTCTACCTATATGGGAAAGAAACTTCCTTTGAGGAAACCTTCTTAGTGTGGGGGAATGCACTTTCCTGTATGAGGACCTATTATGCTGCGAATGAATCGCTCATTCTGGAGGAACCATTCTTTCAATGCAGGAAATATATCTTCCTGTGTGGACACTTCATTCTTTGTGGGACATGCACGTTCCTGTGTGCAGAACCATCTTCCATTGATGGAAACGCCACATCCGTGTGGAAAAATTTCTACCGGATGGTGAATACTCCTTCCAGTGTGGGAAATGTCCCTTCCGGTGTAGGAACCCATTTTTCTATGGAGGAGTGTCCTTTTTGTTTTACGAACCCTTCTTCCCGTGAGGGAAATGCACTTTAGTGTGTGCGATCTCCCTTCCTATGAGGGCGTCACCCATTCCTGTGAGGGAAATGGACTTTCCTGTTTGTTGACCTATCTTCCTGTGAGGGAATAGCACCTTCCTGTGGAGGAATCATAACTTCCTGTTGGAGAAAGCCTCTTCCTCTGGGGGAAATGAACTTCCTGGGAGGCAACATTCTTCCTGTTGGGAAATGACCTTTCCTGTATGTGGAACCATTGTGGTGAATGAATCGCTCCCTCATGTGGGGATACAATACTTCCTCTGGGGGAACCATTCTTCTTCTGGAGGAAATGTCCATTCCTGTGTGGACACACTTCATTCTTTTTGGGACATGCACGTTCCTCTGTGCAGAAATGTCTTCCCTTGATGGAAACACAACTTCCGGTAGGAAACAAAACTTCCCGACGGTGAACCCTCCTTCCTGTGGTGGAAATGTCCCTTCTGGTGTAGGAACCCATTTCCTTTGGGGAGTATCCCTTTTGTATTAGGAACCTTTCTGCGTGTGGGAGAAATGCACTTTCCTGTCTGCAGATCTCTCTTCCTTTGAGGGTGTTGCGCCTTCCTGTGGGGGAAAGGCACTTTCCTGTTTGTAGTCCAAACATCCGGTGAGGGAATCGTACTTCCTGTGTTGGAATCGCAACTTCCTGTGGGAGAAAGCGTATTCCTGCGGGGGAAATGAACTTCCTCGGAGGAAACCTTCTTCCAGTGGGGGAAATGCACTTTCCTGTAAGCGGACCTATTATTCTGCGATGAATCGCTCATTCATGTGGGGAAACAATACTTGCCCCCGGGAACCTTTCTTTCTCTCAAGGAAATGCCCCTTCCTGTGTGGACACTTCATTCTTTGTGGGGAATACATGTTCCTGTGTGTAGAAGTAATTCCCATTGATGGAAACAAAACTTCCCGACAGTGAAAACTTTTTCCTGTGGGGGAAATGTCCCTTCCGGTGTAGGAACCCATTCTGTATGGGGGAGTGTCCCTTTTGTTTTAGGAACCCTTCTTTTTGTGGGGGAAATGCACTTTCCTGTGTGCGGATGTCTCTTCCTGTGAGGTCGCCACGCCTACCTGTGGGGGAAATGCACTTTCCTGTTTGTGGACCTATCTTCTTGTGAGGGAATCCCACCTTCCTGTGGGGGAATAGAAACTACCTGTAGGATGGGGGGGATGAGGACACATTTGTAATACCTTAACTAATAATAAAAAATAAATAAATAAATAAATAAATAAATAAATAAACAGGATTAAATGAGGAAAAATAAATTGGAAAAAAAAAAAAAAGAAACTACCTCTTGGAGAACCCTCTTTTGTAGGGGGAAACTAAATTCCTGTGAAAAACCTTCTTCCTGTGTGGGAAATACACTTAGCTGTACGCTGACTTATTATGCTGTGAATGAATCGGCCCTTCACGTGGGGAAACAATACTTCCTCTGGGGCAACCATTCTTCTTCTGGAGGAAATGTCCCTTCCTGTGTGGACACACTTCATTCTTTGTGGGACATGGGCGATCCTCTTTGCTGAAGTATCTTCCATTGATGGAAACGCAACTTCCTGTGTTGAAACAAAACTACCCAAGGCTTAACCCTCCTTCAGGTGTCGGAAATGTCCCTTCCGATGTAGGAACCCATTTTATATGGGGGAGTGTCCCTTTTGTTTTAGGAACCCTTCTTCCTGTTGGGGAAATGCACTTTCCTGTGTGCGGATGTCTTTTCTTGTGAGGGCGTCGAACCTTCCTGTGGGGGAATGCACTATCCTGTTTGTGGACCTATCTTCCAGTGAGGGAATCGCACCTTCCTGAGAGGGAATCATAACTTCCTGTTGGAGAAGGCCTCGACCTATATGGGAAACAAACTTCCCTTGAGGAACCCTTCCTCTGGTGGGGAAATGCACTTTCCTGTATGGGACTTATTATGCTGTGAATGAATCGCTCCTTCATGTGGGGAAACAATACTTCCTCTGAGGGAAGCTTCATCCTCTGGAGGAAATGTCTCTTCCTGTGTGTGAACACTTCTCTCTTTGTGGGACATGCACTTTCCTGTGTGCAGATCTATCTTTCGTTGAGGGCATCCCACCTTCCTTTCGGGGTATTGCAACTTCGTTGTCAGAATCCTACCTCTAATGGGGGAACTGCATTTTTCCTTTGTGTGAAACTATTTTCGTGTGAGGGAGGTGCACATTGATGTGGTGGAAATTAAACTTCCTGAGGGAGATGAACTATTTCTGTGGGAGAAATTCACTGGTTGCAAGGAAACCCTTCTTACTGTGTGGGAAGTGCACTTTCCATTATGCAGACCTATATTCCTGTGATGGAATCGAACTTCCTGTGGGGATACCAGACTTCCGGTGGGGAACCCTTTGTCCTCTGGGTGAAATTTTCATGTGGTTTGGGAACCCGTCTCGCTCTGGGAGAAAGCATTTCCTGTTTGCAGACCGATGGTCCTTTGATGGGAATGCAACCTCCCGTGTGAAAACCAAACTTCCCGATTGTGAACCATCCTTCTTGTGGGGAAATTTCCTATCTGGTATGGGAACCCATTCTCCTATTAGGGAGTTTTCCCTTCCATTGTAGAAACCCTTCTTCCTTTGGGGGAAATGCTCTTTCCTCTTTGTGGACCGATCTTCCTGTGAGGGAATCGCACCTTCCTGTGCAGGAATCATAACTTCCTCTTGGAGAATGCCTCTACCTATATGGGAAAGAAACTTCCTTTGAGGAAACCTTCTTAGTGTGGGGGAATGCACTTTCCTGTATGAGGACCTATTATGCTGCGAATGAATCGCTCATTCTGGAGGAACCATTCTTTCAATGCAGGAAATATACCTTCCTGTGTGGACACTTCATTCTTTGTGGGACATGCACGTTCCTGTGTGCAGAACCATCTTCCATTGATGGAAACGCCACATCCGTGTGGAAAAAATTCTACCGGATGGTGAATACTCCTTCCAGTGTGGGAAATGTCCCTTCCGGTGTAGGAACCCATTTTTCTATGGAGGAGTGTCCTTTTTGTTTTACGAACCCTTCTTCCCGTGAGGGAAATGCACTTTAGTGTGTGCGATCTCCCTTCCTATGAGGGCGTCACCCATTCCTGTGAGGGAAATGGACTTTCCTGTTTGTTGACCTATCTTCCTGTGAGGGAATAGCACCTTCCTGTGGAGGAATCATAACTTCCTGTTGGAGAAAGCCTCTTCCTCTGGGGGAAATGAACTTCCTGGGAGGCAACATTCTTCCTGTTGGGAAATGACCTTTCCTGTATGTGGACCCATTGTGGTGAATGAATCGCTCCCTCATGTGGGGAGACAATACTTCCTCTGGGGGAAGCATTCTTCTTCTGGAGGAAATGTCCATTCCTGTGTGGACACACTTCATTCTTTTTGGGACATGCACGTTCCTCTGTGCAGAAATGTCTTCCCTTGATGGAAACACAACTTCCGGTAGGAAACAAAACTTCCCGACGGTGAGCCCTCCTTCCTGTGGTGGAAATGTCCCTTCTGGTGTAGGAACCCATTTCCTTTGGGGAGTATCCCTTTTGTATTAGGAACCTTTCTGCGTGTGGGAGAAATGCACTTTCCTGTCTGCAGATCTCTCTTCCTTTGAGGGTGTTGCGCCTTCCTGTGGGGGAAAGGCACTTTCCTGTTTGTAGTCCAAACATCCGGTGAGGGAATCGTACTTCCTGTGTTGGAATCGCAACTTCCTGTGGGAGAAAGCGTATTCCTGCGGGGGAAATGAACTTCCTCGGAGGAAACCTTCTTCCAGTGGGGGAAATGCACTTTCCTGTAAGCGGACCTATTATTCTGCGATGAATCGCTCATTCATGTGGGGAAACAATACTTGCCCCCGGGAACCTTTCTTTCTCTCAAGGAAATGCCCCTTCCTGTGTGGACACTTCATTCTTTGTGGGGAATACATGTTCCTGTGTGTAGAAGTAATTCCCATTGATGGAAACAAAACTTCCCGACAGTGAAAACTTTTTCCTGTGGGGGAAATGTCCCTTCCGGTGTAGGAACCCATTCTGTATGGGGGAGTGTCCCTTTTGTTTTAGGAACCCTTCTTTTTGTGGGGGAAATGCACTTTCCTGTGTGCGGATGTCTCTTCCTGTGAGGTCGCCACGCCTACCTGTGGGGGAAATGCACTTTCCTGTTTGTGGACCTATCTTCTTGTGAGGGAATCCCACCTTCCTGTGGGGGAATAGAAACTACCTGTAGGATGGGGGGGATGAGGACACATTTGTAATACCTTAACTAATAATAAAAAATAAATAAATAAATAAATAAATAAATAAACAGGATTAAATGAGGAAAAATAAATTGGAAAAAAAAAAAAAAGAAACTACCTCTTGGAGAACCCTCTTTTGTAGGGGGAAACTAAATTCCTGTGAAAAACCTTCTTCCTGTGTGGGAAATACACTTAGCTGTACGCTGACTTATTATGCTGTGAATGAATCGGCCCTTCACGTGGGGAAACAATACTTCCTCTGGGGCAACCATTCTTCTTCTGGAGGAAATGTCCCTTCCTGTGTGGACACACTTCATTCTTTGTGGGACATGGGCGATCCTCTTTGCTGAAGTATCTTCCATTGATGGAAACGCAACTTCCTGTGTTGAAACAAAACTACCCAAGGCTTAACCCTCCTTCAGGTGGCGGAAATGTCCCTTCCGATGTAGGAACCCATTTTATATGGGGGAGTGTCCCTTTTGTTTTAGGAACCCTTCTTCCTGTTGGGGAAATGCACTTTCCTGTGTGCGGATGTCTTTTCTTGTGAGGGCGTCGAACCTTCCTGTGGGGGAATGCACTATCCTGTTTGTGGACCTATCTTCCAGTGAGGGAATCGCACCTTCCTGAGAGGGAATCATAACTTCCTGTTGGAGAAGGCCTCGACCTATATGGGAAACAAACTTCCCTTGAGGAACCCTTCCTCTGGTGGGGAAATGCACTTTCCTGTATGGGACTTATTATGCTGTGAATGAATCGCTCCTTCATGTGGGGAAACAATACTTCCTCTGAGGGAAGCTTCATCCTCTGGAGGAAATGTCTCTTCCTGTGTGTGAACACTTCTCTCTTTGTGGGACATGCACTTTCCTGTGTGCAGATCTATCTTTCGTTGAGGGCATCCCACCTTCCTTTCGGGGTATTGCAACTTCGTTGTCAGAATCCTACCTCTAATGGGGGAACTGCATTTTTCCTTTGTGTGAAACTATTTTCGTGTGAGGGAGGTGCACATTGATGTGGTGGAAATTAAACTTCCTGAGGGAGATGAACTATTTCTGTGGGAGAAATTCACTGGTTGCAAGGAAACCCTTCTTACTGTGTGGGAAGTGCACTTTCCATTATGCAGACCTATATTCCTGTGATGGAATCGAACTTCCTGTGGGGATACCAGACTTCCGGTGGGGAACCCTTTGTCCTCTGGGTGAAATTTTCATGTGGTTTGGGAACCCGTCTCGCTCTGGGAGAAAGCATTTCCTGTTTGCACACCGATGGTCCTTTGATGGGAATGCAACCTCCCGTGTGAAAACCAAACTTCCCGATTGTGAACCATCCTTCTTGTGGGGAAATTTCCTATCTGGTATGGGAACCCATTCTCCTATTAGGGAGTTTTCCCTTCCATTGTAGAAACCCTTCTTCCTTTGGGGGAAATGCTCTTTCCTCTTTGTGGACCGATCTTCCTGTGAGGGAATCGCACCTTCCTGTGCAGGAATCATAACTTCCTCTTGGAGAATGCCTCTACCTATATGGGAAAGAAACTTCCTTTGAGGAAACCTTCTTAGTGTGGGGGAATGCACTTTCCTGTATGAGGACCTATTATGCTGCGAATGAATCGCTCATTCTGGAGGAACCATTCTTTCAATGCAGGAAATATACCTTCCTGTGTGGACACTTCATTCTTTGTGGGACATGCACGTTCCTGTGTGCAGAACCATCTTCCATTGATGGAAACGCCACATCCGTGTGGAAAAAATTCTACCGGATGGTGAATACTCCTTCCAGTGTGGGAAATGTCCCTTCCGGTGTAGGAACCCATTTTTCTATGGAGGAGTGTCCTTTTTGTTTTACGAACCCTTCTTCCCGTGAGGGAAATGCACTTTAGTGTGTGCGATCTCCCTTCCTATGAGGGCGTCACCCATTCCTGTGAGGGAAATGGACTTTCCTGTTTGTTGACCTATCTTCCTGTGAGGGAATAGCACCTTCCTGTGGAGGAATCATAACTTCCTGTTGGAGAAAGCCTCTTCCTCTGGGGGAAATGAACTTCCTGGGAGGCAACATTCTTCCTGTTGGGAAATGACCTTTCCTGTATGTGGAACCATTGTGGTGAATGAATCGCTCCCTCATGTGGGGATACAATACTTCCTCTGGGGGAACCATTCTTCTTCTGGAGGAAATGTCCATTCCTGTGTGGACACACTTCATTCTTTTTGGGACATGCACGTTCCTCTGTGCAGAAATGTCTTCCCTTGATGGAAACACAACTTCCGGTAGGAAACAAAACTTCCCGACGGTGAACCCTCCTTCCTGTGGTGGAAATGTCCCTTCTGGTGTAGGAACCCATTTCCTTTGGGGAGTATCCCTTTTGTATTAGGAACCTTTCTGCGTGTGGGAGAAATGCACTTTCCTGTCTGCAGATCTCTCTTCCTTTGAGGGTGTTGCGCCTTCCTGTGGGGGAAAGGCACTTTCCTGTTTGTAGTCCAAACATCCGGTGAGGGAATCGTACTTCCTGTGTTGGAATCGCAACTTCCTGTGGGAGAAAGCGTATTCCTGCGGGGGAAATGAACTTCCTCGGAGGAAACCTTCTTCCAGTGGGGGAAATGCACTTTCCTGTAAGCGGACCTATTATTCTGCGATGAATCGCTCATTCATGTGGGGAAACAATACTTGCCCCCGGGAACCTTTCTTTCTCTCAAGGAAATGCCCCTTCCTGTGTGGACACTTCATTCTTTGTGGGGAATACATGTTCCTGTGTGTAGAAGTAATTCCCATTGATGGAAACAAAACTTCCCGACAGTGAAAACTTTTTCCTGTGGGGGAAATGTCCCTTCCGGTGTAGGAACCCATTCTGTATGGGGGAGTGTCCCTTTTGTTTTAGGAACCCTTCTTTTTGTGGGGGAAATGCACTTTCCTGTGTGCGGATGTCTCTTCCTGTGAGGTCGCCACGCCTACCTGTGGGGGAAATGCACTTTCCTGTTTGTGGACCTATCTTCTTGTGAGGGAATCCCACCTTCCTGTGGGGGAATAGAAACTACCTGTAGGATGGGGGGGATGAGGACACATTTGTAATACCTTAACTAATAATAAAAAATAAATAAATAAATAAATAAACAGGATTAAATGAGGAAAAATTAATTGGAAAAAAAAAAAAAAGAAACTACCTCTTGGAGAACCCTCTTTTGTAGGGGGAAACTAAATTCCTGTGAAAAACCTTCTTCCTGTGTGGGAAATACACTTAGCTGTACGCTGACTTATTATGCTGTGAATGAATCGGCCCTTCACGTGGGGAAACAATACTTCCTCTGGGGCAACCATTCTTCTTCTGGAGGAAATGTCCCTTCCTGTGTGGACACACTTCATTCTTTGTGGGACATGGGCGATCCTCTTTGCTGAAGTATCTTCCATTGATGGAAACGCAACTTCCTGTGTTGAAACAAAACTACCCAAGGCTTAACCCTCCTTCAGGTGGCGGAAATGTCCCTTCCGATGTAGGAACCCATTTTATATGGGGGAGTGTCCCTTTTGTTTTAGGAACCCTTCTTCCTGTTGGGGAAATGCACTTTCCTGTGTGCGGATGTCTTTTCTTGTGAGGGCGTCGAACCTTCCTGTGGGGGAATGCACTATCCTGTTTGTGGACCTATCTTCCAGTGAGGGAATCGCACCTTCCTGAGAGGGAATCATAACTTCCTGTTGGAGAAGGCCTCGACCTATATGGGAAACAAACTTCCCTTGAGGAACCCTTCCTCTGGTGGGGAAATGCACTTTCCTGTATGGGACTTATTATGCTGTGAATGAATCGCTCCTTCATGTGGGGAAACAATACTTCCTCTGAGGGAAGCTTCATCCTCTGGAGGAAATGTCTCTTCCTGTGTGTGAACACTTCTCTCTTTGTGGGACATGCACTTTCCTGTGTGCAGATCTATCTTTCGTTGAGGGCATCCCACCTTCCTTTCGGGGTATTGCAACTTCGTTGTCAGAATCCTACCTCTAATGGGGGAACTGCATTTTTCCTTTGTGTGAAACTATTTTCGTGTGAGGGAGGTGCACATTGATGTGGTGGAAATTAAACTTCCTGAGGGAGATGAACTATTTCTGTGGGAGAAATTCACTGGTTGCAAGGAAACCCTTCTTACTGTGTGGGAAGTGCACTTTCCATTATGCAGACCTATATTCCTGTGATGGAATCGAACTTCCTGTGGGGATACCAGACTTCCGGTGGGGAACCCTTTGTCCTCTGGGTGAAATTTTCATGTGGTTTGGGAACCCGTCTCGCTCTGGGAGAAAGCATTTCCTGTTTGCACACCGATGGTCCTTTGATGGGAATGCAACCTCCCGTGTGAAAACCAAACTTCCCGATTGTGAACCATCCTTCTTGTGGGGAAATTTCCTATCTGGTATGGGAACCCATTCTCCTATTAGGGAGTTTTCCCTTCCATTGTAGAAACCCTTCTTCCTTTGGGGGAAATGCTCTTTCCTCTTTGTGGACCGATCTTCCTGTGAGGGAATCGCACCTTCCTGTGCAGGAATCATAACTTCCTCTTGGAGAATGCCTCTACCTATATGGGAAAGAAACTTCCTTTGAGGAAACCTTCTTAGTGTGGGGGAATGCACTTTCCTGTATGAGGACCTATTATGCTGCGAATGAATCGCTCATTCTGGAGGAACCATTCTTTCAATGCAGGAAATATACCTTCCTGTGTGGACACTTCATTCTTTGTGGGACATGCACGTTCCTGTGTGCAGAACCATCTTCCATTGATGGAAACGCCACATCCGTGTGGAAAAAATTCTACCGGATGGTGAATACTCCTTCCAGTGTGGGAAATGTCCCTTCCGGTGTAGGAACCCATTTTTCTATGGAGGAGTGTCCTTTTTGTTTTACGAACCCTTCTTCCCGTGAGGGAAATGCACTTTAGTGTGTGCGATCTCCCTTCCTATGAGGGCGTCACCCATTCCTGTGAGGGAAATGGACTTTCCTGTTTGTTGACCTATCTTCCTGTGAGGGAATAGCACCTTCCTGTGGAGGAATCATAACTTCCTGTTGGAGAAAGCCTCTTCCTCTGGGGGAAATGAACTTCCTGGGAGGCAACATTCTTCCTGTTGGGAAATGACCTTTCCTGTATGTGGACCCATTGTGGTGAATGAATCGCTCCCTCATGTGGGGATACAATACTTCCTCTGGGGGAACCATTCTTCTTCTGGAGGAAATGTCCCTTCCTGTGTGGACACACTTCATTCTTTTTGGGACATGCACGTTCCTCTGTGCAGAAATGTCTTCCCTTGATGGAAACACAACTTCCGGTAGGAAACAAAACTTCCCGACGGTGAACCCTCCTTCCTGTGGTGGAAATTTCCCTTCTGGTGTAGGAACCCATTTCCTTTGGGGAGTATCCCTTTTGTATTAGGAACCTTTCTGCGTGTGGGAGAAATGCACTTTCCTGTCTGCAGATCTCTCTTCCTTTGAGGGTGTTGCGCCTTCCTGTGGGGGAAAGGCACTTTCCTGTTTGTAGTCCAAACATCCGGTGAGGGAATCGTACTTCCTGTGTTGGAATCGCAACTTCCTGTGGGAGAAAGCGTATTCCTGCGGGGGAAATGAACTTCCTCGGAGGAAACCTTCTTCCAGTGGGGGAAATGCACTTTCCTGTAAGCGGACCTATTATTCTGCGATGAATCGCTCATTCATGTGGGGAAACAATACTTGCCCCCGGGAACCTTTCTTTCTCTCAAGGAAATGCCCCTTCCTGTGTGGACACTTCATTCTTTGTGGGGAATACATGTTCCTGTGTGTAGAAGTAATTCCCATTGATGGAAACAAAACTTCCCGACAGTGAAAACTTTTTCCTGTGGGGGAAATGTCCCTTCCGGTGTAGGAACCCATTCTGTATGGGGGAGTGTCCCTTTTGTTTTAGGAACCCTTCTTTTTGTGGGGGAAATGCACTTTCCTGTGTGCGGATGTCTCTTCCTGTGAGGTCGCCACGCCTACCTGTGGGGGAAATGCACTTTCCTGTTTGTGGACCTATCTTCTTGTGAGGGAATCCCACCTTCCTGTGGGGGAATAGAAACTACCTGTAGGATGGGGGGGATGAGGACACATTTGTAATACCTTAACTAATAATAAAAAATAAATAAATAAATAAATAAATAAATAAACAGGATTAAATGAGGAAAAATAAATTGGAAAAAAAAAAAAAAGAAACTACCTCTTGGAGAACCCTCTTTTGTAGGGGGAAACTAAATTCCTGTGAAAAACCTTCTTCCTGTGTGGGAAATACACTTAGCTGTACGCTGACTTATTATGCTGTGAATGAATCGGCCCTTCACGTGGGGAAACAATACTTCCTCTGGGGCAACCATTCTTCTTCTGGAGGAAATGTCCCTTCCTGTGTGGACACACTTCATTCTTTGTGGGACATGGGCGATCCTCTTTGCTGAAGTATCTTCCATTGATGGAAACGCAACTTCCTGTGTTGAAACAAAACTACCCAAGGCTTAACCCTCCTTCAGGTGTCGGAAATGTCCCTTCCGATGTAGGAACCCATTTTATATGGGGGAGTGTCCCTTTTGTTTTAGGAACCCTTCTTCCTGTTGGGGAAATGCACTTTCCTGTGTGCGGATGTCTTTTCTTGTGAGGGCGTCGAACCTTCCTGTGGGGGAATGCACTATCCTGTTTGTGGACCTATCTTCCAGTGAGGGAATCGCACCTTCCTGAGAGGGAATCATAACTTCCTGTTGGAGAAGGCCTCGACCTATATGGGAAACAAACTTCCCTTGAGGAACCCTTCCTCTGGTGGGGAAATGCACTTTCCTGTATGGGACTTATTATGCTGTGAATGAATCGCTCCTTCATGTGGGGAAACAATACTTCCTCTGAGGGAAGCTTCATCCTCTGGAGGAAATGTCTCTTCCTGTGTGTGAACACTTCTCTCTTTGTGGGACATGCACTTTCCTGTGTGCAGATCTATCTTTCGTTGAGGGCATCCCACCTTCCTTTCGGGGTATTGCAACTTCGTTGTCAGAATCCTACCTCTAATGGGGGAACTGCATTTTTCCTTTGTGTGAAACTATTTTCGTGTGAGGGAGGTGCACATTGATGTGGTGGAAATTAAACTTCCTGAGGGAGATGAACTATTTCTGTGGGAGAAATTCACTGGTTGCAAGGAAACCCTTCTTACTGTGTGGGAAGTGCACTTTCCATTATGCAGACCTATATTCCTGTGATGGAATCGAACTTCCTGTGGGGATACCAGACTTCCGGTGGGGAACCCTTTGTCCTCTGGGTGAAATTTTCATGTGGTTTGGGAACCCGTCTCGCTCTGGGAGAAAGCATTTCCTGTTTGCACACCGATGGTCCTTTGATGGGAATGCAACCTCCCGTGTGAAAACCAAACTTCCCGATTGTGAACCATCCTTCTTGTGGGGAAATTTCCTATCTGGTATGGGAACCCATTCTCCTATTAGGGAGTTTTCCCTTCCATTGTAGAAACCCTTCTTCCTTTGGGGGAAATGCTCTTTCCTCTTTGTGGACCGATCTTCCTGTGAGGGAATCGCACCTTCCTGTGCAGGAATCATAACTTCCTCTTGGAGAATGCCTCTACCTATATGGGAAAGAAACTTCCTTTGAGGAAACCTTCTTAGTGTGGGGGAATGCACTTTCCTGTATGAGGACCTATTATGCTGCGAATGAATCGCTCATTCTGGAGGAACCATTCTTTCAATGCAGGAAATATACCTTCCTGTGTGGACACTTCATTCTTTGTGGGACATGCACGTTCCTGTGTGCAGAACCATCTTCCATTGATGGAAACGCCACATCCGTGTGGAAAAAATTCTACCGGATGGTGAATACTCCTTCCAGTGTGGGAAATGTCCCTTCCGGTGTAGGAACCCATTTTTCTATGGAGGAGTGTCCTTTTTGTTTTACGAACCCTTCTTCCCGTGAGGGAAATGCACTTTAGTGTGTGCGATCTCCCTTCCTATGAGGGCGTCACCCATTCCTGTGAGGGAAATGGACTTTCCTGTTTGTTGACCTATCTTCCTGTGAGGGAATAGCACCTTCCTGTGGAGGAATCATAACTTCCTGTTGGAGAAAGCCTCTTCCTCTGGGGGAAATGAACTTCCTGGGAGGCAACATTCTTCCTGTTGGGAAATGACCTTTCCTGTATGTGGAACCATTGTGGTGAATGAATCGCTCCCTCATGTGGGGATACAATACTTCCTCTGGGGGAACCATTCTTCTTCTGGAGGAAATGTCCATTCCTGTGTGGACACACTTCATTCTTTTTGGGACATGCACGTTCCTCTGTGCAGAAATGTCTTCCCTTGATGGAAACACAACTTCCGGTAGGAAACAAAACTTCCCGACGGTGAACCCTCCTTCCTGTGGTGGAAATGTCCCTTCTGGTGTAGGAACCCATTTCCTTTGGGGAGTATCCCTTTTGTATTAGGAACCTTTCTGCGTGTGGGAGAAATGCACTTTCCTGTCTGCAGATCTCTCTTCCTTTGAGGGTGTTGCGCCTTCCTGTGGGGGAAAGGCACTTTCCTGTTTGTAGTCCAAACATCCGGTGAGGGAATCGTACTTCCTCTGTTGGAATCGCAACTTCCTGTGGGAGAAAGCGTATTCCTGCGGGGGAAATGAACTTCCTCGGAGGAAACCTTCTTCCAGTGGGGGAAATGCACTTTCCTGTAAGCGGACCTATTATTCTGCGATGAATCGCTCATTCATGTGGGGAAACAATACTTGCCCCCGGGAACCTTTCTTTCTCTCAAGGAAATGCCCCTTCCTTGTGGACACTTCATTCTTTGTGGGGAATACATGTTCCTGTGTGTAGAAGTAATTCCCATTGATGGAAACAAAACTTCCCGACAGTGAAAACTTTTTCCTGTGGGGGAAATGTCCCTTCCGGTGTAGGAACCCATTCTGTATGGGGGAGTGTCCCTTTTGTTTTAGGAACCCTTCTTTTTGTGGGGGAAATGCACTTTCCTGTGTGCGGATGTCTCTTCCTGTGAGGTCGCCACGCCTACCTGTGGGGGAAATGCACTTTCCTGTTTGTGGACCTATCTTCTTGTGAGGGAATCCCACCTTCCTGTGGGGGAATAGAAACTACCTGTAGGATGGGGGGGATGAGGACACATTTGTAATACCTTAACTAATAATAAAAAATAAATAAATAAATAAATAAATAAATAAATAAACAGGATTAAATGAGGAAAAATAAATTGGAAAAAAAAAAAAAGAAACTACCTCTTGGAGAACCCTCTTTTGTAGGGGGAAACTAAATTCCTGTGAAAAACCTTCTTCCTGTGTGGGAAATACACTTAGCTGTATGCTGACTTATTATGCTGTGAATGAATCGGCCCTTCACGTGGGGAAACAATACTTCCTCTGGGGCAACCATTCTTCTTCTGGAGGAAATGTCCCTTCCTGTGTGGACACACTTCATTCTTTGTGGGACATGGGCGATCCTCTTTGCTGAAGTATCTTCCATTGATGGAAACGCAACTTCCTGTGTTGAAACAAAACTACCCAAGGCTTAACCCTCCTTCAGGTGGCGGAAATGTCCCTTCCGATGTAGGAACCCATTTTATATGGGGGAGTGTCCCTTTTGTTTTAGGAACCCTTCTTCCTGTTGGGGAAATGCACTTTCCTGTGTGCGGATGTCTTTTCTTGTGAGGGCGTCGAACCTTCCTGTGGGGGAATGCACTATCCTGTTTGTGGACCTATCTTCCAGTGAGGGAATCGCACCTTCCTGAGAGGGAATCATAACTTCCTGTTGGAGAAGGCCTCGACCTATATGGGAAACAAACTTCCCTTGAGGAACCCTTCCTCTGGTGGGGAAATGCACTTTCCTGTATGGGACTTATTATGCTGTGAATGAATCGCTCCTTCATGTGGGGAAACAATACTTCCTCTGAGGGAAGCTTCATCCTCTGGAGGAAATGTCTCTTCCTGTGTGTGAACACTTCTCTCTTTGTGGGACATGCACTTTCCTGTGTGCAGATCTATCTTTCGTTGAGGGCATCCCACCTTCCTTTCGGGGTATTGCAACTTCGTTGTCAGAATCCTACCTCTAATGGGGGAACTGCATTTTTCCTTTGTGTGAAACTATTTTCGTGTGAGGGAGGTGCACATTGATGTGGTGGAAATTAAACTTCCTGAGGGAGATGAACTATTTCTGTGGGAGAAATTCACTGGTTGCAAGGAAACCCTTCTTACTGTGTGGGAAGTGCACTTTCCATTATGCAGACCTATATTCCTGTGATGGAATCGAACTTCCTGTGGGGATACCAGACTTCCGGTGGGGAACCCTTTGTCCTCTGGGTGAAATTTTCATGTGGTTTGGGAACCCGTCTCGCTCTGGGAGAAAGCATTTCCTGTTTGCACACCGATGGTCCTTTGATGGGAATGCAACCTCCCGTGTGTAAACCAAACTTCCCGATTGTGAACCATCCTTCTTGTGGGGAAATTTCCTATCTGGTATGGGAACCCATTCTCCTATTAGGGAGTTTTCCCTTCCATTGTAGAAACCCTTCTTCCTTTGGGGGAAATGCTCTTTCCTCTTTGTGGACCGATCTTCCTGTGAGGGAATCGCACCTTCCTGTGCAGGAATCATAACTTCCTCTTGGAGAATGCCTCTACCTATATGGGAAAGAAACTTCCTTTGAGGAAACCTTCTTAGTGTGGGGGAATGCACTTTCCTGTATGAGGACCTATTATGCTGCGAATGAATCGCTCATTCTGGAGGAACCATTCTTTCAATGCAGGAAATATACCTTCCTGTGTGGACACTTCATTCTTTGTGGGACATGCACCTTCCTGTGTGCAGAACCATCTTCCATTGATGGAAACGCCACATCCGTGTGGAAAAAATTCTACCGGATGGTGAATACTCCTTCCAGTGTGGGAAATGTCCCTTCCGGTGTAGGAACCCATTTTTCTATGGAGGAGTGTCCTTTTTGTTTTACGAACCCTTCTTCCCGTGAGGGAAATGCACTTTAGTGTGTGCGATCTCCCTTCCTATGAGGGCGTCACCCATTCCTGTGAGGGAAATGGACTTTCCTGTTTGTTGACCTATCTTCCTGTGAGGGAATAGCACCTTCCTGTGGAGGAATCATAACTTCCTGTTGGAGAAAGCCTCTTCCTCTGGGGGAAATGAACTTCCTGGGAGGCAACATTCTTCCTGTTGGGAAATGACCTTTCCTGTATGTGGAACCATTGTGGTGAATGAATCGCTCCCTCATGTGGGGATACAATACTTCCTCTGGGGGAACCATTCTTCTTCTGGAGGAAATGTCCATTCCTGTGTGGACACACTTCATTCTTTTTGGGACATGCACGTTCCTCTGTGCAGAAATGTCTTCCCTTGATGGAAACACAACTTCCGGTAGGAAACAAAACTTCCCGACGGTGAACCCTCCTTCCTGTGGTGGAAATGTCCCTTCTGGTGTAGGAACCCATTTTCTTTGGGGAGTATCCCTTTTGTATTAGGAACCTTTCTGCGTGTGGGAGAAATGCACTTTCCTGTCTGCAGATCTCTCTTCCTTTGAGGGTGTTGCGCCTTCCTGTGGGGGAAAGGCACTTTCCTGTTTGTAGTCCAAACATCCGGTGAGGGAATCGTACTTCCTGTGTTGGAATCGCAACTTCCTGTGGGAGAAAGCGTATTCCTGCGGGGGAAATGAACTTCCTCGGAGGAAACCTTCTTCCAGTGGGGGAAATGCACTTTCCTGTAAGCGGACCTATTATTCTGCGATGAATCGCTCATTCATGTGGGGAAACAATACTTGCCCCCGGGAACCTTTCTTTCTCTCAAGGAAATGCCCCTTCCTGTGTGGACACTTCATTCTTTGTGGGGAATACATGTTCCTGTGTGTAGAAGTAATTCCCATTGATGGAAACAAAACTTCCCGACAGTGAAAACTTTTTCCTGTGGGGGAAATGTCCCTTCCGGTGTAGGAACCCATTCTGTATGGGGGAGTGTCCCTTTTGTTTTAGGAACCCTTCTTTTTGTGGGGGAAATGCACTTTCCTGTGTGCGGATGTCTCTTCCTGTGAGGTCGCCACGCCTACCTGTGGGGGAAATGCACTTTCCTGTTTGTGGACCTATCTTCTTGTGAGGGAATCCCACCTTCCTGTGGGGGAATAGAAACTACCTGTAGGATGGGGGGGATGAGGACACATTTGTAATACCTTAACTAATAATAAAAAATAAATAAATAAATAAATAAATAAATAAACAGGATTAAATGAGGAAAAATAAATTGAAAAAAAAAAAAAAAGAAACTACCTCTTGGAGAACCCTCTTTTGTAGGGGGAAACTAAATTCCTGTGAAAAACCTTCTTCCTGTGTGGGAAATACACTTAGCTGTACGCTGACTTATTATGCTGTGAATGAATCGGCCCTTCACGTGGGGAAACAATACTTCCTCTGGGGCAACCATTCTTCTTCTGGAGGAAATGTCCCTTCCTGTGTGGACACACTTCATTCTTTGTGGGACATGGGCGATCCTCTTTGCTGAAGTATCTTCCATTGATGGAAACGCAACTTCCTGTGTTGAAACAAAACTACCCAAGGCTTAACCCTCCTTCAGGTGGCGGAAATGTCCCTTCCGATGTAGGAACCCATTTTATATGGGGGAGTGTCCCTTTTGTTTTAGGAACCCTTCTTCCTGTTGGGGAAATGCACTTTCCTGTGTGCGGATGTCTTTTCTTGTGAGGGCGTCGAACCTTCCTGTGGGGGAATGCACTATCCTGTTTGTGGACCTATCTTCCAGTGAGGGAATCGCACCTTCCTGAGAGGGAATCATAACTTCCTGTTGGAGAAGGCCTCGACCTATATGGGAAACAAACTTCCCTTGAGGAACCCTTCCTCTGGTGGGGAAATGCACTTTCCTGTATGGGACTTATTATGCTGTGAATGAATCGCTCCTTCATGTGGGGAAACAATACTTCCTCTGAGGGAAGCTTCATCCTCTGGAGGAAATGTCTCTTCCTGTGTGTGAACACTTCTCTCTTTGTGGGACATGCACTTTCCTGTGTGCAGATCTATCTTTCGTTGAGGGCATCCCACCTTCCTTTCGGGGTATTGCAACTTCGTTGTCAGAATCCTACCTCTAATGGGGGAACTGCATTTTTCCTTTGTGTGAAACTATTTTCGTGTGAGGGAGGTGCACATTGATGTGGTGGAAATTAAACTTCCTGAGGGAGATGAACTATTTCTGTGGGAGAAATTCACTGGTTGCAAGGAAACCCTTCTTACTGTGTGGGAAGTGCACTTTCCATTATGCAGACCTATATTCCTGTGATGGAATCGAACTTCCTGTGGGGATACCAGACTTCCGGTGGGGAACCCTTTGTCCTCTGGGTGAAATTTTCATGTGGTTTGGGAACCCGTCTCGCTCTGGGAGAAAGCATTTCCTGTTTGCACACCGATGGTCCTTTGATGGGAATGCAACCTCCCGTGTGAAAACCAAACTTCCCGATTGTGAACCATCCTTCTTGTGGGGAAATTTCCTATCTGGTATGGGAACCCATTCTCCTATTAGGGAGTTTTCCCTTCCATTGTAGAAACCCTTCTTCCTTTGGGGGAAATGCTCTTTCCTCTTTGTGGACCGATCTTCCTGTGAGGGAATCGCACCTTCCTGTGCAGGAATCATAACTTCCTCTTGGAGAATGCCTCTACCTATATGGGAAAGAAACTTCCTTTGAGGAAACCTTCTTAGTGTGGGGGAATGCACTTTCCTGTATGAGGACCTATTATGCTGCGAATGAATCGCTCATTCTGGAGGAACCATTCTTTCAATGCAGGAAATATACCTTCCTGTGTGGACACTTCATTCTTTGTGGGACATGCACGTTCCTGTGTGCAGAACCATCTTCCATTGATGGAAACGCCACATCCGTGTGGAAAAAATTCTACCGGATGGTGAATACTCCTTCCAGTGTGGGAAATGTCCCTTCCGGTGTAGGAACCCATTTTTCTATGGAGGAGTGTCCTTTTTGTTTTACGAACCCTTCTTCCCGTGAGGGAAATGCACTTTAGTGTGTGCGATCTCCCTTCCTATGAGGGCGTCACCCATTCCTGTGAGGGAAATGGACTTTCCTGTTTGTTGACCTATCTTCCTGTGAGGGAATAGCACCTTCCTGTGGAGGAATCATAACTTCCTGTTGGAGAAAGCCTCTTCCTCTGGGGGAAATGAACTTCCTGGGAGGCAACATTCTTCCTGTTGGGAAATGACCTTTCCTGTATGTGGAACCATTGTGGTGAATGAATCGCTCCCTCATGTGGGGATACAATACTTCCTCTGGGGGAAGCATTCTTCTTCTGGAGGAAATGTCCATTCCTGTGTGGACACACTTCATTCTTTTTGGGACATGCACGTTCCTCTGTGCAGAAATGTCTTCCCTTGATGGAAACACAACTTCCGGTAGGAAACAAAACTTCCCGACGGTGAACCCTCCTTCCTGTGGTGGAAATGTCCCTTCTGGTGTAGGAACCCATTTCCTTTGGGGAGTATCCCTTTTGTATTAGGAACCTTTCTGCGTGTGGGAGAAATGCACTTTCCTGTCTGCAGATCTCTCTTCCTTTGAGGGTGTTGCGCCTTCCTGTGGGGGAAAGGCACTTTCCTGTTTGTAGTCCAAACATCCGGTGAGGGAATCGTACTTCCTGTGTTGGAATCGCAACTTCCTGTGGGAGAAAGCGTATTCCTGCGGGGGAAATGAACTTCCTCGGAGGAAACCTTCTTCCAGTGGGGGAAATGCACTTTCCTGTAAGCGGACCTATTATTCTGCGATGAATCGCTCATTCATGTGGGGAAACAATACTTGCCCCCGGGAACCTTTCTTTCTCTCAAGGAAATGCCCCTTCCTGTGTGGACACTTCATTCTTTGTGGGGAATACATGTTCCTGTGTGTAGAAGTAATTCCCATTGATGGAAACAAAACTTCCCGACAGTGAAAACTTTTTCCTGTGGGGGAAATGTCCCTTCCGGTGTAGGAACCCATTCTGTATGGGGGAGTGTCCCTTTTGTTTTAGGAACCCTTCTTTTTGTGGGGGAAATGCACTTTCCTGTGTGCGGATGTCTCTTCCTGTGAGGTCGCCACGCCTACCTGTGGGGGAAATGCACTTTCCTGTTTGTGGACCTATCTTCTTGTGAGGGAATCCCACCTTCCTGTGGGGGAATAGAAACTACCTGTAGGATGGGGGGGATGAGGACACATTTGTAATACCTTAACTAATAATAAAAAATAAATAAATAAATAAATAAATAAATAAACAGGATTAAATGAGGAAAAATAAATTGGAAAAAAAAAAAAAAGAAACTACCTCTTGGAGAACCCTCTTTTGTAGGGGGAAACTAAATTCCTGTGAAAAACCTTCTTCCTGTGTGGGAAATACACTTAGCTGTACGCTGACTTATTATGCTGTGAATGAATCGGCCCTTCACGTGGGGAAACAATACTTCCTCTGGGGCAACCATTCTTCTTCTGGAGGAAATGTCCCTTCCTGTGTGGACACACTTCATTCTTTGTGGGACATGGGCGATCCTCTTTGCTGAAGTATCTTCCATTGATGGAAACGCAACTTCCTGTGTTGAAACAAAACTACCCAAGGCTTAACCCTCCTTCAGGTGGCGGAAATGTCCCTTCCGATGTAGGAACCCATTTTATATGGGGGAGTGTCCCTTTTGTTTTAGGAACCCTTCTTCCTGTTGGGGAAATGCACTTTCCTGTGTGCGGATGTCTTTTCTTGTGAGGGCGTCGAACCTTCCTGTGGGGGAATGCACTATCCTGTTTGTGGACCTATCTTCCAGTGAGGGAATCGCACCTTCCTGAGAGGGAATCATAACTTCCTGTTGGAGAAGGCCTCGACCTATATGGGAAACAAACTTCCCTTGAGGAACCCTTCCTCTGGTGGGGAAATGCACTTTCCTGTATGGGACTTATTATGCTGTGAATGAATCGCTCCTTCATGTGGGGAAACAATACTTCCTCTGAGGGAAGCTTCATCCTCTGGAGGAAATGTCTCTTCCTGTGTGTGAACACTTCTCTCTTTGTGGGACATGCACTTTCCTGTGTGCAGATCTATCTTTCGTTGAGGGCATCCCACCTTCCTTTCGGGGTATTGCAACTTCGTTGTCAGAATCCTACCTCTAATGGGGGAACTGCATTTTTCCTTTGTGTGAAACTATTTTCGTGTGAGGGAGGTGCACATTGATGTGGTGGAAATTAAACTTCCTGAGGGAGATGAACTATTTCTGTGGGAGAAATTCACTGGTTGCAAGGAAACCCTTCTTACTGTGTGGGAAGTGCACTTTCCATTATGCAGACCTATATTCCTGTGATGGAATCGAACTTCCTGTGGGGATACCAGACTTCCGGTGGGGAACCCTTTGTCCTCTGGGTGAAATTTTCATGTGGTTTGGGAACCCGTCTCGCTCTGGGAGAAAGCATTTCCTGTTTGCAGACCGATGGTCCTTTGATGGGAATGCAACCTCCCGTGTGTAAACCAAACTTCCCGATTGTGAACCATCCTTCTTGTGGGGAAATTTCCTATCTGGTATGGGAACCCATTCTCCTATTAGGGAGTTTTCCCTTCCATTGTAGAAACCCTTCTTCCTTTGGGGGAAATGCTCTTTCCTCTTTGTGGACCGATCTTCCTGTGAGGGAATCGCACCTTCCTGTGCAGGAATCATAACTTCCTCTTGGAGAATGCCTCTACCTATATGGGAAAGAAACTTCCTTTGAGGAAACCTTCTTAGTGTGGGGGAATGCACTTTCCTGTATGAGGACCTATTATGCTGCGAATGAATCGCTCATTCTGGAGGAACCATTCTTTCAATGCAGGAAATATACCTTCCTGTGTGGACACTTCATTCTTTGTGGGACATGCACCTTCCTGTGTGCAGAACCATCTTCCATTGATGGAAACGCCACATCCGTGTGGAAAAAATTCTACCGGATGGTGAATACTCCTTCCAGTGTGGGAAATGTCCCTTCCGGTGTAGGAACCCATTTTTCTATGGAGGAGTGTCCTTTTTGTTTTACGAACCCTTCTTCCCGTGAGGGAAATGCACTTTAGTGTGTGCGATCTCCCTTCCTATGAGGGCGTCACCCATTCCTGTGAGGGAAATGGACTTTCCTGTTTGTTGACCTATCTTCCTGTGAGGGAATAGCACCTTCCTGTGGAGGAATCATAACTTCCTGTTGGAGAAAGCCTCTTCCTCTGGGGGAAATGAACTTCCTGGGAGGCAACATTCTTCCTGTTGGGAAATGACCTTTCCTGTATGTGGAACCATTGTGGTGAATGAATCGCTCCCTCATGTGGGGATACAATACTTCCTCTGGGGGAACCATTCTTCTTCTGGAGGAAATGTCCATTCCTGTGTGGACACACTTCATTCTTTTTGGGACATGCACGTTCCTCTGTGCAGAAATGTCTTCCCTTGATGGAAACACAACTTCCGGTAGGAAACAAAACTTCCCGACGGTGAACCCTCCTTCCTGTGGTGGAAATGTCCCTTCTGGTGTAGGAACCCATTTTCTTTGGGGAGTATCCCTTTTGTATTAGGAACCTTTCTGCGTGTGGGAGAAATGCACTTTCCTGTCTGCAGATCTCTCTTCCTTTGAGGGTGTTGCGCCTTCCTGTGGGGGAAAGGCACTTTCCTGTTTGTAGTCCAAACATCCGGTGAGGGAATCGTACTTCCTGTGTTGGAATCGCAACTTCCTGTGGGAGAAAGCGTATTCCTGCGGGGGAAATGAACTTCCTCGGAGGAAACCTTCTTCCAGTGGGGGAAATGCACTTTCCTGTAAGCGGACCTATTATTCTGCGATGAATCGCTCATTCATGTGGGGAAACAATACTTGCCCCCGGGAACCTTTCTTTCTCTCAAGGAAATGCCCCTTCCTGTGTGGACACTTCATTCTTTGTGGGGAATACATGTTCCTGTGTGTAGAAGTAATTCCCATTGATGGAAACAAAACTTCCCGACAGTGAAAACTTTTTCCTGTGGGGGAAATGTCCCTTCCGGTGTAGGAACCCATTCTGTATGGGGGAGTGTCCCTTTTGTTTTAGGAACCCTTCTTTTTGTGGGGGAAATGCACTTTCCTGTGTGCGGATGTCTCTTCCTGTGAGGTCGCCACGCCTACCTGTGGGGGAAATGCACTTTCCTGTTTGTGGACCTATCTTCTTGTGAGGGAATCCCACCTTCCTGTGGGGGAATAGAAACTACCTGTAGGATGGGGGGGATGAGGACACATTTGTAATACCTTAACTAATAATAAAAAATAAATAAATAAATAAATAAATAAATAAACAGGATTAAATGAGGAAAAATAAATTGGAAAAAAAAAAAAAAAGAAACTACCTCTTGGAGAACCCTCTTTTGTAGGGGGAAACTAAATTCCTGTGAAAAACCTTCTTCCTGTGTGGGAAATACACTTAGCTGTACGCTGACTTATTATGCTGTGAATGAATCGGCCCTTCACGTGGGGAAACAATACTTCCTCTGGGGCAACCATTCTTCTTCTGGAGGAAATGTCCCTTCCTGTGTGGACACACTTCATTCTTTGTGGGACATGGGCGATCCTCTTTGCTGAAGTATCTTCCATTGATGGAAACGCAACTTCCTGTGTTGAAACAAAACTACCCAAGGCTTAACCCTCCTTCAGGTGGCGGAAATGTCCCTTCCGATGTAGGAACCCATTTTATATGGGGGAGTGTCCCTTTTGTTTTAGGAACCCTTCTTCCTGTTGGGGAAATGCACTTTCCTGTGTGCGGATGTCTTTTCTTGTGAGGGCGTCGAACCTTCCTGTGGGGGAATGCACTATCCTGTTTGTGGACCTATCTTCCAGTGAGGGAATCGCACCTTCCTGAGAGGGAATCATAACTTCCTGTTGGAGAAGGCCTCGACCTATATGGGAAACAAACTTCCCTTGAGGAACCCTTCCTCTGGTGGGGAAATGCACTTTCCTGTATGGGACTTATTATGCTGTGAATGAATCGCTCCTTCATGTGGGGAAACAATACTTCCTCTGAGGGAAGCTTCATCCTCTGGAGGAAATGTCTCTTCCTGTGTGTGAACATTTCTCTCTTTGTGGGACATGCACTTTCCTGTGTGCAGATCTATCTTTCGTTGAGGGCATCCCACCTTCCTTTCGGGGTATTGCAACTTCGTTGTCAGAATCCTACCTCTAATGGGGGAACTGCATTTTTCCTTTGTGTGAAACTATTTTCGTGTGAGGGAGGTGCACATTGATGTGGTGGAAATTAAACTTCCTGAGGGAGATGAACTATTTCTGTGGGAGAAATTCACTGGTTGCAAGGAAACCCTTCTTACTGTGTGGGAAGTGCACTTTCCATTATGCAGACCTATATTCCTGTGATGGAATCGAACTTCCTGTGGGGATACCAGACTTCCGGTGGGGAACCCTTTGTCCTCTGGGTGAAATTTTCATGTGGTTTGGGAACCCGTCTCGCTCTGGGAGAAAGCATTTCCTGTTTGCAGACCGATGGTCCTTTGATGGGAATGCAACCTCCCGTGTGAAAACCAAACTTCCCGATTGTGAACCATCCTTCTTGTGGGGAAATTTCCTATCTGGTATGGGAACCCATTCTCCTATTAGGGAGTTTTCCCTTCCATTGTAGAAACCCTTCTTCCTTTGGGGGAAATGCTCTTTCCTCTTTGTGGACCGATCTTCCTGTGAGGGAATCGCACCTTCCTGTGCAGGAATCATAACTTCCTCTTGGAGAATGCCTCTACCTATATGGGAAAGAAACTTCCTTTGAGGAAACCTTCTTAGTGTGGGGGAATGCACTTTCCTGTATGAGGACCTATTATGCTGCGAATGAATCGCTCATTCTGGAGGAACCATTCTTTCAATGCAGGAAATATACCTTCCTGTGTGGACACTTCATTCTTTGTGGGACATGCACGTTCCTGTGTGCAGAACCATCTTCCATTGATGGAAACGCCACATCCGTGTGGAAAAAATTCTACCGGATGGTGAATACTCCTTCCAGTGTGGGAAATGTCCCTTCCGGTGTAGGAACCCATTTTTCTATGGAGGAGTGTCCTTTTTGTTTTACGAACCCTTCTTCCCGTGAGGGAAATGCACTTTAGTGTGTGCGATCTCCCTTCCTATGAGGGCGTCACCCATTCCTGTGAGGGAAATGGACTTTCCTGTTTGTTGACCTATCTTCCTGTGAGGGAATAGCACCTTCCTGTGGGGGAATCATAACTTCCTGTTGGAGAAAGCCTCTTCCTCTGGGGGAAATGAACTTCCTGGGAGGCAACATTCTTCCTGTTGGGAAATGACCTTTCCTGTATGTGGAACCATTGTGGTGAATGAATCGCTCCCTCATGTGGGGATACAATACTTCCTCTGGGGGAACCATTCTTCTTCTGGAGGAAATGTCCCTTCCTGTGTGGACACACTTCATTCTTTTTGGGACATGCACGTTCCTCTGTGCAGAAATGTCTTCCCTTGATGGAAACACAACTTCCGGTAGGAAACAAAACTTCCCGACGGTGAACCCTCCTTCCTGTGGTGGAAATGTCCCTTCTGGTGTAGGAACCCATTTCCTTTGGGGAGTATCCCTTTTGTATTAGGAACCTTTCTGCGTGTGGGAGAAATGCACTTTCCTGTCTGCAGATCTCTCTTCCTTTGAGGGTGTTGCGCCTTCCTGTGGGGGAAAGGCACTTTCCTGTTTGTAGTCCAAACATCCGGTGAGGGAATCGTACTTCCTGTGTTGGAATCGCAACTTCCTGTGGGAGAAAGCGTATTCCTGCGGGGGAAATGAACTTCCTCGGAGGAAACCTTCTTCCAGTGGGGGAAATGCACTTTCCTGTAAGCGGACCTATTATTCTGCGATGAATCGCTCATTCATGTGGGGAAACAATACTTGCCCCCGGGAACCTTTCTTTCTCTCAAGGAAATGCCCCTTCCTGTGTGGACACTTCATTCTTTGTGGGGAATACATGTTCCTGTGTGTAGAAGTAATTCCCATTGATGGAAACAAAACTTCCCGACAGTGAAAACTTTTTCCTGTGGGGGAAATGTCCCTTCCGGTGTAGGAACCCATTCTGTATGGGGGAGTGTCCCTTTTGTTTTAGGAACCCTTCTTTTTGTGGGGGAAATGCACTTTCCTGTGTGCGGATGTCTCTTCCTGTGAGGTCGCCACGCCTACCTGTGGGGGAAATGCACTTTCCTGTTTGTGGACCTATCTTCTTGTGAGGGAATCCCACCTTCCTGTGGGGGAATAGAAACTACCTGTAGGATGGGGGGGATGAGGACACATTTGTAATACCTTAACTAATAATAAAAAATAAATAAATAAAAAAATAAATAAATAAATAAATAAACAGGATTAAATGAGGAAAAATAAATTGGAGAAAAAAAAAAGAAACTACCTCTTGGAGAACCCTCTTTTGTAGGGGGAAACTAAATTCCTGTGAAAAACCTTCTTCCTGTGTGGGAAATACACTTAGCTGTACGCTGACTTATTATGCTGTGAATGAATCGGCCCTTCACGTGGGGAAACAATACTTCCTCTGGGGCAACCATTCTTCTTCTGGAGGAAATGTCCCTTCCTGTGTGGACACACTTCATTCTTTGTGGGACATGGGCGATCCTCTTTGCTGAAGTATCTTCCATTGATGGAAACGCAACTTCCTGTGTTGAAACAAAACTACCCAAGGCTTAACCCTCCTTCAGGTGGCGGAAATGTCCCTTCCGATGTAGGAACCCATTTTATATGGGGGAGTGTCCCTTTTGTTTTAGGAACCCTTCTTCCTGTTGGGGAAATGCACTTTCCTGTGTGCGGATGTCTTTTCTTGTGAGGGCGTCGAACCTTCCTGTGGGGGAATGCACTATCCTGTTTGTGGACCTATCTTCCAGTGAGGGAATCGCACCTTCCTGAGAGGGAATCATAACTTCCTGTTGGAGAAGGCCTCGACCTATATGGGAAACAAACTTCCCTTGAGGAACCCTTCCTCTGGTGGGGAAATGCACTTTCCTGTATGGGACTTATTATGCTGTGAATGAATCGCTCCTTCATGTGGGGAAACAATACTTCCTCTGAGGGAAGCTTCATCCTCTGGAGGAAATGTCTCTTCCTGTGTGTGAACACTTCTCTCTTTGTGGGACATGCACTTTCCTGTGTGCAGATCTATCTTTCGTTGAGGGCATCCCACCTTCCTTTCGGGGTATTGCAACTTCGTTGTCAGAATCCTACCTCTAATGGGGGAACTGCATTTTTCCTTTGTGTGAAACTATTTTCGTGTGAGGGAGGTGCACATTGATGTGGTGGAAATTAAACTTCCTGAGGGAGATGAACTATTTCTGTGGGAGAAATTCACTGGTTGCAAGGAAACCCTTCTTACTGTGTGGGAAGTGCACTTTCCATTATGCAGACCTATATTCCTGTGATGGAATCGAACTTCCTGTGGGGATACCAGACTTCCGGTGGGGAACCCTTTGTCCTCTGGGTGAAATTTTCATGTGGTTTGGGAACCCGTCTCGCTCTGGGAGAAAGCATTTCCTGTTTGCAGACCGATGGTCCTTTGATGGGAATGCAACCTCCCGTGTGTAAACCAAACTTCCCGATTGTGAACCATCCTTCTTGTGGGGAAATTTCCTATCTGGTATGGGAACCCATTCTCCTATTAGGGAGTTTTCCCTTCCATTGTAGAAACCCTTCTTCCTTTGGGGGAAATGCTCTTTCCTCTTTGTGGACCGATCTTCCTGTGAGGGAATCGCACCTTCCTGTGCAGGAATCATAACTTCCTCTTGGAGAATGCCTCTACCTATATGGGAAAGAAACTTCCTTTGAGGAAACCTTCTTAGTGTGGGGGAATGCACTTTCCTGTATGAGGACCTATTATGCTGCGAATGAATCGCTCATTCTGGAGGAACCATTCTTTCAATGCAGGAAATATACCTTCCTGTGTGGACACTTCATTCTTTGTGGGACATGCACGTTCCTGTGTGCAGAACCATCTTCCATTGATGGAAACGCCACATCCGTGTGGAAAAAATTCTACCGGATGGTGAATACTCCTTCCAGTGTGGGAAATGTCCCTTCCGGTGTAGGAACCCATTTTTCTATGGAGGAGTGTCCTTTTTGTTTTACGAACCCTTCTTCCCGTGAGGGAAATGCACTTTAGTGTGTGCGATCTCCCTTCCTATGAGGGCGTCACCCATTCCTGTGAGGGAAATGGACTTTCCTGTTTGTTGACCTATCTTCCTGTGAGGGAATAGCACCTTCCTGTGGAGGAATCATAACTTCCTGTTGGAGAAAGCCTCTTCCTCTGGGGGAAATGAACTTCCTGGGAGGCAACATTCTTCCTGTTGGGAAATGACCTTTCCTGTATGTGGAACCATTGTGGTGAATGAATCGCTCCCTCATGTGGGGATACAATACTTCCTCTGGGGGAACCATTCTTCTTCTGGAGGAAATGTCCATTCCTGTGTGGACACACTTCATTCTTTTTGGGACATGCACGTTCCTCTGTGCAGAAATGTCTTCCCTTGATGGAAACACAACTTCCGGTAGGAAACAAAACTTCCCGACGGTGAACCCTCCTTCCTGTGGTGGAAATGTCCCTTCTGGTGTAGGAACCCATTTTCTTTGGGGAGTATCCCTTTTGTATTAGGAACCTTTCTGCGTGTGGGAGAAATGCACTTTCCTGTCTGCAGATCTCTCTTCCTTTGAGGGTGTTGCGCCTTCCTGTGGGGGAAAGGCACTTTCCTGTTTGTAGTCCAAACATCCGGTGAGGGAATCGTACTTCCTGTGTTGGAATCGCAACTTCCTGTGGGAGAAAGCGTATTCCTGCGGGGGAAATGAACTTCCTCGGAGGAAACCTTCTTCCAGTGGGGGAAATGCACTTTCCTGTAAGCGGACCTATTATTCTGCGATGAATCGCTCATTCATGTGGGGAAACAATACTTGCCCCCGGGAACCTTTCTTTCTCTCAAGGAAATGCCCCTTCCTGTGTGGACACTTCATTCTTTGTGGGGAATACATGTTCCTGTGTGTAGAAGTAATTCCCATTGATGGAAACAAAACTTCCCGACAGTGAAAACTTTTTCCTGTGGGGGAAATGTCCCTTCCGGTGTAGGAACCCATTCTGTATGGGGGAGTGTCCCTTTTGTTTTAGGAACCCTTCTTTTTGTGGGGGAAATGCACTTTCCTGTGTGCGGATGTCTCTTCCTGTGAGGTCGCCACGCCTACCTGTGGGGGAAATGCACTTTCCTGTTTGTGGACCTATCTTCTTGTGAGGGAATCCCACCTTCCTGTGGGGGAATAGAAACTACCTGTAGGATGGGGGGGATGAGGACACATTTGTAATACCTTAACTAATAATAAAAAATAAATAAATAAAAAAATAAATAAATAAACAGGATTAAATGAGGAAAAATAAATTGAAAAAAAAAAAAAAAGAAACTACCTCTTGGAGAACCCTCTTTTGTAGGGGGAAACTAAATTCCTGTGAAAAACCTTCTTCCTGTGTGGGAAATACACTTAGCTGTACGCTGACTTATTATGCTGTGAATGAATCGGCCCTTCACGTGGGGAAACAATACTTCCTCTGGGGCAACCATTCTTCTTCTGGAGGAAATGTCCCTTCCTGTGTGGACACACTTCATTCTTTGTGGGACATGGGCGATCCTCTTTGCTGAAGTATCTTCCATTGATGGAAACGCAACTTCCTGTGTTGAAACAAAACTACCCAAGGCTTAACCCTCCTTCAGGTGGCGGAAATGTCCCTTCCGATGTAGGAACCCATTTTATATGGGGGAGTGTCCCTTTTGTTTTAGGAACCCTTCTTCCTGTTGGGGAAATGCACTTTCCTGTGTGCGGATGTCTTTTCTTGTGAGGGCGTCGAACCTTCCTGTGGGGGAATGCACTATCCTGTTTGTGGACCTATCTTCCAGTGAGGGAATCGCACCTTCCTGAGAGGGAATCATAACTTCCTGTTGGAGAAGGCCTCGACCTATATGGGAAACAAACTTCCCTTGAGGAACCCTTCCTCTGGTGGGGAAATGCACTTTCCTGTATGGGACTTATTATGCTGTGAATGAATCGCTCCTTCATGTGGGGAAACAATACTTCCTCTGAGGGAAGCTTCATCCTCTGGAGGAAATGTCTCTTCCTGTGTGTGAACACTTCTCTCTTTGTGGGACATGCACTTTCCTGTGTGCAGATCTATCTTTCGTTGAGGGCATCCCACCTTCCTTTCGGGGTATTGCAACTTCGTTGTCAGAATCCTACCTCTAATGGGGGAACTGCATTTTTCCTTTGTGTGAAACTATTTTCGTGTGAGGGAGGTGCACATTGATGTGGTGGAAATTAAACTTCCTGAGGGAGATGAACTATTTCTGTGGGAGAAATTCACTGGTTGCAAGGAAACCCTTCTTACTGTGTGGGAAGTGCACTTTCCATTATGCAGACCTATATTCCTGTGATGGAATCGAACTTCCTGTGGGGATACCAGACTTCCGGTGGGGAACCCTTTGTCCTCTGGGTGAAATTTTCATGTGGTTTGGGAACCCGTCTCGCTCTGGGAGAAAGCATTTCCTGTTTGCACACCGATGGTCCTTTGATGGGAATGCAACCTCCCGTGTGAAAACCAAACTTCCCGATTGTGAACCATCCTTCTTGTGGGGAAATTTCCTATCTGGTATGGGAACCCATTCTCCTATTAGGGAGTTTTCCCTTCCATTGTAGAAACCCTTCTTCCTTTGGGGGAAATGCTCTTTCCTCTTTGTGGACCGATCTTCCTGTGAGGGAATCGCACCTTCCTGTGCAGGAATCATAACTTCCTCTTGGAGAATGCCTCTACCTATATGGGAAAGAAACTTCCTTTGAGGAAACCTTCTTAGTGTGGGGGAATGCACTTTCCTGTATGAGGACCTATTATGCTGCGAATGAATCGCTCATTCTGGAGGAACCATTCTTTCAATGCAGGAAATATACCTTCCTGTGTGGACACTTCATTCTTTGTGGGACATGCACGTTCCTGTGTGCAGAACCATCTTCCATTGATGGAAACGCCACATCCGTGTGGAAAAAATTCTACCGGATGGTGAATACTCCTTCCAGTGTGGGAAATGTCCCTTCCGGTGTAGGAACCCATTTTTCTATGGAGGAGTGTCCTTTTTGTTTTACGAACCCTTCTTCCCGTGAGGGAAATGCACTTTAGTGTGTGCGATCTCCCTTCCTATGAGGGCGTCACCCATTCCTGTGAGGGAAATGGACTTTCCTGTTTGTTGACCTATCTTCCTGTGAGGGAATAGCACCTTCCTGTGGAGGAATCATAACTTCCTGTTGGAGAAAGCCTCTTCCTCTGGGGGAAATGAACTTCCTGGGAGGCAACATTCTTCCTGTTGGGAAATGACCTTTCCTGTATGTGGAACCATTGTGGTGAATGAATCGCTCCCTCATGTGGGGATACAATACTTCCTCTGGGGGAACCATTCTTCTTCTGGAGGAAATGTCCCTTCCTGTGTGGACACACTTCATTCTTTTTGGGACATGCACGTTCCTCTGTGCAGAAATGTCTTCCCTTGATGGAAACACAACTTCCGGTAGGAAACAAAACTTCCCGACGGTGAACCCTCCTTCCTGTGGTGGAAATGTCCCTTCTGGTGTAGGAACCCATTTTCTTTGGGGAGTATCCCTTTTGTATTAGGAACCTTTCTGCGTGTGGGAGAAATGCACTTTCCTGTCTGCAGATCTCTCTTCCTTTGAGGGTGTTGCGCCTTCCTGTGGGGGAAAGGCACTTTCCTGTTTGTAGTCCAAACATCCGGTGAGGGAATCGTACTTCCTGTGTTGGAATCGCAACTTCCTGTGGGAGAAAGCGTATTCCTGCGGGGGAAATGAACTTCCTCTGAGGAAACCTTCTTCCAGTGGGGGAAATGCACTTTCCTGTAAGCGGACCTATTATTCTGCGATGAATCGCTCATTCATGTGGGGAAACAATACTTGCCCCCGGGAACCTTTCTTTCTCTCAAGGAAATGCCCCTTCCTGTGTGGACACTTCATTCTTTGTGGGGAATACATGTTCCTGTGTGTAGAAGTAATTCCCATTGATGGAAACAAAACTTCCCGACAGTGAAAACTTTTTCCTGTGGGGGAAATGTCCCTTCCGGTGTAGGAACCCATTCTGTATGGGGGAGTGTCCCTTTTGTTTTAGGAACCCTTCTTTTTGTGGGGGAAATGCACTTTCCTGTGTGCGGATGTCTCTTCCTGTGAGGTCGCCACGCCTACCTGTGGGGGAAATGCACTTTCCTGTTTGTGGACCTATCTTCTTGTGAGGGAATCCCACCTTCCTGTGGGGGAATAGAAACTACCTGTAGGATGGGGGGGATGAGGACACATTTGTAATACCTTAACTAATAATAAAAAATAAATAAATAAATAAATAAATAAACAGGATTAAATGAGGAAAAATAAATTGGAAAAAAAAAAAAGAAACTACCTCTTGGAGAACCCTCTTTTGTAGGGGGAAACTAAATTCCTGTGAAAAACCTTCTTCCTGTGTGGGAAATACACTTAGCTGTACGCTGACTTATTATGCTGTGAATGAATCGGCCCTTCACGTGGGGAAACAATACTTCCTCTGGGGCAACCATTCTTCTTCTGGAGGAAATGTCCCTTCCTGTGTGCACACACTTCATTCTTTGTGGGACATGGGCGATCCTCTTTGCTGAAGTATCTTCCATTGATGGAAACGCAACTTCCTGTGTTGAAACAAAACTACCCAAGGCTTAACCCTCCTTCAGGTGGCGGAAATGTCCCTTCCGATGTAGGAACCCATTTTATATGGGGGAGTGTCCCTTTTGTTTTAGGAACCCTTCTTCCTGTTGGGGAAATGCACTTTCCTGTGTGCGGATGTCTTTTCTTGTGAGGGCGTCGAACCTTCCTGTGGGGGAATGCACTATCCTGTTTGTGGACCTATCTTCCAGTGAGGGAATCGCACCTTCCTGAGAGGGAATCATAACTTCCTGTTGGAGAAGGCCTCGACCTATATGGGAAACAAACTTCCCTTGAGGAACCCTTCCTCTGGTGGGGAAATGCACTTTCCTGTATGGGACTTATTATGCTGTGAATGAATCGCTCCTTCATGTGGGGAAACAATACTTCCTCTGAGGGAAGCTTCATCCTCTGGAGGAAATGTCTCTTCCTGTGTGTGAACACTTCTCTCTTTGTGGGACATGCACTTTCCTGTGTGCAGATCTATCTTTCGTTGAGGGCATCCCACCTTCCTTTCGGGGTATTGCAACTTCGTTGTCAGAATCCTACCTCTAATGGGGGAACTGCATTTTTCCTTTGTGTGAAACTATTTTCGTGTGAGGGAGGTGCACATTGATGTGGTGGAAATTAAACTTCCTGAGGGAGATGAACTATTTCTGTGGGAGAAATTCACTGGTTGCAAGGAAACCCTTCTTACTGTGTGGGAAGTGCACTTTCCATTATGCAGACCTATATTCCTGTGATGGAATCGAACTTCCTGTGGGGATACCAGACTTCCGGTGGGGAACCCTTTGTCCTCTGGGTGAAATTTTCATGTGGTTTGGGAACCCGTCTCGCTCTGGGAGAAAGCATTTCCTGTTTGCACACCGATGGTCCTTTGATGGGAATGCAACCTCCCGTGTGAAAACCAAACTTCCCGATTGTGAACCATCCTTCTTGTGGGGAAATTTCCTATCTGGTATGGGAACCCATTCTCCTATTAGGGAGTTTTCCCTTCCATTGTAGAAACCCTTCTTCCTTTGGGGGAAATGCTCTTTCCTCTTTGTGGACCGATCTTCCTGTGAGGGAATCGCACCTTCCTGTGCAGGAATCATAACTTCCTCTTGGAGAATGCCTCTACCTATATGGGAAAGAAACTTCCTTTGAGGAAACCTTCTTAGTGTGGGGGAATGCACTTTCCTGTATGAGGACCTATTATGCTGCGAATGAATCGCTCATTCTGGAGGAACCATTCTTTCAATGCAGGAAATATACCTTCCTGTGTGGACACTTCATTCTTTGTGGGACATGCACGTTCCTGTGTGCAGAACCATCTTCCATTGATGGAAACGCCACATCCGTGTGGAAAAAATTCTACCGGATGGTGAATACTCCTTCCAGTGTGGGAAATGTCCCTTCCGGTGTAGGAACCCATTTTTCTATGGAGGAGTGTCCTTTTTGTTTTACGAACCCTTCTTCCCGTGAGGGAAATGCACTTTAGTGTGTGCGATCTCCCTTCCTATGAGGGCGTCACCCATTCCTGTGAGGGAAATGGACTTTCCTGTTTGTTGACCTATCTTCCTGTGAGGGAATAGCACCTTCCTGTGGAGGAATCATAACTTCCTGTTGGAGAAAGCCTCTTCCTCTGGGGGAAATGAACTTCCTGGGAGGCAACATTCTTCCTGTTGGGAAATGACCTTTCCTGTATGTGGAACCATTGTGGTGAATGAATCGCTCCCTCATGTGGGGATACAATACTTCCTCTGGGGGAACCATTCTTCTTCTGGAGGAAATGTCCCTTCCTGTGTGGACACACTTCATTCTTTTTGGGACATGCACGTTCCTCTTTGCAGAAATGTCTTCCCTTGATGGAAACACAACTTCCGGTAGGAAACAAAACTTCCCGACGGTGAACCCTCCTTCCTGTGGTGGAAATGTCCCTTCTGGTGTAGGAACCCATTTTCTTTGGGGAGTATCCCTTTTGTATTAGGAACCTTTCTGCGTGTGGGAGAAATGCACTTTCCTGTCTGCAGATCTCTCTTCCTTTGAGGGTGTTGCGCCTTCCTGTGGGGGAAAGGCACTTTCCTGTTTGTAGTCCAAACATCCGGTGAGGGAATCGTACTTCCTGTGTTGGAATCGCAACTTCCTGTGGGAGAAAGCGTATTCCTGCGGGGGAAATGAACTTCCTCTGAGGAAACCTTCTTCCAGTGGGGGAAATGCACTTTCCTGTAAGCGGACCTATTATTCTGCGATGAATCGCTCATTCATGTGGGGAAACAATACTTGCCCCCGGGAACCTTTCTTTCTCTCAAGGAAATGCCCCTTCCTGTGTGGACACTTCATTCTTTGTGGGGAATACATGTTCCTGTGTGTAGAAGTAATTCCCATTGATGGAAACAAAACTTCCCGACAGTGAAAACTTTTTCCTGTGGGGGAAATGTCCCTTCCGGTGTAGGAACCCATTCTGTATGGGGGAGTGTCCCTTTTGTTTTAGGAACCCTTCTTTTTGTGGGGGAAATGCACTTTCCTGTGTGCGGATGTCTCTTCCTGTGAGGTCGCCACGCCTACCTGTGGGGGAAATGCACTTTCCTGTTTGTGGACCTATCTTCTTGTGAGGGAATCCCACCTTCCTGTGGGGGAATAGAAACTACCTGTAGGATGGGGGGGATGAGGACACATTTGTAATACCTTAACTAATAATAAAAAATAAATAAATAAATAAATAAACAGGATTAAATGAGGAAAAATAAATTGGAAAAAAAAAAAAGAAACTACCTCTTGGAGAACCCTCTTTTGTAGGGGGAAACTAAATTCCTGTGAAAAACCTTCTTCCTGTGTGGGAAATACACTTAGCTGTACGCTGACTTATTATGCTGTGAATGAATCGGCCCTTCACGTGGGGAAACAATACTTCCTCTGGGGCAACCATTCTTCTTCTGGAGGAAATGTCCCTTCCTGTGTGGACACACTTCATTCTTTGTGGGACATGGGCGATCCTCTTTGCTGAAGTATCTTCCATTGATGGAAACGCAACTTCCTGTGTTGAAACAAAACTACCCAAGGCTTAACCCTCCTTCAGGTGGCGGAAATGTCCCTTCCGATGTAGGAACCCATTTTATATGGGGGAGTGTCCCTTTTGTTTTAGGAACCCTTCTTCCTGTTGGGGAAATGCACTTTCCTGTGTGCGGATGTCTTTTCTTGTGAGGGCGTCGAACCTTCCTGTGGGGGAATGCACTATCCTGTTTGTGGACCTATCTTCCAGTGAGGGAATCGCACCTTCCTGAGAGGGAATCATAACTTCCTGTTGGAGAAGGCCTCGACCTATATGGGAAACAAACTTCCCTTGAGGAACCCTTCCTCTGGTGGGGAAATGCACTTTCCTGTATGGGACTTATTATGCTGTGAATGAATCGCTCCTTCATGTGGGGAAACAATACTTCCTCTGAGGGAAGCTTCATCCTCTGGAGGAAATGTCTCTTCCTGTGTGTGAACACTTCTCTCTTTGTGGGACATGCACTTTCCTGTGTGCAGATCTATCTTTCGTTGAGGGCATCCCACCTTCCTTTCGGGGTATTGCAACTTCGTTGTCAGAATCCTACCTCTAATGGGGGAACTGCATTTTTCCTTTGTGTGAAACTATTTTCGTGTGAGGGAGGTGCACATTGATGTGGTGGAAATTAAACTTCCTGAGGGAGATGAACTATTTCTGTGGGAGAAATTCACTGGTTGCAAGGAAACCCTTCTTACTGTGTGGGAAGTGCACTTTCCATTATGCAGACCTATATTCCTGTGATGGAATCGAACTTCCTGTGGGGATACCAGACTTCCGGTGGGGAACCCTTTGTCCTCTGGGTGAAATTTTCATGTGGTTTGGGAACCCGTCTCGCTCTGGGAGAAAGCATTTCCTGTTTGCACACCGATGGTCCTTTGATGGGAATGCAACCTCCCGTGTGAAAACCAAACTTCCCGATTGTGAACCATCCTTCTTGTGGGGAAATTTCCTATCTGGTATGGGAACCCATTCTCCTATTAGGGAGTTTTCCCTTCCATTGTAGAAACCCTTCTTCCTTTGGGGGAAATGCTCTTTCCTCTTTGTGGACCGATCTTCCTGTGAGGGAATCGCACCTTCCTGTGCAGGAATCATAACTTCCTCTTGGAGAATGCCTCTACCTATATGGGAAAGAAACTTCCTTTGAGGAAACCTTCTTAGTGTGGGGGAATGCACTTTCCTGTATGAGGACCTATTATGCTGCGAATGAATCGCTCATTCTGGAGGAACCATTCTTTCAATGCAGGAAATATACCTTCCTGTGTGGACACTTCATTCTTTGTGGGACATGCACGTTCCTGTGTGCAGAACCATCTTCCATTGATGGAAACGCCACATCCGTGTGGAAAAAATTCTACCGGATGGTGAATACTCCTTCCAGTGTGGGAAATGTCCCTTCCGGTGTAGGAACCCATTTTTCTATGGAGGAGTGTCCTTTTTGTTTTACGAACCCTTCTTCCCGTGAGGGAAATGCACTTTAGTGTGTGCGATCTCCCTTCCTATGAGGGCGTCACCCATTCCTGTGAGGGAAATGGACTTTCCTGTTTGTTGACCTATCTTCCTGTGAGGGAATAGCACCTTCCTGTGGAGGAATCATAACTTCCTGTTGGAGAAAGCCTCTTCCTCTGGGGGAAATGAACTTCCTGGGAGGCAACATTCTTCCTGTTGGGAAATGACCTTTCCTGTATGTGGAACCATTGTGGTGAATGAATCGCTCCCTCATGTGGGGATACAATACTTCCTCTGGGGGAACCATTCTTCTTCTGGAGGAAATGTCCATTCCTGTGTGGACACACTTCATTCTTTTTGGGACATGCACGTTCCTCTGTGCAGAAATGTCTTCCCTTGATGGAAACACAACTTCCGGTAGGAAACAAAACTTCCCGACGGTGAACCCTCCTTCCTGTGGTGGAAATGTCCCTTCTGGTGTAGGAAACCATTTCCTTGGGGGAGTATCCCTTTTGTATTAGGAACCTTTCTGCGTGTGGGAGAAATGCACTTTCCTGTCTGCAGATCTCTCTTCCTTTGAGGGTGTTGCGCATTCCTGTGGGGGAAAGGCACTTTCCTGTTTGTAGTCCAAACATCCGGTGAGGGAATCGTACTTCCTGTGTTGGAATCGCAACTTCCTGTGGGAGAAAGCGTATTCCTGCGGGGGAAATGAACTTCCTCGGAGGAAACCTTCTTCCAGTGGGGGAAATGCACTTTCCTGTAAGCGGACCTATTATTCTGCGATGAATCGCTCATTCATGTGGGGAAACAATACTTGCCCCCGGGAACCTTTCTTTCTCTCAAGGAAATGCCCCTTCCTGTGTGGACACTTCATTCTTTGTGGGGAATACATGTTCCTGTGTGTAGAAGTAATTCCCATTGATGGAAACAAAACTTCCCGACAGTGAAAACTTTTTCCTGTGGGGGAAATGTCCCTTCCGGTGTAGGAACCCATTCTGTATGGGGGAGTGTCCCTTTTGTTTTAGGAACCCTTCTTTTTGTGGGGGAAATGCACTTTCCTGTGTGCGGATGTCTCTTCCTGTGAGGTCGCCACGCCTACCTGTGGGGGAAATGCACTTTCCTGTTTGTGGACCTATCTTCTTGTGAGGGAATCCCACCTTCCTGTGGGGGAATAGAAACTACCTGTAGGATGGGGGGGATGAGGACACATTTGTAATACCTTAACTAATAATAAAAAATAAATAAATAAATAAATAAATAAATAAATAAATAAATAAACAGGATTAAATGAGGAAAAATAAATTGGAAAAAAAAAAAAGAAACTACCTCTTGGAGAACCCTCTTTTGTAGGGGGAAACTAAATTCCTGTGAAAAACCTTCTTCCTGTGTGGGAAATACACTTAGCTGTACGCTGACTTATTATGCTGTGAATGAATCGGCCCTTCACGTGGGGAAACAATACTTCCTCTGGGGCAACCATTCTTCTTCTGGAGGAAATGTCCCTTCCTGTGTGGACACACTTCATTCTTTGTGGGACATGGGCGATCCTCTTTGCTGAAGTATCTTCCATTGATGGAAACGCAACTTCCTGTGTTGAAACAAAACTACCCAAGGCTTAACCCTCCT
The DNA here is from genome assembly GCF_964212035.1 of Myotis nattereri. Taxonomy (NCBI): domain Eukaryota; kingdom Metazoa; phylum Chordata; class Mammalia; order Chiroptera; family Vespertilionidae; genus Myotis; species Myotis nattereri. The sequence continues at coordinate 41,642,537 of NC_138094.1, read as the reverse complement.
TCAGGTGGCGGAAATGTCCCTTCCGATGTAGGAACCCATTTTATATGGGGGAGTGTCCCTTTTGTTTTAGGAACCCTTCTTCCTGTTGGGGAAATGCACTTTCCTGTGTGCGGATGTCTTTTCTTGTGAGGGCGTCGAACCTTCCTGTGGGGGAATGCACTATCCTGTTTGTGGACCTATCTTCCAGTGAGGGAATCGCACCTTCCTGAGAGGGAATCATAACTTCCTGTTGGAGAAGGCCTCGACCTATATGGGAAACAAACTTCCCTTGAGGAACCCTTCCTCTGGTGGGGAAATGCACTTTCCTGTATGGGACTTATTATGCTGTGAATGAATCGCTCCTTCATGTGGGGAAACAATACTTCCTCTGAGGGAAGCTTCATCCTCTGGAGGAAATGTCTCTTCCTGTGTGTGAACACTTCTCTCTTTGTGGGACATGCACTTTCCTGTGTGCAGATCTATCTTTCGTTGAGGGCATCCCACCTTCCTTTCGGGGTATTGCAACTTCGTTGTCAGAATCCTACCTCTAATGGGGGAACTGCATTTTTCCTTTGTGTGAAACTATTTTCGTGTGAGGGAGGTGCACATTGATGTGGTGGAAATTAAACTTCCTGAGGGAGATGAACTATTTCTGTGGGAGAAATTCACTGGTTGCAAGGAAACCCTTCTTACTGTGTGGGAAGTGCACTTTCCATTATGCAGACCTATATTCCTGTGATGGAATCGAACTTCCTGTGGGGATACCAGACTTCCGGTGGGGAACCCTTTGTCCTCTGGGTGAAATTTTCATGTGGTTTGGGAACCCGTCTCGCTCTGGGAGAAAGCATTTCCTGTTTGCACACCGATGGTCCTTTGATGGGAATGCAACCTCCCGTGTGAAAACCAAACTTCCCGATTGTGAACCATCCTTCTTGTGGGGAAATTTCCTATCTGGTATGGGAACCCATTCTCCTATTAGGGAGTTTTCCCTTCCATTGTAGAAACCCTTCTTCCTTTGGGGGAAATGCTCTTTCCTCTTTGTGGACCGATCTTCCTGTGAGGGAATCGCACCTTCCTGTGCAGGAATCATAACTTCCTCTTGGAGAATGCCTCTACCTATATGGGAAAGAAACTTCCTTTGAGGAAACCTTCTTAGTGTGGGGGAATGCACTTTCCTGTATGAGGACCTATTATGCTGCGAATGAATCGCTCATTCTGGAGGAACCATTCTTTCAATGCAGGAAATATACCTTCCTGTGTGGACACTTCATTCTTTGTGGGACATGCACGTTCCTGTGTGCAGAACCATCTTCCATTGATGGAAACGCCACATCCGTGTGGAAAAAATTCTACCGGATGGTGAATACTCCTTCCAGTGTGGGAAATGTCCCTTCCGGTGTAGGAACCCATTTTTCTATGGAGGAGTGTCCTTTTTGTTTTACGAACCCTTCTTCCCGTGAGGGAAATGCACTTTAGTGTGTGCGATCTCCCTTCCTATGAGGGCGTCACCCATTCCTGTGAGGGAAATGGACTTTCCTGTTTGTTGACCTATCTTCCTGTGAGGGAATAGCACCTTCCTGTGGGGGAATCATAACTTCCTGTTGGAGAAAGCCTCTTCCTCTGGGGGAAATGAACTTCCTGGGAGGCAACATTCTTCCTGTTGGGAAATGACCTTTCCTGTATGTGGACCCATTGTGCTGTGAATGAATCGCTCCCTCATGTGGGGATACAATACTTCCTCTGGGGGAAGCATTCTTCCTCTGGAGGAAATGTCCATTCCTGTGTGGACACACTTCATTCTTTTTGGGACATGCACGTTCCTCTGTGCAGAAATGTCTTCCCTTGATGGAAACACAACTTCCGGTAGGAAACAAAACTTCCCGACGGTGAACCCTCCTTCCTGTGGTGGAAATGTCCCTTCTGGTGTAGGAACCCATTTTCTTTGGGGAGTATCCCTTTTGTATTAGGAACCTTTCTGCGTGTGGGAGAAATGCACTTTCCTGTCTGCAGATCTCTCTTCCTTTGAGGGTGTTGCGCCTTCCTGTGGGGGAAAGGCACTTTCCTGATTGTAGTCCAAACATCCGGTGAGGGAATCGTACTTCCTGTGGGGGAATCGCAACTTCCTGTGGGAGAAAGCCTATTCCTGCGGGGGAAATGAACTTCCTCGGAGGAAACCTTCTTCCTGTGAGGGAAATGCACTTTCCTGTAAACGAACCTATTATTCTGCGATGAATCGCTCATTCATGTGGTGAAACAATACTTCCCCCCGGGAACCTTTCTTTCTCTCAAGGAAATGCCCCTTCCTGTGTGGACACTTCATTCTTTGTGGGGAATACATGTTCCTGTGTGTAGAAGTAATTCCCATTGATGGAAACAAAACTTCCCGACAGTGAAAACTTTTTCCTGTGGGGGAAATGTCCCTTCCGGTGTAGGAACCCATTCTATATGGGGGAGTGTCCCTTTTGTTTTAGGAACCCTTCTTTTTGTGGGGGAAATGCACTTTCCTGTGTGCGGATGTCTCTTCCTGTGAGGTCGCCACGCCTACCTGTGGGGGAAATGCACTTTCCTGTTTGTGGACCTATCTTCTTGTGAGGGAATCCCACCTTCCTGTGGGGGAATAGAAACTACCTGTAGGATGGGGGGGATGAGGACACATTTGTAATACCTTAACTAATAATAAAAAATAAATAAATAAATAAATAAATAAATAAATAAATAAACAGGATTAAATGAGGAAAAATAAATTGGAAAAAAAAAAAAGAAACTACCTCTTGGAGAACCCTCTTTTGTAGGGGGAAACTAAATTCCTGTGAAAAACCTTCTTCCTGTGTGGGAAATACACTTAGCTGTACGCTGACTTATTATGCTGTGAATGAATCGGCCCTTCACGTGGGGAAACAATACTTCCTCTGGGGCAACCATTCTTCTTCTGGAGGAAATGTCCCTTCCTGTGTGGACACACTTCATTCTTTGTGGGACATGGGCGATCCTCTTTGCTGAAGTATCTTCCATTGATGGAAACGCAACTTCCTGTGTTGAAACAAAACTACCCAAGGCTTAACCCTCCTTCAGGTGGCGGAAATGTCCCTTCCGATGTAGGAACCCATTTTATATGGGGGAGTGTCCCTTTTGTTTTAGGAACCCTTCTTCCTGTTGGGGAAATGCACTTTCCTGTGTGCGGATGTCTTTTCTTGTGAGGGCGTCGAACCTTCCTGTGGGGGAATGCACTATCCTGTTTGTGGACCTATCTTCCAGTGAGGGAATCGCACCTTCCTGAGAGGGAATCATAACTTCCTGTTGGAGAAGGCCTCGACCTATATGGGAAACAAACTTCCCTTGAGGAACCCTTCCTCTGGTGGGGAAATGCACTTTCCTGTATGGGACTTATTATGCTGTGAATGAATCGCTCCTTCATGTGGGGAAACAATACTTCCTCTGAGGGAAGCTTCATCCTCTGGAGGAAATGTCTCTTCCTGTGTGTGAACACTTCTCTCTTTGTGGGACATGCACTTTCCTGTGTGCAGATCTATCTTTCGTTGAGGGCATCCCACCTTCCTTTCGGGGTATTGCAACTTCGTTGTCAGAATCCTACCTCTAATGGGGGAACTGCATTTTTCCTTTGTGTGAAACTATTTTCGTGTGAGGGAGGTGCACATTGATGTGGTGGAAATTAAACTTCCTGAGGGAGATGAACTATTTCTGTGGGAGAAATTCACTGGTTGCAAGGAAACCCTTCTTACTGTGTGGGAAGTGCACTTTCCATTATGCAGACCTATATTCCTGTGATGGAATCGAACTTCCTGTGGGGATACCAGACTTCCGGTGGGGAACCCTTTGTCCTCTGGGTGAAATTTTCATGTGGTTTGGGAACCCGTCTCGCTCTGGGAGAAAGCATTTCCTGTTTGCAGACCGATGGTCCTTTGATGGGAATGCAACCTCCCGTGTGAAAACCAAACTTCCCGATTGTGAACCATCCTTCTTGTGGGGAAATTTCCTATCTGGTATGGGAACCCATTCTCCTATTAGGGAGTTTTCCCTTCCATTGTAGAAACCCTTCTTCCTTTGGGGGAAATGCTCTTTCCTCTTTGTGGACCGATCTTCCTGTGAGGGAATCGCACCTTCCTGTGCAGGAATCATAACTTCCTCTTGGAGAATGCCTCTACCTATATGGGAAAGAAACTTCCTTTGAGGAAACCTTCTTAGTGTGGGGGAATGCACTTTCCTGTATGAGGACCTATTATGCTGCGAATGAATCGCTCATTCTGGAGGAACCATTCTTTCAATGCAGGAAATATACCTTCCTGTGTGGACACTTCATTCTTTGTGGGACATGCACGTTCCTGTGTGCAGAACCATCTTCCATTGATGGAAACGCCACATCCGTGTGGAAAAAATTCTACCGGATGGTGAATACTCCTTCCAGTGTGGGAAATGTCCCTTCCGGTGTAGGAACCCATTTTTCTATGGAGGAGTGTCCTTTTTGTTTTACGAACCCTTCTTCCCGTGAGGGAAATGCACTTTAGTGTGTGCGATCTCCCTTCCTATGAGGGCGTCACCCATTCCTGTGAGGGAAATGGACTTTCCTGTTTGTTGACCTATCTTCCTGTGAGGGAATAGCACCTTCCTGTGGGGGAATCATAACTTCCTGTTGGAGAAAGCCTCTTCCTCTGGGGGAAATGAACTTCCTGGGAGGCAACATTCTTCCTGTTGGGAAATGACCTTTCCTGTATGTGGACCCATTGTGCTGTGAATGAATCGCTCCCTCATGTGGGGATACAATACTTCCTCTGGGGGAAGCATTCTTCCTCTGGAGGAAATGTCCATTCCTGTGTGGACACACTTCATTCTTTTTGGGACATGCACGTTCCTCTGTGCAGAAATGTCTTCCCTTGATGGAAACACAACTTCCGGTAGGAAACAAAACTTCCCGACGGTGAACCCTCCTTCCTGTGGTGGAAATGTCCCTTCTGGTGTAGGAACCCATTTTCTTTGGGGAGTATCCCTTTTGTATTAGGAACCTTTCTGCGTGTGGGAGAAATGCACTTTCCTGTCTGCAGATCTCTCTTCCTTTGAGGGTGTTGCGCCTTCCTGTGGGGGAAAGGCACTTTCCTGATTGTAGTCCAAACATCCGGTGAGGGAATCGTACTTCCTGTGGGGGAATCGCAACTTCCTGTGGGAGAAAGCCTATTCCTGCGGGGGAAATGAACTTCCTCGGAGGAAACCTTCTTCCTGTGAGGGAAATGCACTTTCCTGTAAGCGAACCTATTATTCTGCGATGAATCGCTCATTCATGTGGGGAAACAATACTTCCCCCCGGGAACCTTTCTTTCTCTCAAGGAAATGCCCCTTCCTGTGTGGACACTTCATTCTTTGTGGGGAATACATGTTCCTGTGTGTAGAAGTAATTCCCATTGATGGAAACAAAACTTCCCGACAGTGAAAACTTTTTCCTGTGGGGGAAATGTCCCTTCCGGTGTAGGAACCCATTCTATATGGGGGAGTGTCCCTTTTGTTTTAGGAACCCTTCTTTTTGTGGGGGAAATGCACTTTCCTGTGTGCGGATGTCTCTTCCTGTGAGGTCGCCACGCCTACCTGTGGGGGAAATGCACTTTCCTGTTTGTGGACCTATCTTCTTGTGAGGGAATCCCACCTTCCTGTGGGGGAATAGAAACTACCTGTAGGATGGGGGGGATGAGGACACATTTGTAATACCTTAACTAATAATAAAAAATAAATAAATAAATAAATAAATAAATAAATAAATAAACAGGATTAAATGAGGAAAAATAAATTGGAAAAAAAAAAAAGAAACTACCTCTTGGAGAACCCTCTTTTGTAGGGGGAAACTAAATTCCTGTGAAAAACCTTCTTCCTGTGTGGGAAATACACTTAGCTGTACGCTGACTTATTATGCTGTGAATGAATCGGCCCTTCACGTGGGGAAACAATACTTCCTCTGGGGCAACCATTCTTCTTCTGGAGGAAATGTCCCTTCCTGTGTGGACACACTTCATTCTTTGTGGGACATGGGCGATCCTCTTTGCTGAAGTATCTTCCATTGATGGAAACGCAACTTCCTGTGTTGAAACAAAACTACCCAAGGCTTAACCCTCCTTCAGGTGGCGGAAATGTCCCTTCCGATGTAGGAACCCATTTTATATGGGGGAGTGTCCCTTTTGTTTTAGGAACCCTTCTTCCTGTTGGGGAAATGCACTTTCCTGTGTGCGGATGTCTTTTCTTGTGAGGGCGTCGAACCTTCCTGTGGGGGAATGCACTATCCTGTTTGTGGACCTATCTTCCAGTGAGGGAATCGCACCTTCCTGAGAGGGAATCATAACTTCCTGTTGGAGAAGGCCTCGACCTATATGGGAAACAAACTTCCCTTGAGGAACCCTTCCTCTGGTGGGGAAATGCACTTTCCTGTATGGGACTTATTATGCTGTGAATGAATCGCTCCTTCATGTGGGGAAACAATACTTCCTCTGAGGGAAGCTTCATCCTCTGGAGGAAATGTCTCTTCCTGTGTGTGAACACTTCTCTCTTTGTGGGACATGCACTTTCCTGTGTGCAGATCTATCTTTCGTTGAGGGCATCCCACCTTCCTTTCGGGGTATTGCAACTTCGTTGTCAGAATCCTACCTCTAATGGGGGAACTGCATTTTTCCTTTGTGTGAAACTATTTTCGTGTGAGGGAGGTGCACATTGATGTGGTGGAAATTAAACTTCCTGAGGGAGATGAACTATTTCTGTGGGAGAAATTCACTGGTTGCAAGGAAACCCTTCTTACTGTGTGGGAAGTGCACTTTCCATTATGCAGACCTATATTCCTGTGATGGAATCGAACTTCCTGTGGGGATACCAGACTTCCGGTGGGGAACCCTTTGTCCTCTGGGTGAAATTTTCATGTGGTTTGGGAACCCGTCTCGCTCTGGGAGAAAGCATTTCCTGTTTGCAGACCGATGGTCCTTTGATGGGAATGCAACCTCCCGTGTGAAAACCAAACTTCCCGATTGTGAACCATCCTTCTTGTGGGGAAATTTCCTATCTGGTATGGGAACCCATTCTCCTATTAGGGAGTTTTCCCTTCCATTGTAGAAACCCTTCTCCCTTTGGGGGAAATGCTCTTTCCTATTTGTGGACCGATCTTCCTGTGAGGGAATCGCACCTTCCTGTGCAGGAATCATAACTTCCTCTTGGAGAATGCCTCTACCTATATGGGAAAGAAACTTCCTTTGAGGAAACCTTCTTAGTGTGGGGGAATGCACTTTCCTGTATGAGGACCTATTATGCTGCGAATGAATCGCTCATTCTGGAGGAACCATTCTTTCAATGCAGGAAATATACCTTCCTGTGTGGTCACTTCATTCTTTGTGGGACATGCACGTTCCTGTGTGCAGAACCATCTTCCATTGATGGAAACGCCACATCCGTGTGGAAAAAATTCTACCGGATGGTGAATACTCCTTCCAGTGTGGGAAATGTCCCTTCCGGTGTAGGAACCCATTTTTCTATGGAGGAGTGTCCTTTTTGTTTTACGAACCCTTCTTCCCGTGAGGGAAATGCACTTTAGTGTGTGCGATCTCCCTTCCTATGAGGGCGTCACCCATTCCTGTGAGGGAAATGGACTTTCCTGTTTGTTGACCTATCTTCCTGTGAGGGAATAGCACCTTCCTGTGGGGGAATCATAACTTCCTGTTGGAGAAAGCCTCTTCCTCTGGGGGAAATGAACTTCCTGGGAGGCAACATTCTTCCTGTTGGGAAATGACCTTTCCTGTATGTGGACCCATTGTGCTGTGAATGAATCGCTCCCTCATGTGGGGATACAATACTTCCTCTGGGGGAACCATTCTTCCTCTGGAGGAAATGTCCATTCCTGTGTGGACACACTTCATTCTTTTTGGGACATGCACGTTCCTCTGTGCAGAAATGTCTTCCCTTGATGGAAACACAACTTCCGGTAGGAAACAAAACTTCCCGACGGTGAACCCTCCTTCCTGTGGTGGAAATGTCCCTTCTGGTGTAGGAACCCATTTTCTTTGGGGAGTATCCCTTTTGTATTAGGAACCTTTCTGCGTGTGGGAGAAATGCACTTTCCTGTCTGCAGATCTCTCTTCCTTTGAGGGTGTTGCGCCTTCCTGTGGGGGAAAGGCACTTTCCTGATTGTAGTCCAAACATCCGGTGAGGGAATCGTACTTCCTGTGTTGGAATCGCAACTTCCTGTGGGAGAAAGCCTATTCCTGCGGGGGAAATGAACTTCCTCGGAGGAAACCTTCTTCCTGTGAGGGAAATGCACTTTCCTGTAAACGAACCTATTATTCTGCGATGAATCGCTCATTCATGTGGTGAAACAATACTTCCCCCCGGGAACCTTTCTTTCTCTCAAGGAAATGCCCCTTCCTGTGTGGACACTTCATTCTTTGTGGGGAATACATGTTCCTGTGTGTAGAAGTAATTCCCATTGATGGAAACAAAACTTCCCGACAGTGAAAACTTTTTCCTGTGGGGGAAATGTCCCTTCCGGTGTAGGAACCCATTCTATATGGGGGAGTGTCCCTTTTGTTTTAGGAACCCTTCTTTTTGTGGGGGAAATGCACTTTCCTGTGTGCGGATGTCTCTTCCTGTGAGGTCGCCACGCCTACCTGTGGGGGAAATGCACTTTCCTGTTTGTGGACCTATCTTCTTGTGAGGGAATCCCACCTTCCTGTGGGGAAATAGAAACTACCTGTAGGATGGGGGGATGAGGACACATTTGTAATACCTTAACTAATAATAAAAAATAAATAAATAAATAAATAAATAAATAAACAGGATTAAATGAGGAAAAATAAATTGGAAAAAAAAAAAAGAAACTACCTCTTGGAGAACCCTCTTTTGTAGGGGGAAACTAAATTCCTGTGAAAAACCTTCTTCCTGTGTGGGAAATACACTTAGCTGTACGCTGACTTATTATGCTGTGAATGAATCGGCCCTTCACGTGGGGAAACAATACTTCCTCTGGGGCAACCATTCTTCTTCTGGAGGAAATGTCCCTTCCTGTGTGGACACACTTCATTCTTTGTGGGACATGGGCGATCCTCTTTGCTGAAGTATCTTCCATTGATGGAAACGCAACTTCCTGTGTTGAAACAAAACTACCCAAGGCTTAACCCTCCTTCAGGTGGCGGAAATGTCCCTTCCGATGTAGGAACCCATTTTATATGGGGGAGTGTCCCTTTTGTTTTAGGAACCCTTCTTCCTGTTGGGGAAATGCACTTTCCTGTGTGCGGATGTCTTTTCTTGTGAGGGCGTCGAACCTTCCTGTGGGGGAATGCACTATCCTGTTTGTGGACCTATCTTCCAGTGAGGGAATCGCACCTTCCTGAGAGGGAATCATAACTTCCTGTTGGAGAAGGCCTCGACCTATATGGGAAACAAACTTCCCTTGAGGAACCCTTCCTCTGGTGGGGAAATGCACTTTCCTGTATGGGACTTATTATGCTGTGAATGAATCGCTCCTTCATGTGGGGAAACAATACTTCCTCTGAGGGAAGCTTCACCCTCTGGAGGAAATGTCTCTTCCTGTGTGTGAACACTTCTCTCTTTGTGGGACATGCACTTTCCTGTGTGCAGATCTTTCTTTCGTTGAGGGCATCCCACCTTCCTTTCGGGGTATTGCAACTTCGTTGTCAGAATCCTACCTCTAATGGGGGAACTGCATTTTTCCTTTGTGTGAAACTATTTTCGTGTGAGGGAGGTGCACATTGATGTGGTGGAAATTAAACTTCCTGAGGGAGATGAACTATTTCTGTGGGAGAAATTCACTGGTTGCAAGGAAACCCTTCTTACTGTGTGGGAAGTGCACTTTCCATTATGCAGACCTATATTCCTGTGATGGAATCGAACTTCCTGTGGGGATACCAGACTTCCGGTGGGGAACCCTTTGTCCTCTGGGTGAAATTTTCATGTGGTTTGGGAACCCGTCTCGCTCTGGGAGAAAGCATTTCCTGTTTGCACACCGATGGTCCTTTGATGGGAATGCAACCTCCCGTGTGAAAACCAAACTTCCCGATTGTGAACCATCCTTCTTGTGGGGAAATTTCCTATCTGGTATGGGAACCCATTCTCCTATTAGGGAGTTTTCCCTTCCATTGTAGAAACCCTTCTTCCTTTGGGGGAAATGCTCTTTCCTCTTTGTGGACCGATCTTCCTGTGAGGGAATCGCACCTTCCTGTGCAGGAATCATAACTTCCTCTTGGAGAATGCCTCTACCTATATGGGAAAGAAACTTCCTTTGAGGAAACCTTCTTAGTGTGGGGGAATGCACTTTCCTGTATGAGGACCTATTATGCTGCGAATGAATCGCTCATTCTGGAGGAACCATTCTTTCAATGCAGGAAATATACCTTCCTGTGTGGACACTTCATTCTTTGTGGGTCATGCACGTTCCTGTGTGCAGAACTATCTTCCATTGATGGAAACGCCACATCCGTGTGGAAAAAATTCTACCGGATGGTGAATACTCCTTCCAGTGTGGGAAATGTCCCTTCCGGTGTAGGAACCCATTTTTCTATGGAGGAGTGTCCTTTTTGTTTTACGAACCCTTCTTCCCGTGAGGGAAATGCACTTTAGTGTGTGCGATCTCCCTTCCTATGAGGGCGTCACCCATTCCTGTGAGGGAAATGGACTTTCCTGTTTGATGACCTATCTTCCTGTGAGGGAATAGCACCTTCCTGTGGGGGAATCATAACTTCCTGTTGGAGAAAGCCTCTTCCTCTGGGGGAAATGAACTTCCTGGGAGGCAACATTCTTCCTGTTGGGAAATGACCTTTCCTGTATGTGGACCCATTGTGCTGTGAATGAATCGCTCCCTCATGTGGGGATACAATACTTCCTCTGGGGGAAGCATTCTTCCTCTGGAGGAAATGTCCATTCCTGTGTGGACACACTTCATTCTTTTTGGGACATGCACGTTCCTCTGTGCAGAAATGTCTTCCCTTGATGGAAACACAACTTCCGGTAGGAAACAAAACTTCCCGACGGTGAACCCTCCTTCCTGTGGTGGAAATGTCCCTTCTGGTGTAGGAACCCATTTTCTTTGGGGAGTATCCCTTTTGTATTAGGAACCTTTCTGCGTGTGGGAGAAATGCACTTTCCTGTCTGCAGATCTCTCTTCCTTTGAGGGTGTTGCGCCTTCCTGTGGGGGAAAGGCACTTTCCTGATTGTAGTCCAAACATCCGGTGAGGGAATCGTACTTCCTGTGGGGGAATCGCAACTTCCTGTGGGAGAAAGCCTATTCCTGCGGGGGAAATGAACTTCCTCGGAGGAAACCTTCTTCCTGTGAGGGAAATGCACTTTCCTGTAAGCGAACCTATTATTCTGCGATGAATCGCTCATTCATGTGGGGAAACAATACTTCCCCCCGGGAACCTTTCTTTCTCTCAAGGAAATGCCCCTTCCTGTGTGGACACTTCATTCTTTGTGGGGAATACATGTTCCTGTGTGTAGAAGTAATTCCCATTGATGGAAACAAAACTTCCCGACAGTGAAAACTTTTTCCTGTGGGGGAAATGTCCCTTCCGGTGTAGGAACCCATTCTATATGGGGGAGTGTCCCTTTTGTTTTAGGAACCCTTCTTTTTGTGGGGGAAATGCACTTTCCTGTGTGCGGATGTCTCTTCCTGTGAGGTCGCCACGCCTACCTGTGGGGGAAATGCACTTTCCTGTTTGTGGACCTATCTTCTTGTGAGGGAATCCCACCTTCCTGTGGGGGAATAGAAACTACCTGTAGGATGGGGGGATGAGGACACATTTGTAATACCTTAACTAATAATAAAAAATAAATAAATAAATAAATAAATAAATAAACAGGATTAAATGAGGAAAAATAAATTGGAAAAAAAAAAAAAAGAAACTACCTCTTGGAGAACCCTCTTTTGTAGGGGGAAACTAAATTCCTGTGAAAAACCTTCTTCCTGTGTGGGAAATACACTTAGCTGTACGCTGACTTATTATGCTGTGAATGAATCGGCCCTTCACGTGGGGAAACAATACTTCCTCTGGGGCAACCATTCTTCTTCTGGAGGAAATGTCCCTTCCTGTGTGGACACACTTCATTCTTTGTGGGACATGGGCGATCCTCTTTGCTGAAGTATCTTCCATTGATGGAAACGCAACTTCCTGTGTTGAAACAAAACTACCCAAGGCTTAACCCTCCTTCAGGTGGCGGAAATGTCCCTTCCGATGTAGGAACCCATTTTATATGGGGGAGTGTCCCTTTTGTTTTAGGAACCCTTCTTCCTGTTGGGGAAATGCACTTTCCTGTGTGCGGATGTCTTTTCTTGTGAGGGCGTCGAACCTTCCTGTGGGGGAATGCACTATCCTGTTTGTGGACCTATCTTCCAGTGAGGGAATCGCACCTTCCTGAGAGGGAATCATAACTTCCTGTTGGAGAAGGCCTCGACCTATATGGGAAACAAACTTCCCTTGAGGAACCCTTCCTCTGGTGGGGAAATGCACTTTCCTGTATGGGACTTATTATGCTGTGAATGAATCGCTCCTTCATGTGGGGAAACAATACTTCCTCTGAGGGAAGCTTCACCCTCTGGAGGAAATGTCTCTTCCTGTGTGTGAACACTTCTCTCTTTGTGGGACATGCACTTTCCTGTGTGCAGATCTTTCTTTCGTTGAGGGCATCCCACCTTCCTTTCGGGGTATTGCAACTTCGTTGTCAGAATCCTACCTCTAATGGGGGAACTGCATTTTTCCTTTGTGTGAAACTATTTTCGTGTGAGGGAGGTGCACATTGATGTGGTGGAAATTAAACTTCCTGAGGGAGATGAACTATTTCTGTGGGAGAAATTCACTGGTTGCAAGGAAACCCTTCTTACTGTGTGGGAAGTGCACTTTCCATTATGCAGACCTATATTCCTGTGATGGAATCGAACTTCCTGTGGGGATACCAGACTTCCGGTGGGGAACCCTTTGTCCTCTGGGTGAAATTTTCATGTGGTTTGGGAACCCGTCTCGCTCTGGGAGAAAGCATTTCCTGTTTGCAGACCGATGGTCCTTTGATGGGAATGCAACCTCCCGTGTGAAAACCAAACTTCCCGATTGTGAACCATCCTTCTTGTGGGGAAATTTCCTATCTGGTATGGGAACCCATTCTCCTATTAGGGAGTTTTCCCTTCCATTGTAGAAACCCTTCTTCCTTTGGGGGAAATGCTCTTTCCTCTTTGTGGACCGATCTTCCTGTGAGGGAATCGCACCTTCCTGTGCAGGAATCATAACTTCCTCTTGGAGAATGCCTCTACCTATATGGGAAAGAAACTTCCTTTGAGGAAACCTTCTTAGTGTGGGGGAATGCACTTTCCTGTATGAGGACCTATTATGCTGCGAATGAATCGCTCATTCTGGAGGAACCATTCTTTCAATGCAGGAAATATACCTTCCTGTGTGGACACTTCATTCTTTGTGGGTCATGCACGTTCCTATGTGCAGAACTATCTTCCATTGATGGAAACGCCACATCCGTGTGGAAAAAATTCTACCGGATGGTGAATACTCCTTCCAGTGTGGGAAATGTCCCTTCCGGTGTAGGAACCCATTTTTCTATGGAGGAGTGTCCTTTTTGTTTTACGAACCCTTCTTCCCGTGAGGGAAATGCACTTTAGTGTGTGCGATCTCCCTTCCTATGAGGGCGTCACCCATTCCTGTGAGGGAAATGGACTTTCCTGTTTGATGACCTATCTTCCTGTGAGGGAATAGCACCTTCCTGTGGGGGAATCATAACTTCCTGTTGGAGAAAGCCTCTTCCTCTGGGGGAAATGAACTTCCTGGGAGGCAACATTCTTCCTGTTGGGAAATGACCTTTCCTGTATGTGGACCCATTGTGCTGTGAATGAATCGCTCCCTCATGTGGGGATACAATACTTCCTCTGGGGGAAGCATTCTTCCTCTGGAGGAAATGTCCATTCCTGTGTGGACACACTTCATTCTTTTTGGGACATGCACGTTCCTCTGTGCAGAAATGTCTTCCCTTGATGGAAACACAACTTCCGGTAGGAAACAAAACTTCCCGACGGTGAACCCTCCTTCCTGTGGTGGAAATGTCCCTTCTGGTGTAGGAACCCATTTTCTTTGGGGAGTATCCCTTTTGTATTAGGAACCTTTCTGCGTGTGGGAGAAATGCACTTTCCTGTCTGCAGATCTCTCTTCCTTTGAGGGTGTTGCGCCTTCCTGTGGGGGAAAGGCACTTTCCTGATTGTAGTCCAAACATCCGGTGAGGGAATCGTACTTCCTGTGGGGGAATCGCAACTTCCTGTGGGAGAAAGCCTATTACTGCGGGGGAAATGAACTTCCTCGGAGGAAACCTTCTTCCTGTGAGGGAAATGCACTTTCCTGTAAGCGAACCTATTATTCTGCGATGAATCGCTCATTCATGTGGGGAAACAATACTTCCCCCCGGGAACCTTTCTTTCTCTCAAGGAAATGCCCCTTCCTGTGTGGACACTTCATTCTTTGTGGGGAATACATGTTCCTGTGTGTAGAAGTAATTCCCATTGATGGAAACAAAACTTCCCGACAGTGAAAACTTTTTCCTGTGGGGGAAATGTCCCTTCCGGTGTAGGAACCCATTCTATATGGGGGAGTGTCCCTTTTGTTTTAGGAACCCTTCTTTTTGTGGGGGAAATGCACTTTCCTGTGTGCGGATGTCTCTTCCTGTGAGGTCGCCACGCCTACCTGTGGGGGAAATGCACTTTCCTGTTTGTGGACCTATCTTCTTGTGAGGGAATCCCACCTTCCTGTGGGGGAATAGAAACTACCTGTAGGATGGGGGGATGAGGACACATTTGTAATACCTTAACTAATAATAAAAAATAAATAAATAAATAAATAAATAAATAAACAGGATTAAATGAGGAAAAATAAATTGGAAAAAAAAAAAAGAAACTACCTCTTGGAGAACCCTCTTTTGTAGGGGGAAACTAAATTCCTGTGAAAAACCTTCTTCCTGTGTGGGAAATACACTTAGCTGTACGCTGACTTATTATGCTGTGAATGAATCGGCCCTTCACGTGGGGAAACAATACTTCCTCTGGGGCAACCATTCTTCTTCTGGAGGAAATGTCCCTTCCTGTGTGGACACACTTCATTCTTTGTGGGACATGGGCGATCCTCTTTGCTGAAGTATCTTCCATTGATGGAAACGCAACTTCCTGTGTTGAAACAAAACTACCCAAGGCTTAACCCTCCTTCAGGTGGCGGAAATGTCCCTTCCGATGTAGGAACCCATTTTATATGGGGGAGTGTCCCTTTTGTTTTAGGAACCCTTCTTCCTGTTGGGGAAATGCACTTTCCTGTGTGCGGATGTCTTTTCTTGTGAGGGCGTCGAACCTTCCTGTGGGGGAATGCACTATCCTGTTTGTGGACCTATCTTCCAGTGAGGGAATCGCACCTTCCTGAGAGGGAATCATAACTTCCTGTTGGAGAAGGCCTCGACCTATATGGGAAACAAACTTCCCTTGAGGAACCCTTCCTCTGGTGGGGAAATGCACTTTCCTGTATGGGACTTATTATGCTGTGAATGAATCGCTCCTTCATGTGGGGAAACAATACTTCCTCTGAGGGAAGCTTCATCCTCTGGAGGAAATGTCTCTTCCTGTGTGTGAACACTTCTCTCTTTGTGGGACATGCACTTTCCTGTGTGCAGATCTATCTTTCGTTGAGGGCATCCCACCTTCCTTTCGGGGTATTGCAACTTCGTTGTCAGAATCCTACCTCTAATGGGGGAACTGCATTTTTCCTTTGTGTGAAACTATTTTCGTGTGAGGGAGGTGCACATTGATGTGGTGGAAATTAAACTTCCTGAGGGAGATGAACTATTTCTGTGGGAGAAATTCACTGGTTGCAAGGAAACCCTTCTTACTGTGTGGGAAGTGCACTTTCCATTATGCAGACCTATATTCCTGTGATGGAATCGAACTTCCTGTGGGGATACCAGACTTCCGGTGGGGAACCCTTTGTCCTCTGGGTGAAATTTTCATGTGGTTTGGGAACCCGTCTCGCTCTGGGAGAAAGCATTTCCTGTTTGCACACCGATGGTCCTTTGATGGGAATGCAACCTCCCGTGTGAAAACCAAACTTCCCGATTGTGAACCATCCTTCTTGTGGGGAAATTTCCTATCTGGTATGGGAACCCATTCTCCTATTAGGGAGTTTTCCCTTCCATTGTAGAAACCCTTCTTCCTTTGGGGGAAATGCTCTTTCCTCTTTGTGGACCGATCTTCCTGTGAGGGAATCGCACCTTCCTGTGCAGGAATCATAACTTCCTCTTGGAGAATGCCTCTACCTATATGGGAAAGAAACTTCCTTTGAGGAAACCTTCTTAGTGTGGGGGAATGCACTTTCCTGTATGAGGACCTATTATGCTGCGAATGAATCGCTCATTCTGGAGGAACCATTCTTTCAATGCAGGAAATATACCTTCCTGTGTGGACACTTCATTCTTTGTGGGACATGCACGTTCCTGTGTGCAGAACCATCTTCCATTGATGGAAACGCCACATCCGTGTGGAAAAAATTCTACCGGATGGTGAATACTCCTTCCAGTGTGGGAAATGTCCCTTCCGGTGTAGGAACCCATTTTTCTATGGAGGAGTGTCCTTTTTGTTTTACGAACCCTTCTTCCCGTGAGGGAAATGCACTTTAGTGTGTGCGATCTCCCTTCCTATGAGGGCGTCACCCATTCCTGTGAGGGAAATGGACTTTCCTGTTTGTTGACCTATCTTCCTGTGAGGGAATAGCACCTTCCTGTGGGGGAATCATAACTTCCTGTTGGAGAAAGCCTCTTCCTCTGGGGGAAATGAACTTCCTGGGAGGCAACATTCTTCCTGTTGGGAAATGACCTTTCCTGTATGTGGACCCATTGTGCTGTGAATGAATCGCTCCCTCATGTGGGGATACAATACTTCCTCTGGGGGAAGCATTCTTCCTCTGGAGGAAATGTCCATTCCTGTGTGGACACACTTCATTCTTTTTGGGACATGCACGTTCCTCTGTGCAGAAATGTCTTCCCTTGATGGAAACACAACTTCCGGTAGGAAACAAAACTTCCCGACGGTGAACCCTCCTTCCTGTGGTGGAAATGTCCCTTCTGGTGTAGGAACCCATTTTCTTTGGGGAGTATCCCTTTTGTATTAGGAACCTTTCTGCGTGTGGGAGAAATGCACTTTCCTGTCTGCAGATCTCTCTTCCTTTGAGGGTGTTGCGCCTTCCTGTGGGGGAAAGGCACTTTCCTGATTGTAGTCCAAACATCCGGTGAGGGAATCGTACTTCCTGTGGGGGAATCGCAACTTCCTGTGGGAGAAAGCCTATTCCTGCGGGGGAAATGAACTTCCTCGGAGGAAACCTTCTTCCTGTGAGGGAAATGCACTTTCCTGTAAACGAACCTATTATTCTGCGAAGAATCGCTCATTCATGTGGGGAAACAATACTTCCCCCCGGGAACCTTTCTTTCTCTCAAGGAAATGCCCCTTCCTGTGTGGACACTTCATTCTTTGTGGGGAATACATGTTCCTGTGTGTAGAAGTAATTCCCATTGATGGAAACAAAACTTCCCGACAGTGAAAACTTTTTCCTGTGGGGGAAATGTCCCTTCCGGTGTAGGAACCCATTCTATATGGGGGAGTGTCCCTTTTGTTTTAGGAACCCTTCTTTTTGTGGGGGAAATGCACTTTCCTGTGTGCGGATGTCTCTTCCTGTGAGGTCGCCACGCCTACCTGTGGGGGAAATGCACTTTCCTGTTTGTGGACCTATCTTCTTGTGAGGGAATCCCACCTTCCTGTGGGGGAATAGAAACTACCTGTAGGATGGGGGGATGAGGACACATTTTTAATACCTTAACTAATAATAAAAAATAAATAAATAAATAAATAAATAAACAGGATTAAATGAGGAAAAATAAATTGGAAAAAAAAAAAAGAAACTACCTCTTGGAGAACCCTCTTTTGTAGGGGGAAACTAAATTCCTGTGAAAAACCTTCTTCCTGTGTGGGAAATACACTTAGCTGTACGCTGACTTATTATGCTGTGAATGAATCGGCCCTTCACGTGGGGAAACAATACTTCCTCTGGGGCAACCATTCTTCTTCTGGAGGAAATGTCCCTTCCTGTGTGGACACACTTCATTCTTTGTGGGACATGGGCGATCCTCTTTGCTGAAGTATCTTCCATTGATGGAAACGCAACTTCCTGTGTTGAAACAAAACTACCCAAGGCTTAACCCTCCTTCAGGTGGCGGAAATGTCCCTTCCGATGTAGGAACCCATTTTATATGGGGGAGTGTCCCTTTTGTTTTAGGAACCCTTCTTCCTGTTGGGGAAATGCACTTTCCTGTGTGCGGATGTCTTTTCTTGTGAGGGCGTCGAACCTTCCTGTGGGGGAATGCACTATCCTGTTTGTGGACCTATCTTCCAGTGAGGGAATCGCACCTTCCTGAGAGGGAATCATAACTTCCTGTTGGAGAAGGCCTCGACCTATATGGGAAACAAACTTCCCTTGAGGAACCCTTCCTCTGGTGGGGAAATGCACTTTCCTGTATGGGACTTATTATGCTGTGAATGAATCGCTCCTTCATGTGGGGAAACAATACTTCCTCTGAGGGAAGCTTCATCCTCTGGAGGAAATGTCTCTTCCTGTGTGTGAACACTTCTCTCTTTGTGGGACATGCACTTTCCTGTGTGCAGATCTATCTTTCGTTGAGGGCATCCCACCTTCCTTTCGGGGTATTGCAACTTCGTTGTCAGAATCCTACCTCTAATGGGGGAACTGCATTTTTCCTTTGTGTGAAACTATTTTCGTGTGAGGGAGGTGCACATTGATGTGGTGGAAATTAAACTTCCTGAGGGAGATGAACTATTTCTGTGGGAGAAATTCACTGGTTGCAAGGAAACCCTTCTTACTGTGTGGGAAGTGCACTTTCCATTATGCAGACCTATATTCCTGTGATGGAATCGAACTTCCTGTGGGGATACCAGACTTCCGGTGGGGAACCCTTTGTCCTCTGGGTGAAATTTTCATGTGGTTTGGGAACCCGTCTCGCTCTGGGAGAAAGCATTTCCTGTTTGCACACCGATGGTCCTTTGATGGGAATGCAACCTCCCGTGTGAAAACCAAACTTCCCGATTGTGAACCATCCTTCTTGTGGGGAAATTTCCTATCTGGTATGGGAACCCATTCTCCTATTAGGGAGTTTTCCCTTCCATTGTAGAAACCCTTCTTCCTTTGGGGGAAATGCTCTTTCCTCTTTGTGGACCGATCTTCCTGTGAGGGAATCGCACCTTCCTGTGCAGGAATCATAACTTCCTCTTGGAGAATGCCTCTACCTATATGGGAAAGAAACTTCCTTTGAGGAAACCTTCTTAGTGTGGGGGAATGCACTTTCCTGTATGAGGACCTATTATGCTGCGAATGAATCGCTCATTCTGGAGGAACCATTCTTTCAATGCAGGAAATATCCTTCCTGTGTGGACACTTCATTCTTTGTGGGACATGCACGTTCCTGTGTGCAGAACCATCTTCCATTGATGGAAACGCCACATCCGTGTGGAAAAAATTCTACCGGATGGTGAATACTCCTTCCAGTGTGGGAAATGTCCCTTCCGGTGTAGGAACCCATTTTTCTATGGAGGAGTGTCCTTTTTGTTTTACGAACCCTTCTTCCCGTGAGGGAAATGCACTTTAGTGTGTGCGATCTCCCTTCCTATGAGGGCGTCACCCATTCCTGTGAGGGAAATGGACTTTCCTGTTTGTTGACCTATCTTCCTGTGAGGGAATAGCACCTTCCTGTGGGGGAATCATAACTTCCTGTTGGAGAAAGCCTCTTCCTCTGGGGGAAATGAACTTCCTGGGAGGCAACATTCTTCCTGTTGGGAAATGACCTTTCCTGTATGTGGACCCATTGTGCTGTGAATGAATCGCTCCCTCATGTGGGGATACAATACTTCCTCTGGGGGAAGCATTCTTCCTCTGGAGGAAATGTCCATTCCTGTGTGGACACACTTCATTCTTTTTGGGACATGCACGTTCCTCTGTGCAGAAATGTCTTCCCTTGATGGAAACACAACTTCCGGTAGGAAACAAAACTTCCCGACGGTGAACCCTCCTTCCTGTGGTGGAAATGTCCCTTCTGGTGTAGGAACCCATTTTCTTTGGGGAGTATCCCTTTTGTATTAGGAACCTTTCTGCGTGTGGGAGAAATGCACTTTCCTGTCTGCAGATCTCTCTTCCTTTGAGGGTGTTGCGACTTCCTGTGGGGGAAAGGCACTTTCCTGATTGTAGTCCAAACATCCGGTGAGGGAATCGTACTTCCTGTGGGGGAATCGCAACTTCCTGTGGGAGAAAGCCTATTCCTGCGGGGGAAATGAACTTCCTCGGAGGAAACCTTCTTCCTGTGAGGGAAATGCACTTTCCTGTAAGCGAACCTATTATTCTGCGATGAATCGCTCATTCATGTGGGGAAACAATACTTCCCCCCGGGAACCTTTCTTTCTCTCAAGGAAATGCCCCTTCCTGTGTGGACACTTCATTCTTTGTGGGGAATACATGTTCCTGTGTGTAGAAGTAATTCCCATTGATGGAAACAAAACTTCCCGACAGTGAAAACTTTTTCCTGTGGGGGAAATGTCCCTTCCGGTGTAGGAACCCATTCTATATGGGGGAGTGTCCCTTTTGTTTTAGGAACCCTTCTTTTTGTGGGGGAAATGCACTTTCCTGTGTGCGGATGTCTCTTCCTGTGAGGTCGCCACGCCTACCTGTGGGGGAAATGCACTTTCCTGTTTGTGGACCTATCTTCTTGTGAGGGAATCCCACCTTCCTGTGGGGGAATAGAAACTACCTGTAGGATGGGTGATGAGGACACATTTGTAATACCTTAACTAATAATAAAAAATAAATAAATAAATAAATAAATAAACAGGATTAAATGAGGAAAAATAAATTGGAAAAAAAAAAAGAAACTACCTCTTGGAGAACCCTCTTTTGTAGGGGGAAACTAAATTCCTGTGAAAAACCTTCTTCCTGTGTGGGAAATACACTTAACTGTACGCTGACATATTATGCTGTGAATGAATCGGCCCTTCACGTGGGGAAACAATACTTCCTCTGGGGCAACCATTCTTCTTCTGGAGGAAATGTCCCTTCCTGTGTGGACACACTTCATTCTTTGTGGGACATGGGCGATCCTCTTTGCTGAAGTATCTTCCATTGATGGAAACGCAACTTCCTGTGTTGAAACAAAACTACCCAAGGCTTAACCCTCCTTCAGGTGGCGGAAATGTCCCTTCCGATGTAGGAACCCATTTTATATGGGGGAGTGTCCCTTTTGTTTTAGGAACCCTTCTTCCTGTTGGGGAAATGCACTTTCCTGTGTGCGGATGTCTTTTCTTGTGAGGGCGTCGAACCTTCCTGTGGGGGAATGCACTATCCTGTTTGTGGACCTATCTTCCAGTGAGGGAATCGCACCTTCCTGAGAGGGAATCATAACTTCCTGTTGGAGAAGGCCTCGACCTATATGGGAAACAAACTTCCCTTGAGGAACCCTTCCTCTGGTGGGGAAATGCACTTTCCTGTATGGGACTTATTATGCTGTGAATGAATCGCTCCTTCATGTGGGGAAACAATACTTCCTCTGAGGGAAGCTTCATCCTCTGGAGGAAATGTCTCTTCCTGTGTGTGAACACTTCTCTCTTTGTGGGACATGCACTTTCCTGTGTGCAGATCTATCTTTCGTTGAGGGCATCCCACCTTCCTTTCGGGGTATTGCAACTTCGTTGTCAGAATCCTACCTCTAATGGGGGAACTGCATTTTTCCTTTGTGTGAAACTATTTTCGTGTGAGGGAGGTGCACATTGATGTGGTGGAAATTAAACTTCCTGAGGGAGATGAACTATTTCTGTGGGAGAAATTCACTGGTTGCAAGGAAACCCTTCTTACTGTGTGGGAAGTGCACTTTCCATTATGCAGACCTATATTCCTGTGATGGAATCGAACTTCCTGTGGGGATACCAGACTTCCGGTGGGGAACCCTTTGTCCTCTGGGTGAAATTTTCATGTGGTTTGGGAACCCGTCTCGCTCTGGGAGAAAGCATTTCCTGTTTGCACACCGATGGTCCTTTGATGGGAATGCAACCTCCCGTGTGAAAACCAAACTTCCCGATTGTGAACCATCCTTCTTGTGGGGAAATTTCCTATCTGGTATGGGAACCCATTCTCCTATTAGGGAGTTTTCCCTTCCATTGTAGAAACCCTTCTTCCTTTGGGGGAAATGCTCTTTCCTCTTTGTGGACCGATCTTCCTGTGAGGGAATGGCACCTTCCTTTGCAGGAATCATAACTTCCTCTTGGAGAATGCCTCTACCTATATGGGAAAGAAACTTCCTTTGAGGAAACCTTCTTAGTGTGGGGGAATGCACTTTCCTGTATGAGGACCTATTATGCTGCGAATGAATCGCTCATTCTGGAGGAACCATTCTTTCAATGCAGGAAATATACCTTCCTGTGTGGACACTTCATTCTTTGTGGGACATGCACGTTCCTGTGTGCAGAACCATCTTCCATTGATGGAAACGCCACATCCGTGTGGAAAAAATTCTACCGGATGGTGAATACTCCTTCCAGTGTGGGAAATGTCCCTTCCGGTGTAGGAACCCATTTTTCTATGGAGGAGTGTCCTTTTTGTTTTACGAACCCTTCTTCCCGTGAGGGAAATGCACTTTAGTGTGTGCGATCTCCCTTCCTATGAGGGCGTCACCCATTCCTGTGAGGGAAATGGACTTTCCTGTTTGTTGACCTATCTTCCTGTGAGGGAATAGCACCTTCCTGTGGGGGAATCATAACTTCCTGTTGGAGAAAGCCTCTTCCTCTGGGGGAAATGAACTTCCTGGGAGGCAACATTCTTCCTGTTGGGAAATGACCTTTCCTGTATGTGGACCCATTGTGCTGTGAATGAATCGCTCCCTCATGTGGGGATACAATACTTCCTCTGGGGGAAGCATTCTTCCTCTGGAGGAAATGTCCATTCCTGTGTGGACACACTTCATTCTTTTTGGGACATGCACGTTCCTCTGTGCAGAAATGTCTTCCCTTGATGGAAACACAACTTCCGGTAGGAAACAAAACTTCCCGACGGTGAACCCTCCTTCCTGTGGTGGAAATGTCCCTTCTGGTGTAGGAACCCATTTTCTTTGGGGAGTATCCCTTTTGTATTAGGAACCTTTCTGCGTGTGGGAGAAATGCACTTTCCTGTCTGCAGATCTCTCTTCCTTTGAGGGTGTTGCGCCTTCCTGTGGGGGAAAGGCACTTTCCTGATTGTAGTCCAAACATCCGGTGAGGGAATCGTACTTCCTGTGGGGGAATCGCAACTTCCTGTGGGAGAAAGCCTATTCCTGCGGGGGAAATGAACTTCCTCGGAGGAAACCTTCTTCCTGTGAGGGAAATGCACTTTCCTGTAAGCGAACCTATTATTCTGCGATGAATCGCTCATTCATGTGGGGAAACAATACTTCCCCCCGGGAACCTTTCTTTCTCTCAAGGAAATGCCCCTTCCTGTGTGGACACTTCATTCTTTGTGGGGAATACATGTTCCTGTGTGTAGAAGTAATTCCCATTGATGGAAACAAAACTTCCCGACAGTGAAAACTTTTTCCTGTGGGGGAAATGTCCCTTCCGGTGTAGTCCCCCATTCTATATGGGGGAGTGTCCCTTTTGTTTTAGGAACCCTTCTTTTTGTGGGGGAAATGCACTTTCCTGTGTGCGGATGTCTCTTCCTGTGAGGTCGCCACGCCTACCTGTGGGGGAAATGCACTTTCCTGTTTGTGGACCTATCTTCTTGTGAGGGAATCCCACCTTCCTGTGGGGGAATAGAAACTACCTGTAGGATGGGGGGATGAGGACACATTTGTAATACCTTAACTAATAATAAAAAATAAATAAATAAATAAATAAATAAACAGGATTAAATGAGGAAAAATAAATTGGAAAAAAAAAAAAGAAACTACCTCTTGGAGAACCCTCTTTTGTAGGGGGAAACTAAATTCCTGTGAAAAACCTTCTTCCTGTGTGGGAAATACACTTAGCTGTACGCTGACATATTATGCTGTGAATGAATCGGCCCTTCACGTGGGGAAACAATACTTCCTCTGGGGCAACCATTCTTCTTCTGGAGGAAATGTCCCTTCCTGTGTGGACACACTTCATTCTTTGTGGGACATGGGCGATCCTCTTTGCTGAAGTATCTTCCATTGATGGAAACGCAACTTCCTGTGTTGAAACAAAACTACCCAAGGCTTAACCCTCCTTCAGGTGGCGGAAATGTCCCTTCCGATGTAGGAACCCATTTTATATGGGGGAGTGTCCCTTTTGTTTTAGGAACCCTTCTTCCTGTTGGGGAAATGCACTTTCCTGTGTGCGGATGTCTTTTCTTGTGAGGGCGTCGAACCTTCCTGTGGGGGAATGCACTATCCTGTTTGTGGACCTATCTTCCAGTGAGGGAATCGCACCTTCCTGAGAGGGAATCATAACTTCCTGTTGGAGAAGGCCTCGACCTATATGGGAAACAAACTTCCCTTGAGGAACCCTTCCTCTGGTGGGGAAATGCACTTTCCTGTATGGGACTTATTATGCTGTGAATGAATCGCTCCTTCATGTGGGGAAACAATACTTCCTCTGAGGGAAGCTTCATCCTCTGGAGGAAATGTCTCTTCCTGTGTGTGAACACTTCTCTCTTTGTGGGACATGCACTTTCCTGTGTGCAGATCTATCTTTCGTTGAGGGCATCCCACCTTCCTTTCGGGGTATTGCAACTTCGTTGTCAGAATCCTACCTCTAATGGGGGAACTGCATTTTTCCTTTGTGTGAAACTATTTTCGTGTGAGGGAGGTGCACATTGATGTGGTGGAAATTAAACTTCCTGAGGGAGATGAACTATTTCTGTGGGAGAAATTCACTGGTTGCAAGGAAACCCTTCTTACTGTGTGGGAAGTGCACTTTCCATTATGCAGACCTATATTCCTGTGATGGAATCGAACTTCCTGTGGGGATACCAGACTTCCGGTGGGGAACCCTTTGTCCTCTGGGTGAAATTTTCATGTGGTTTGGGAACCCGTCTCGCTCTGGGAGAAAGCATTTCCTGTTTGCAGACCGATGGTCCTTTGATGGGAATGCAACCTCCCGTGTGAAAACCAAACTTCCCGATTGTGAACCATCCTTCTTGTGGGGAAATTTCCTATCTGGTATGGGAACCCATTCTCCTATTAGGGAGTTTTCCCTTCCATTGTAGAAACCCTTCTTCCTTTGGGGGAAATGCTCTTTCCTCTTTGTGGACCGATCTTCCTGTGAGGGAATCGCACCTTCCTGTGCAGGAATCATAACTTCCTCTTGGAGAATGCCTCTACCTATATGGGAAAGAAACTTCCTTTGAGGAAACCTTCTTAGTGTGGGGGAATGCACTTTCCTGTATGAGGACCTATTATGCTGCGAATGAATCGCTCATTCTGGAGGAACCATTCTTTCAATGCAGAAAATATACCTTCCTGTGTGGACACTTCATTCTTTGTGGGACATGCACGTTCCTGTGTGCAGAACCATCTTCCATTGATGGAAACGCCACATCCGTGTGGAAAAAATTCTACCGGATGGTGAATACTCCTTCCAGTGTGGGAAATGTCCCTTCCGGTGTAGGAACCCATTTTTCTATGGAGGAGTGTCCTTTTTGTTTTACGAACCCTTCTTCCCGTGAGGGAAATGCACTTTAGTGTGTGCGATCTCCCTTCCTATGAGGGCGTCACCCATTCCTGTGAGGGAAATGGACTTTCCTGTTTGTTGCCCTATCTTCCTGTGAGGGAATAGCACCTTCCTGTGGGGGAATCATAACTTCCTGTTGGAGAAAGCCTCTTCCTCTGGGGTAAATGAACTTCCTGGGAGGCAACATTCTTCCTGTTGGGAAATGACCTTTCCTGTATGTGGACCCATTGTGCTGTGAATGAATCGCTCCCTCATGTGGGGATACAATACTTCCTCTGGGGGAAGCATTCTTCCTCTGGAGGAAATGTCCATTCCTGTGTGGACACACTTCATTCTTTTTGGGACATGCACGTTCCTCTGTGCAGAAATGTCTTCCCTTGATGGAAACACAACTTCCGGTAGGAAACAAAACTTCCCGACGGTGAACCCTCCTTCCTGTGGTGGAAATGTCCCTTCTGGTGTAGGAACCCATTTTCTTTGGGGAGTATCCCTTTTGTATTAGGAACCTTTCTGCGTGTGGGAGAAATGCACTTTCCTGTCTGCAGATCTCTCTTCCTTTGAGGGTGTTGCGCCTTCCTGTGGGGGAAAGGCACTTTCCTGATTGTAGTCCAAACATCCGGTGAGGGAATCGTACTTCCTGTGGGGGAATCGCAACTTCCTGTGGGAGAAAGCCTATTCCTGCGGGGGAAATGAACTTCCTCGGAGGAAACCTTCTTCCTGTGAGGGAAATGCACTTTCCTGTAAGCGAACCTATTATTCTGCGATGAATCGCTCATTCATGTGGGGAAACAATACTTCCCCCCGGGAACCTTTCTTTCTCTCAAGGAAATGCCCCTTCCTGTGTGGACACTTCATTCTTTGTGGGGAATACATGTTCCTGTGTGTAGAAGTAATTCCCATTGATGGAAACAAAACTTCCCGACAGTGAAAACTTTTTCCTGTGGGGGAAATGTCCCTTCCGGTGTAGTCCCCCATTCTATATGGGGGAGTGTCCCTTTTGTTTTAGGAACCCTTCTTTTTGTGGGGGAAATGCACTTTCCTGTGTGCGGATGTCTCTTCCTGTGAGGTCGCCACGCCTACCTGTGGGGGAAATGCACTTTCCTGTTTGTGGACCTATCTTCTTGTGAGGGAATCCCACCTTCCTGTGGGGGAATAGAAACTACCTGTAGGATGGGGGGATGAGGACACATTTGTAATACCTTAACTAATAATAAAAAATAAATAAATAAATAAATAAATAAACAGGATTAAATGAGGAAAAATAAATTGGAAAAAAAAAAAGAAACTACCTCTTGGAGAACCCTCTTTTGTAGGGGGAAACTAAATTCCTGTGAAAAACCTTCTTCCTGTGTGGGAAATACACTTAGCTGTACGCTGACATATTATGCTGTGAATGAATCGGCCCTTCACGTGGGGAAACAATACTTCCTCTGGGGCAACCATTCTTCTTCTGGAGGAAATGTCCCTTCCTGTGTGGACACACTTCATTCTTTGTGGGACATGGGCGATCCTCTTTGCTGAAGTATCTTCCATTGATGGAAACGCAACTTCCTGTGTTGAAACAAAACTACCCAAGGCTTAACCCTCCTTCAGGTGGCGGAAATGTCCCTTCCGATGTAGGAACCCATTTTATATGGGGGAGTGTCCCTTTTGTTTTAGGAACCCTTCTTCCTGTTGGGGAAATGCACTTTCCTGTGTGCGGATGTCTTTTCTTGTGAGGGCGTCGAACCTTCCTGTGGGGGAATGCACTATCCTGTTTGTGGACCTATCTTCCAGTGAGGGAATCGCACCTTCCTGAGAGGGAATCATAACTTCCTGTTGGAGAAGGCCTCGACCTATATGGGAAACAAACTTCCCTTGAGGAACCCTTCCTCTGGTGGGGAAATGCACTTTCCTGTATGGGACTTATTATGCTGTGAATGAATCGCTCCTTCATGTGGGGAAACAATACTTCCTCTGAGGGAAGCTTCATCCTCTGGAGGAAATGTCTCTTCCTGTGTGTGAACACTTCTCTCTTTGTGGGACATGCACTTTCCTGTGTGCAGATCTATCTTTCGTTGAGGGCATCCCACCTTCCTTTCGGGGTATTGCAACTTCGTTGTCAGAATCCTACCTCTAATGGGGGAACTGCATTTTTCCTTTGTGTGAAACTATTTTCGTGTGAGGGAGGTGCACATTGATGTGGTGGAAATTAAACTTCCTGAGGGAGATGAACTATTTCTGTGGGAGAAATTCACTGGTTGCAAGGAAACCCTTCTTACTGTGTGGGAAGTGCACTTTCCATTATGCAGACCTATATTCCTGTGATGGAATCGAACTTCCTGTGGGGATACCAGACTTCCGGTGGGGAACCCTTTGTCCTCTGGGTGAAATTTTCATGTGGTTTGGGAACCCGTCTCGCTCTGGGAGAAAGCATTTCCTGTTTGCAGACCGATGGTCCTTTGATGGGAATGCAACCTCCCGTGTGAAAACCAAACTTCCCGATTGTGAACCATCCTTCTTGTGGGGAAATTTCCTATCTGGTATGGGAACCCATTCTCCTATTAGGGAGTTTTCCCTTCCATTGTAGAAACCCTTCTTCCTTTGGGGGAAATGCTCTTTCCTCTTTGTGGACCGATCTTCCTGTGAGGGAATCGCACCTTCCTGTGCAGGAATCATAACTTCCTCTTGGAGAATGCCTCTACCTATATGGGAAAGAAACTTCCTTTGAGGAAACCTTCTTAGTGTGGGGGAATGCACTTTCCTGTATGAGGACCTATTATGCTGCGAATGAATCGCTCATTCTGGAGGAACCATTCTTTCAATGCAGGAAATATACCTTCCTGTGTGGACACTTCATTCTTTGTGGGACATGCACGTTCCTGTGTGCAGAACCATCTTCCATTGATGGAAACGCCACATCCGTGTGGAAAAAATTCTACCGGATGGTGAATACTCCTTCCAGTGTGGGAAATGTCCCTTCCGGTGTAGGAACCCATTTTTCTATGGAGGAGTGTCCTTTTTGTTTTACGAACCCTTCTTCCCGTGAGGGAAATGCACTTTAGTGTGTGCGATCTCCCTTCCTATGAGGGCGTCACCCATTCCTGTGAGGGAAATGGACTTTCCTGTTTGTTGACCTATCTTCCTGTGAGGGAATAGCACCTTCCTGTGGGGGAATCATAACTTCCTGTTGGAGAAAGCCTCTTCCTCTGGGGGAAATGAACTTCCTGGGAGGCAACATTCTTCCTGTTGGGAAATGACCTTTCCTGTATGTGGACCCATTGTGCTGTGAATGAATCGCTCCCTCATGTGGGGATACAATACTTCCTCTGGGGGAAGCATTCTTCCTCTGGAGGAAATGTCCATTCCTGTGTGGACACACTTCATTCTTTTTGGGACATGCACATTCCTCTGTGCAGAAATGTCTTCCCTTGATGGAAACACAACTTCCGGTAGGAAACAAAACTTCCCGACGGTGAACCCTCCTTCCTGTGGTGGAAATGTCCCTTCTGGTGTAGGAACCCATTTTCTTTGGGGAGTATCCCTTTTGTATTAGGAACCTTTCTGCGTGTGGGAGAAATGCACTTTCCTGTCTGCAGATCTCTCTTCCTTTGAGGGTGTTGCGCCTTCCTGTGGGGGAAAGGCACTTTCCTGATTGTAGTCCAAACATCCGGTGAGGGAATCGTACTTCCTGTGGGGGAATCGCAACTTCCTGTGGGAGAAAGCCTATTCCTGCGGGGGAAATGAACTTCCTCGGAGGAAACCTGCTTCCTGTGAGGGAAATGCACTTTCCTGTAAGCGAACCTATTATTCTGCGATGAATCGCTCATTCATGTGGGGAAACAATACTTCCCCCCGGGAACCTTTCTTTCTCTCAAGGAAATGCCCCTTCCTGTGTGGACACTTCATTCTTTGTGGGGAATACATGTTCCTGTGTGTAGAAGTAATTCCCATTGATGGAAACAAAACTTCCCGACAGTGAAAACTTTTTCCTGTGGGGGAAATGTCCCTTCCGGTGTAGTCCCCCATTCTATATGGGGGAGTGTCCCTTTTGTTTTAGGAACCCTTTTTTTGTGGGGGAAATGCACTTTCCTGTGTGCGGATGTCTCTTCCTGTGAGGTCGCCACGCCTACCTGTGGGGGAAATGCACTTTCCTGTTTGTGGACCTATCTTCTTGTGAGGGAATCCCACCTTCCTGTGGGGGAATAGAAACTACCTGTAGGATGGGGGGATGAGGACACATTTGTAATACCTTAACTAATAATAAAAAATAAATAAATAAATAAATAAATAAACAGGATTAAATGAGGAAAAATAAATTGGAAAAAAAAAAAGAAACTACCTCTTGGAGAACCCTCTTTTGTAGGGGGAAACTAAATTCCTGTGAAAAACCTTCTTCCTGTGTGGGAAATACACTTAGCTGTACGCTGACATATTATGCTGTGAATGAATCGGCCCTTCACGTGGGGAAACAATACTTCCTCTGGGGCAACCATTCTTCTTCTGGAGGAAATGTCCCTTCCTGTGTGGACACACTTCATTCTTTGTGGGACATGGGCGATCCTCTTTGCTGAAGTATCTTCCATTGATGGAAACGCAACTTCCTGTGTTGAAACAAAACTACCCAAGGCTTAACCCTCCTTCAGGTGGCGGAAATGTCCCTTCCGATGTAGGAACCCATTTTATATGGGGGAGTGTCCCTTTTGTTTTAGGAACCCTTCTTCCTGTTGGGGAAATGCACTTTCCTGTGTGCGGATGTCTTTTCTTGTGAGGGCGTCGAACCTTCCTGTGGGGGAATGCACTATCCTGTTTGTGGACCTATCTTCCAGTGAGGGAATCGCACCTTCCTGAGAGGGAATCATAACTTCCTGTTGGAGAAGGCCTCGACCTATATGGGAATCAAACTTCCCTTGAGGAACCCTTCCTCTGGTGGGGAAATGCACTTTCCTGTATGGGACTTATTATGCTGTGAATGAATCGCTCCTTCATGTGGGGAAACAATACTTCCTCTGAGGGAAGCTTCATCCTCTGGAGGAAATGTCTCTTCCTGTGTGTGAACACTTCTCTCTTTGTGGGACATGCACTTTCCTGTGTGCAGATCTATCTTTCGTTGAGGGCATCCCACCTTCCTTTCGGGGTATTGCAACTTCGTTGTCAGAATCCTACCTCTAATGGGGGAACTGCATTTTTCCTTTGTGTGAAACTATTTTCGTGTGAGGGAGGTGCACATTGATGTGGTGGAAATTAAACTTCCTGAGGGAGATGAACTATTTCTGTGGGAGAAATTCACTGGTTGCAAGGAAACCCTTCTTACTGTGTGGGAAGTGCACTTTCCATTATGCAGACCTATATTCCTGTGATGGAATCGAACTTCCTGTGGGGATACCAGACTTCCGGTGGGGAACCCTTTGTCCTCTGGGTGAAATTTTCATGTGGTTTGGGAACCCGTCTCGCTCTGGGAGAAAGCATTTCCTGTTTGCACACCGATGGTCCTTTGATGGGAATGCAACCTCCCGTGTGAAAACCAAACTTCCCGATTGTGAACCATCCTTCTTGTGGGGAAATTTCCTATCTGGTATGGGAACCCATTCTCCTATTAGGGAGTTTTCCCTTCCATTGTAGAAACCCTTCTCCCTTTGGGGGAAATGCTCTTTCCTATTTGTGGACCGATCTTCCTGTGAGGGAATCGCACCTTCCTGTGCAGGAATCATAACTTCCTCTTGGAGAATGCCTCTACCTATATGGGAAAGAAACTTCCTTTGAGGAAACCTTCTTAGTGTGGGGGAATGCACTTTCCTGTATGAGGACCTATTATGCTGCGAATGAATCGCTCATTCTGGAGGAACCATTCTTTCAATGCAGGAAATATACCTTCCTGTGTGGACACTTCATTCTTTGTGGGACATGCACGTTCCTGTGTGCAGAACCATCTTCCATTGATGGAAACGCCACATCCGTGTGGAAAAAATTCTACCGGATGGTCAATACTCCTTCCAGTGTGGGAAATGTCCCTTCCGGTGTAGGAACCCATTTTTCTATGGAGGAGTGTCCTTTTTGTTTTACGAACCGTTCTTCCCGTGAGGGAAATGCACTTTAGTGTGTGCGATCTCCCTTCCTATGAGGGCGTCACCCATTCCTGTGAGGGAAATGGACTTTCCTGTTTGTTGACCTATCTTCCTGTGAGGGAATAGCACCTTCCTGTGGGGGAATCATAACTTCCTGTTGGAGAAAGCCTCTTCCTCTGGGGTAAATGAACTTCCTGGGAGGCAACATTCTTCCTGTTGGGAAATGACCTTTCCTGTATGTGGACCCATTGTGCTGTGAATGAATCGCTCCCTCATGTGGGGATACAATACTTCCTCTGGGGGAAGCATTCTTCCTCTGGAGGAAATGTCCATTCCTGTGTGGACACACTTCATTCTTTTTGGGACATGCACGTTCCTCTGTGCAGAAATGTCTTCCCTTGATGGAAACACAACTTCCGGTAGGAAACAAAACTTCCCGACGGTGAACCCTCCTTCCTGTGGTGGAAATGTCCCTTCTGGTGTAGGAACCCATTTTCTTTGGGGAGTATCCCTTTTGTATTAGGAACCTTTCTGCGTGTGGGAGAAATGCACTTTCCTGTCTGCAGATCTCTCTTCCTTTGAGGGTGTTGCGCCTTCCTGTGGGGGAAAGGCACTTTCCTGATTGTAGTCCAAACATCCGGTGAGGGAATCGTACTTCCTGTGGGGGAATCGCAACTTCCTGTGGGAGAAAGCCTATTCCTGCGGGGGAAATGAACTTCCTCGGACGAAACCTTCTTCCTGTGAGGGAAATGCACTTTCCTGTAAGCGAACCTATTATTCTGCGATGAATCGCTCATTCATGTGGGGAAACAATACTTCCCCCCGGGAACCTTTCTTTCTCTCAAGGAAATGCCCCTTCCTGTGTGGACACTTCATTCTTTGTGGGGAATACATGTTCCTGTGTGTAGAAGTAATTCCCATTGATGGAAACAAAACTTCCCGACAGTGAAAACTTTTTCCTGTGGGGGAAATGTCCCTTCCGGTGTAGTCCCCCATTCTATATGGGGGAGTGTCCCTTTTGTTTTAGGAACCCTTCTTTTTGTGGGGGAAATGCACTTTCCTGTGTGCGGATGTCTCTTCCTGTGAGGTCGCCACGCCTACCTGTGGGGGAAATGCACTTTCCTGTTTGTGGACCTATCTTCTTGTGAGGGAATCCCACCTTCCTGTGGGGGAATAGAAACTACCTGTAGGATGGGGGGATGAGGACACATTTGTAATACCTTAACTAATAATAAAAAATAAATAAATAAATAAATAAATAAACAGGATTAAATGAGGAAAAATAAATTGGAAAAAAAAAAAGAAACTACCTCTTGGAGAACCCTCTTTTGTAGGGGGAAACTAAATTCCTGTGAAAAACCTTCTTCCTGTGTGGGAAATACACTTAGCTGTACGCTGACATATTATGCTGTGAATGAATCGGCCCTTCACGTGGGGAAACAATACTTCCTCTGGGGCAACCATTCTTCTTCTGGAGGAAATGTCCCTTCCTGTGTGGACACACTTCATTCTTTGTGGGACATGGGCGATCCTCTTTGCTGAAGTATCTTCCATTGATGGAAACGCAACTTCCTGTGTTGAAACAAAACTACCCAAGGCTTAACCCTCCTTCAGGTGGCGGAAATGTCCCTTCCGATGTAGGAACCCATTTTATATGGGGGAGTGTCCCTTTTGTTTTAGGAACCCTTCTTCCTGTTGGGGAAATGCACTTTCCTGTGTGCGGATGTCTTTTCTTGTGAGGGCGTCGAACCTTCCTGTGGGGGAATGCACTATCCTGTTTGTGGACCTATCTTCCAGTGAGGGAATCGCACCTTCCTGAGAGGGAATCATAACTTCCTGTTGGAGAAGGCCTCGACCTATATGGGAAACAAACTTCCCTTGAGGAACCCTTCCTCTGGTGGGGAAATGCACTTTCCTGTATGGGACTTATTATGCTGTGAATGAATCGCTCCTTCATGTGGGGAAACAATACTTCCTCTGAGGGAAGCTTCATCCTCTGGAGGAAATGTCTCTTCCTGTGTGTGAACACTTCTCTCTTTGTGGGACATGCACTTTCCTGTGTGCAGATCTATCTTTCGTTGAGGGCATCCCACCTTCCTTTCGGGGTATTGCAACTTCGTTGTCAGAATCCTACCTCTAATGGGGGAACTGCATTTTTCCTTTGTGTGAAACTATTTTCGTGTGAGGGAGGTGCACATTGATGTGGTGGAAATTAAACTTCCTGAGGGAGATGAACTATTTCTGTGGGAGAAATTCACTGGTTGCAAGGAAACCCTTCTTACTGTGTGGGAAGTGCACTTTCCATTATGCAGACCTATATTCCTGTGATGGAATCGAACTTCCTGTGGGGATACCAGACTTCCGGTGGGGAACCCTTTGTCCTCTGGGTGAAATTTTCATGTGGTTTGGGAACCCGTCTCGCTCTGGGAGAAAGCATTTCCTGTTTGCAGACCGATGGTCCTTTGATGGGAATGCAACCTCCCGTGTGAAAACCAAACTTCCCGATTGTGAACCATCCTTCTTGTGGGGAAATTTCCTATCTGGTATGGGAACCCATTCTCCTATTAGGGAGTTTTCCCTTCCATTGTAGAAACCCTTCTTCCTTTGGGGGAAATGCTCTTTCCTCTTTGTGGACCGATCTTCCTGTGAGGGAATCGCACCTTCCTGTGCAGGAATCATAACTTCCTCTTGGAGAATGCCTCTACCTATATGGGAAAGAAACTTCCTTTGAGGAAACCTTCTTAGTGTGGGGGAATGCACTTTCCTGTATGAGGACCTATTATGCTGCGAATGAATCGCTCATTCTGGAGGAACCATTCTTTCAATGCAGGAAATATACCTTCCTGTGTGGACACTTCATTCTTTGTGGGACATGCACGTTCCTGTGTGCAGAACCATCTTCCATTGATGGAAACGCCACATCCGTGTGGAAAAAATTCTACCGGATGGTGAATACTCCTTCCAGTGTGGGAAATGTCCCTTCCGGTGTAGGAACCCATTTTTCTATGGAGGAGTGTCCTTTTTGTTTTACGAACCCTTCTTCCCGTGAGGGAAATGCACTTTAGTGTGTGCGATCTCCCTTCCTATGAGGGCGTCACCCATTCCTGTGAGGGAAATGGACTTTCCTGTTTGTTGACCTATCTTCCTGTGAGGGAATAGCACCTTCCTGTGGGGGAATCATAACTTCCTGTTGGAGAAAGCCTCTTCCTCTGGGGGAAATGAACTTCCTGGGAGGCAACATTCTTCCTGTTGGGAAATGACCTTTCCTGTATGTGGACCCATTGTGCTGTGAATGAATCGCTCCCTCATGTGGGGATACAATACTTCCTCTGGGGGAAGCATTCTTCCTCTGGAGGAAATGTCCATTCCTGTGTGGACACACTTCATTCTTTTTGGGACATGCACATTCCTCTGTGCAGAAATGTCTTCCCTTGATGGAAACACAACTTCCGGTAGGAAACAAAACTTCCCGACGGTGAACCCTCCTTCCTGTGGTGGAAATGTCCCTTCTGGTGTAGGAACCCATTTTCTTTGGGGAGTATCCCTTTTGTATTAGGAACCTTTCTGCGTGTGGGAGAAATGCACTTTCCTGTCTGCAGATCTCTCTTCCTTTGAGGGTGTTGCGCCTTCCTGTGGGGGAAAGGCACTTTCCTGATTGTAGTCCAAACATCCGGTGAGGGAATCGTACTTCCTGTGGGGGAATCGCAACTTCCTGTGGGAGAAAGCCTATTCCTGCGGGGGAAATGAACTTCCTCGGAGGAAACCTGCTTCCTGTGAGGGAAATGCACTTTCCTGTAAGCGAACCTATTATTCTGCGATGAATCGCTCATTCATGTGGGGAAACAATACTTCCCCCCGGGAACCTTTCTTTCTCTCAAGGAAATGCCCCTTCCTGTGTGGACACTTCATTCTTTGTGGGGAATACATGTTCCTGTGTGTAGAAGTAATTCCCATTGATGGAAACAAAACTTCCCGACAGTGAAAACTTTTTCCTGTGGGGGAAATGTCCCTTCCGGTGTAGTCCCCCATTCTATATGGGGGAGTGTCCCTTTTGTTTTAGGAACCCTTTTTTTGTGGGGGAAATGCACTTTCCTGTGTGCGGATGTCTCTTCCTGTGAGGTCGCCACGCCTACCTGTGGGGGAAATGCACTTTCCTGTTTGTGGACCTATCTTCTTGTGAGGGAATCCCACCTTCCTGTGGGGGAATAGAAACTACCTGTAGGATGGGGGGATGAGGACACATTTGTAATACCTTAACTAATAATAAAAAATAAATAAATAAATAAATAAATAAACAGGATTAAATGAGGAAAAATAAATTGGAAAAAAAAAAAGAAACTACCTCTTGGAGAACCCTCTTTTGTAGGGGGAAACTAAATTCCTGTGAAAAACCTTCTTCCTGTGTGGGAAATACACTTAGCTGTACGCTGACATATTATGCTGTGAATGAATCGGCCCTTCACGTGGGGAAACAATACTTCCTCTGGGGCAACCATTCTTCTTCTGGAGGAAATGTCCCTTCCTGTGTGGACACACTTCATTCTTTGTGGGACATGGGCGATCCTCTTTGCTGAAGTATCTTCCATTGATGGAAACGCAACTTCCTGTGTTGAAACAAAACTACCCAAGGCTTAACCCTCCTTCAGGTGGCGGAAATGTCCCTTCCGATGTAGGAACCCATTTTATATGGGGGAGTGTCCCTTTTGTTTTAGGAACCCTTCTTCCTGTTGGGGAAATGCACTTTCCTGTGTGCGGATGTCTTTTCTTGTGAGGGCGTCGAACCTTCCTGTGGGGGAATGCACTATCCTGTTTGTGGACCTATCTTCCAGTGAGGGAATCGCACCTTCCTGAGAGGGAATCATAACTTCCTGTTGGAGAAGGCCTCGACCTATATGGGAATCAAACTTCCCTTGAGGAACCCTTCCTCTGGTGGGGAAATGCACTTTCCTGTATGGGACTTATTATGCTGTGAATGAATCGCTCCTTCATGTGGGGAAACAATACTTCCTCTGAGGGAAGCTTCATCCTCTGGAGGAAATGTCTCTTCCTGTGTGTGAACACTTCTCTCTTTGTGGGACATGCACTTTCCTGTGTGCAGATCTATCTTTCGTTGAGGGCATCCCACCTTCCTTTCGGGGTATTGCAACTTCGTTGTCAGAATCCTACCTCTAATGGGGGAACTGCATTTTTCCTTTGTGTGAAACTATTTCCGTGTGAGGGAGGTGCACATTGATGTGGTGGAAATTAAACTTCCTGAGGGAGATGAACTATTTCTGTGGGAGAAATTCACTGGTTGCAAGGAAACCCTTCTTACTGTGTGGGAAGTGCACTTTCCATTATGCAGACCTATATTCCTGTGATGGAATCGAACTTCCTGTGGGGATACCAGACTTCCGGTGGGGAACCCTTTGTCCTCTGGGTGAAATTTTCATGTGGTTTGGGAACCCGTCTCGCTCTGGGAGAAAGCATTTCCTGTTTGCACACCGATGGTCCTTTGATGGGAATGCAACCTCCCGTGTGAAAACCAAACTTCCCGATTGTGAACCATCCTTCTTGTGGGGAAATTTCCTATCTGGTATGGGAACCCATTCTCCTATTAGGGAGTTTTCCCTTCCATTGTAGAAACCCTTCTCCCTTTGGGGGAAATGCTCTTTCCTATTTGTGGACCGATCTTCCTGTGAGGGAATCGCACCTTCCTGTGCAGGAATCATAACTTCCTCTTGGAGAATGCCTCTACCTATATGGGAAAGAAACTTCCTTTGAGGAAACCTTCTTAGTGTGGGGGAATGCACTTTCCTGTATGAGGACCTATTATGCTGCGAATGAATCGCTCATTCTGGAGGAACCATTCTTTCAATGCAGGAAATATACCTTCCTGTGTGGACACTTCATTCTTTGTGGGACATGCACGTTCCTGTGTGCAGAACCATCTTCCATTGATGGAAACGCCACATCCGTGTGGAAAAAATTCTACCGGATGGTGAATACTCCTTCCAGTGTGGGAAATGTCCCTTCCGGTGTAGGAACCCATTTTTCTATGGAGGAGTGTCCTTTTTGTTTTACGAACCCTTCTTCCCGTGAGGGAAATGCACTTTAGTGTGTGCGATCTCCCTTCCTATGAGGGCGTCACCCATTCCTGTGAGGGAAATGGACTTTCCTGTTTGTTGACCTATCTTCCTGTGAGGGAATAGCACCTTCCTGTGGAGGAATCATAACTTCCTCTTGGAGAAAGCCTCTTCCTCTGGGGGAAATGAACTTCCTGGGAGGCAACATTCTTCCTGTTGGGAAATGACCTTTCCTGTATGTGGACCCATTGTGCTGTGAATGAATCGCTCCCTCATGTGGGGATACAATACTTCCTCTGGGGGAAGCATTCTTCCTCTGGAGGAAATGTCCATTCCTGTGTGGACACACTTCATTCTTTTTGGGACATGCACGTTCCTCTGTGCAGAAATGTCTTCCCTTGATGGAAACACAACTTCCGGTAGGAAACAAAACTTCCCGACGGTGAACCCTCCTTCCTGTGGTGGAAATGTCCCTTCTGGTGTAGGAACCCATTTTCTTTGGGGAGTATCCCTTTTGTATTAGGAACCTTTCTGCGTGTGGGAGAAATGCACTTTCCTGTCTGCAGATCTCTCTTCCTTTGATGGTGTTGCGCCTTCCTGTGGGGTAGGGCACTTTCCTGATTGTAGTCCAAACATCCGGTGAGGGAATCGTACTTCCTGTGGGGGAATCGCAACTTCCTGTGGGAGAAAGCCTATTCCTGCGGGGGAAATGAACTTCCTCGGAGGAAACCTTCTTCCTGTGAGGGAAATGCACTTTCCTGTAAGCGAACCTATTATTCTGCGATGAATCGCTCATTCATGTGGGGAAACAATACTTGCCCCCGGGAACCTTTCTTTCTCTCAAGGAAATGCCCCTTCCTGTGTGGACACTTCATTCTTTGTGGGGAATACATGTTCCTGTGTGTAGAAGTAATTCCCATTGATGGAAACAAAACTTCCCGACAGTGAAAACTTTTTCCTGTGGGGGAAATGTCCCTTCCGGTGTAGGAACCCATTCTATATGGGGGAGTGTCCCTTTTGTTTTAGGAACCCTTCTTTTTGTGGGGGAAATGCACTTTCCTGTGTGCGGATGTCTCTTCCTGTGAGGTCGCCACGCCTACCTGTGGGGGAAATGCACTTTCCTGTTTGTGGACCTATCTTCTTGTGAGGGAATCCCACCTTCCTGTGGGGGAATAGAAACTACCTGTAGGATGGGGGGATGAGGACACATTTGTAATACCTTAACTAATAATAAAAAATAAATAAATAAATAAATAAATAAACAGGATTAAATGAGGAAAAATAAATTGGAAAAAAAAAAAGAAACTACCTCTTGGAGAACCCTCTTTTGTAGGGGGAAACTAAATTCCTGTGAAAAACCTTCTTCCTGTGTGGGAAATACACTTAGCTGTACGCTGACTTATTATGCTGTGAATGAATCGGCCCTTCACGTGGGGAAACAATACTTCCTCTGGGGCAACCATTCTTCTTCTGGAGGAAATGTCCCTTCCTGTGTGGACACACTTCATTCTTTGTGGGACATGGGCGATCCTCTTTGCTGAAGTATCTTCCATTGATGGAAACGCAACTTCCTGTGTTGAAACAAAACTACCCAAGGCTTAACCCTCCTTCAGGTGGCGGAAATGTCCCTTCCGATGTAGGAACCCATTTTATATGGGGGAGTGTCCCTTTTGTTTTAGGAACCCTTCTTCCTGTTGGGGAAATGCACTTTCCTGTGTGCGGATGTCTTTTCTTGTGAGGGCGTCGAACCTTCCTGTGGGGGAATGCACTATCCTGTTTGTGGACCTATCTTCCAGTGAGGGAATCGCACCTTCCTGAGAGGGAATCATAACTTCCTGTTGGAGAAGGCCTCGACCTATATGGGAATCAAACTTCCCTTGAGGAACCCTTCCTCTGGTGGGGAAATGCACTTTCCTGTATGGGACTTATTATGCTGTGAATGAATCGCTCCTTCATGTGGGGAAACAATACTTCCTCTGAGGGAAGCTTCATCCTCTGGAGGAAATGTCTCTTCCTGTGTGTGAACACTTCTCTCTTTGTGGGACATGCACTTTCCTGTGTGCAGATCTATCTTTCGTTGAGGGCATCCCACCTTCCTTTCGGGGTATTGCAACTTCGTTGTCAGAATCCTACCTCTAATGGGGGAACTGCATTTTTCCTTTGTGTGAAACTATTTCCGTGTGAGGGAGGTGCACATTGATGTGGTGGAAATTAAACTTCCTGAGGGAGATGAACTATTTCTGTGGGAGAAATTCACTGGTTGCAAGGAAACCCTTCTTACTGTGTGGGAAGTGCACTTTCCATTATGCAGACCTATATTCCTGTGATGGAATCGAACTTCCTGTGGGGATACCAGACTTCCGGTGGGGAACCC
Source organism: Myotis nattereri (assembly GCF_964212035.1). Classification (NCBI taxonomy): domain Eukaryota; kingdom Metazoa; phylum Chordata; class Mammalia; order Chiroptera; family Vespertilionidae; genus Myotis; species Myotis nattereri. The sequence goes on along the minus strand of NC_138094.1, from coordinate 41,602,301 downwards.
TTTGTCCTCTGGGTGAAATTTTCATGTGGTTTGGGAACCCGTCTCGCTCTGGGAGAAAGCATTTCCTGTTTGCACACCGATGGTCCTTTGATGGGAATGCAACCTCCCGTGTGAAAACCAAACTTCCCGATTGTGAACCATCCTTCTTGTGGGGAAATTTCCTATCTGGTATGGGAACCCATTCTCCTATTAGGGAGTTTTCCCTTCCATTGTAGAAACCCTTCTCCCTTTGGGGGAAATGCTCTTTCCTATTTGTGGACCGATCTTCCTGTGAGGGAATCGCACCTTCCTGTGCAGGAATCATAACTTCCTCTTGGAGAATGCCTCTACCTATATGGGAAAGAAACTTCCTTTGAGGAAACCTTCTTAGTGTGGGGGAATGCACTTTCCTGTATGAGGACCTATTATGCTGCGAATGAATCGCTCATTCTGGAGGAACCATTCTTTCAATGCAGGAAATATACCTTCCTGTGTGGACACTTCATTCTTTGTGGGACATGCACGTTCCTGTGTGCAGAACCATCTTCCATTGATGGAAACGCCACATCCGTGTGGAAAAAATTCTACCGGATGGTGAATACTCCTTCCAGTGTGGGAAATGTCCCTTCCGGTGTAGGAACCCATTTTTCTATGGAGGAGTGTCCTTTTTGTTTTACGAACCCTTCTTCCCGTGAGGGAAATGCACTTTAGTGTGTGCGATCTCCCTTCCTATGAGGGCGTCACCCATTCCTGTGAGGGAAATGGACTTTCCTGTTTGTTGACCTATCTTCCTGTGAGGGAATAGCACCTTCCTGTGGAGGAATCATAACTTCCTGTTGGAGAAAGCCTCTTCCTCTGGGGGAAATGAACTTCCTGGGAGGCAACATTCTTCCTGTTGGAAAATGACCTTTCCTGTATGTGGACCCATTGTGCTGTGAATGAATCGCTCCCTCATGTGGGGATACAATACTTCCTCTGGGGGAAGCATTCTTCCTCTGGAGGAAATGTCCATTCCTGTGTGGACACACTTCATTCTTTTTGGGACATGCACGTTCCTCTGTGCAGAAATGTCTTCCCTTGATGGAAACACAACTTCCGGTAGGAAACAAAACTTCCCGACGGTGAACCCTCCTTCCTGTGGTGGAAATGTCCCTTCTGGTGTAGGAACCCATTTTCTTTGGGGAGTATCCCTTTTGTATTAGGAACCTTTCTGCGTGTGGGAGAAATGCACTTTCCTGTCTGCAGATCTCTCTTCCTTTGATGGTGTTGCGCCTTCCTGTGGGGTAGGGCACTTTCCTGATTGTAGTCCAAACATCCGGTGAGGGAATCGTACTTCCTGTGGGGGAATCGCAACTTCCTGTGGGAGAAAGCCTATTCCTGCGGGGGAAATAAACTTCCTCGGAGGAAACCTTCTTCCTGTGAGGGAAATGCACTTTCCTGTAAGCGAACCTATTATTCTGCGATGAATCGCTCATTCATGTGGGGAAACAATACTTGCCCCCGGGAACCTTTCTTTCTCTCAAGGAAATGCCCCTTCCTGTGTGGACACTTCATTCTTTGTGGGGAATACATGTTCCTGTGTGTAGAAGTAATTCCCATTGATGGAAACAAAACTTCCCGACAGTGAAAACTTTTTCCTGTGGGGGAAATGTCCCTTCCGGTGTAGGAACCCATTCTATATGGGGGAGTGTCCCTTTTGTTTTAGGAACCCTTCTTTTTGTGGGGGAAATGCACTTTCCTGTGTGCGGATGTCTCTTCCTGTGAGGTCGCCACGCCTACCTGTGGGGGAAATGCACTTTCCTGTTTGTGGACCTATCTTCTTGTGAGGGAATCCCACCTTCCTGTGGGGGAATAGAAACTACCTGTAGGATGGGGGGATGAGGACACATTTGTAATACCTTAACTAATAATAAAAAATAAATAAATAAATAAATAAATAAATAAATAAACAGGATTAAATGAGGAAAAATAAATTGGAAAAAAAAAAAGAAACTACCTCTTGGAGAACCCTCTTTTGTAGGGGGAAACTAAATTCCTGTGAAAAACCTTCTTCCTGTGTGGGAAATACACTTAGCTGTACGCTGACTTATTATGCTGTGAATGAATCGGCCCTTCACGTGGGGAAACAATACTTCCTCTGGGGCAACCATTCTTCTTCTGGAGGAAATGTCCCTTCCTGTGTGGACACACTTCATTCTTTGTGGGACATGGGCGATCCTCTTTGCTGAAGTATCTTCCATTGATGGAAACGCAACTTCCTGTGTTGAAACAAAACTACCCAAGGCTTAACCCTCCTTCAGGTGGCGGAAATGTCCCTTCCGATGTAGGAACCCATTTTATATGGGGGAGTGTCCCTTTTGTTTTAGGAACCCTTCTTCCTGTTGGGGAAATGCACTTTCCTGTGTGCGGATGTCTTTTCTTGTGAGGGCGTCGAACCTTCCTGTGGGGGAATGCACTATCCTGTTTGTGGACCTATCTTCCAGTGAGGGAATCGCACCTTCCTGAGAGGGAATCATAACTTCCTGTTGGAGAAGGCCTCGACCTATATGGGAATCAAACTTCCCTTGAGGAACCCTTCCTCTGGTGGGGAAATGCACTTTCCTGTATGGGACTTATTATGCTGTGAATGAATCGCTCCTTCATGTGGGGAAACAATACTTCCTCTGAGGGAAGCTTCATCCTCTGGAGGAAATGTCTCTTCCTGTGTGTGAACACTTCTCTCTTTGTGGGACATGCACTTTCCTGTGTGCAGATCTATCTTTCGTTGAGGGCATCCCACCTTCCTTTCGGGGTATTGCAACTTCGTTGTCAGAATCCTACCTCTAATGGGGGAACTGCATTTTTCCTTTGTGTGAAACTATTTTCGTGTGAGGGAGGTGCACATTGATGTGGTGGAAATTAAACTTCCTGAGGGAGATGAACTATTTCTGTGGGAGAAATTCACTGGTTGCAAGGAAACCCTTCTTACTGTGTGGGAAGTGCACTTTCCATTATGCAGACCTATATTCCTGTGATGGAATCGAACTTCCTGTGGGGATACCAGACTTCCGGTGGGGAACCCTTTGTCCTCTGGGTGAAATTTTCATGTGGTTTGGGAACCCGTCTCGCTCTGGGAGAAAGCATTTCCTGTTTGCACACCGATGGTCCTTTGATGGGAATGCAACCTCCCGTGTGAAAACCAAACTTCCCGATTGTGAACCATCCTTCTTGTGGGGAAATTTCCTATCTGGTATGGGAACCCATTCTCCTATTAGGGAGTTTTCCCTTCCATTGTAGAAACCCTTCTCCCTTTGGGGGAAATGCTCTTTCCTATTTGTGGACCGATCTTCCTGTGAGGGAATCGCACCTTCCTGTGCAGGAATCATAACTTCCTCTTGGAGAATGCCTCTACCTATATGGGAAAGAAACTTCCTTTGAGGAAACCTTCTTAGTGTGGGGGAATGCACTTTCCTGTATGAGGACCTATTATGCTGCGAATGAATCGCTCATTCTGGAGGAACCATTCTTTCAATGCAGGAAATATACCTTCCTGTGTGGACACTTCATTCTTTGTGGGACATGCACGTTCCTGTGTGCAGAACCATCTTCCATTGATGGAAACGCCACATCCGTGTGGAAAAAATTCTACCGGATGGTGAATACTCCTTCCAGTGTGGGAAATGTCCCTTCCGGTGTAGGAACCCATTTTTCTATGGAGGAGTGTCCTTTTTGTTTTACGAACCCTTCTTCCCGTGAGGGAAATGCACTTTAGTGTGTGCGATCTCCCTTCCTATGAGGGCGTCACCCATTCCTGTGAGGGAAATGGACTTTCCTGTTTGTTGACCTATCTTCCTGTGAGGGAATAGCACCTTCCTGTGGAGGAATCATAACTTCCTCTTGGAGAAAGCCTCTTCCTCTGGGGGAAATGAACTTCCTGGGAGGCAACATTCTTCCTGTTGGGAAATGACCTTTCCTGTATGTGGACCCATTGTGCTGTGAATGAATCGCTCCCTCATGTGGGGATACAATACTTCCTCTGGGGGAAGCATTCTTCCTCTGGAGGAAATGTCCATTCCTGTGTGGACACACTTCATTCTTTTTGGGACATGCACGTTCCTCTGTGCAGAAATGTCTTCCCTTGATGGAAACACAACTTCCGGTAGGAAACAAAACTTCCCGACGGTGAACCCTCCTTCCTGTGGTGGAAATGTCCCTTCTGGTGTAGGAACCCATTTTCTTTGGGGAGTATCCCTTTTGTATTAGGAACCTTTCTGCGTGTGGGAGAAATGCACTTTCCTGTCTGCAGATCTCTCTTCCTTTGATGGTGTTGCGCCTTCCTGTGGGGTAGGGCACTTTCCTGATTGTAGTCCAAACATCCGGTGAGGGAATCGTACTTCCTGTGGGGGAATCGCAACTTCCTGTGGGAGAAAGCCTATTCCTGCGGGGGAAATGAACTTCCTCGGAGGAAACCTTCTTCCTGTGAGGGAAATGCACTTTCCTGTAAGCGAACCTATTATTCTGCGATGAATCGCTCATTCATGTGGGGAAACAATACTTGCCCCCGGGAACCTTTCTTTCTCTCAAGGAAATGCCCCTTCCTGTGTGGACACTTCATTCTTTGTGGGGAATACATGTTCCTGTGTGTAGAAGTAATTCCCATTGATGGAAACAAAACTTCCCGACAGTGAAAACTTTTTCCTGTGGGGGAAATGTCCCTTCCGGTGTAGGAACCCATTCTATATGGGGGAGTGTCCCTTTTGTTTTAGGAACCCTTCTTTTTGTGGGGGAAATGCACTTTCCTGTGTGCGGATGTCTCTTCCTGTGAGGTCGCCACGCCTACCTGTGGGGGAAATGCACTTTCCTGTTTGTGGACCTATCTTCTTGTGAGGGAATCCCACCTTCCTGTGGGGGAATAGAAACTACCTGTAGGATGGGGGGATGAGGACACATTTGTAATACCTTAACTAATAATAAAAAATAAATAAATAAATAAATAAATAAATAAATAAACAGGATTAAATGAGGAAAAATAAATTGGAAAAAAAAAAAGAAACTACCTCTTGGAGAACCCTCTTTTGTAGGGGGAAACTAAATTCCTGTGAAAAACCTTCTTCCTGTGTGGGAAATACACTTAGCTGTACGCTGACTTATTATGCTGTGAATGAATCGGCCCTTCACGTGGGGAAACAATACTTCCTCTGGGGCAACCATTCTTCTTCTGGAGGAAATGTCCCTTCCTGTGTGGACACACTTCATTCTTTGTGGGACATGGGCGATCCTCTTTGCTGAAGTATCTTCCATTGATGGAAACGCAACTTCCTGTGTTGAAACAAAACTACCCAAGGCTTAACCCTCCTTCAGGTGGCGGAAATGTCCCTTCCGATGTAGGAACCCATTTTATATGGGGGAGTGTCCCTTTTGTTTTAGGAACCCTTCTTCCTGTTGGGGAAATGCACTTTCCTGTGTGCGGATGTCTTTTCTTGTGAGGGCGTCGAACCTTCCTGTGGGGGAATGCACTATCCTGTTTGTGGACCTATCTTCCAGTGAGGGAATCGCACCTTCCTGAGAGGGAATCATAACTTCCTGTTGGAGAAGGCCTCGACCTATATGGGAATCAAACTTCCCTTGAGGAACCCTTCCTCTGGTGGGGAAATGCACTTTCCTGTATGGGACTTATTATGCTGTGAATGAATCGCTCCTTCATGTGGGGAAACAATACTTCCTCTGAGGGAAGCTTCATCCTCTGGAGGAAATGTCTCTTCCTGTGTGTGAACACTTCTCTCTTTGTGGGACATGCACTTTCCTGTGTGCAGATCTATCTTTCGTTGAGGGCATCCCACCTTCCTTTCGGGGTATTGCAACTTCGTTGTCAGAATCCTACCTCTAATGGGGGAACTGCATTTTTCCTTTGTGTGAAACTATTTCCGTGTGAGGGAGGTGCACATTGATGTGGTGGAAATTAAACTTCCTGAGGGAGATGAACTATTTCTGTGGGAGAAATTCACTGGTTGCAAGGAAACCCTTCTTACTGTGTGGGAAGTGCACTTTCCATTATGCAGACCTATATTCCTGTGATGGAATCGAACTTCCTGTGGGGATACCAGACTTCCGGTGGGGAACCCTTTGTCCTCTGGGTGAAATTTTCATGTGGTTTGGGAACCCGTCTCGCTCTGGGAGAAAGCATTTCCTGTTTGCACACCGATGGTCCTTTGATGGGAATGCAACCTCCCGTGTGAAAACCAAACTTCCCGATTGTGAACCATCCTTCTTGTGGGGAAATTTCCTATCTGGTATGGGAACCCATTCTCCTATTAGGGAGTTTTCCCTTCCATTGTAGAAACCCTTCTCCCTTTGGGGGAAATGCTCTTTCCTATTTGTGGACCGATCTTCCTGTGAGGGAATCGCACCTTCCTGTGCAGGAATCATAACTTCCTCTTGGAGAATGCCTCTACCTATATGGGAAAGAAACTTCCTTTGAGGAAACCTTCTTAGTGTGGGGGAATGCACTTTCCTGTATGAGGACCTATTATGCTGCGAATGAATCGCTCATTCTGGAGGAACCATTCTTTCAATGCAGGAAATATACCTTCCTGTGTGGACACTTCATTCTTTGTGGGACATGCACGTTCCTGTGTGCAGAACCATCTTCCATTGATGGAAACGCCACATCCGTGTGGAAAAAATTCTACCGGATGGTGAATACTCCTTCCAGTGTGGGAAATGTCCCTTCCGGTGTAGGAACCCATTTTTCTATGGAGGAGTGTCCTTTTTGTTTTACGAACCCTTCTTCCCGTGAGGGAAATGCACTTTAGTGTGTGCGATCTCCCTTCCTATGAGGGCGTCACCCATTCCTGTGAGGGAAATGGACTTTCCTGTTTGTTGACCTATCTTCCTGTGAGGGAATAGCACCTTCCTGTGGAGGAATCATAACTTCCTGTTGGAGAAAGCCTCTTCCTCTGGGGGAAATGAACTTCCTGGGAGGCAACATTCTTCCTGTTGGAAAATGACCTTTCCTGTATGTGGACCCATTGTGCTGTGAATGAATCGCTCCCTCATGTGGGGATACAATACTTCCTCTGGGGGAAGCATTCTTCCTCTGGAGGAAATGTCCATTCCTGTGTGGACACACTTCATTCTTTTTGGGACATGCACGTTCCTCTGTGCAGAAATGTCTTCCCTTGATGGAAACACAACTTCCGGTAGGAAACAAAACTTCCCGACGGTGAACCCTCCTTCCTGTGGTGGAAATGTCCCTTCTGGTGTAGGAACCCATTTTCTTTGGGGAGTATCCCTTTTGTATTAGGAACCTTTCTGCGTGTGGGAGAAATGCACTTTCCTGTCTGCAGATCTCTCTTCCTTTGATGGTGTTGCGCCTTCCTGTGGGGTAGGGCACTTTCCTGATTGTAGTCCAAACATCCGGTGAGGGAATCGTACTTCCTGTGGGGGAATCGCAACTTCCTGTGGGAGAAAGCCTATTCCTGCGGGGGAAATAAACTTCCTCGGAGGAAACCTTCTTCCTGTGAGGGAAATGCACTTTCCTGTAAGCGAACCTATTATTCTGCGATGAATCGCTCATTCATGTGGGGAAACAATACTTGCCCCCGGGAACCTTTCTTTCTCTCAAGGAAATGCCCCTTCCTGTGTGGACACTTCATTCTTTGTGGGGAATACATGTTCCTGTGTGTAGAAGTAATTCCCATTGATGGAAACAAAACTTCCCGACAGTGAAAACTTTTTCCTGTGGGGGAAATGTCCCTTCCGGTGTAGGAACCCATTCTATATGGGGGAGTGTCCCTTTTGTTTTAGGAACCCTTCTTTTTGTGGGGGAAATGCACTTTCCTGTGTGCGGATGTCTCTTCCTGTGAGGTCGCCACGCCTACCTGTGGGGGAAATGCACTTTCCTGTTTGTGGACCTATCTTCTTGTGAGGGAATCCCACCTTCCTGTGGGGGAATAGAAACTACCTGTAGGATGGGGGGATGAGGACACATTTGTAATACCTTAACTAATAATAAAAAATAAATAAATAAATAAATAAATAAATAAATAAACAGGATTAAATGAGGAAAAATAAATTGGAAAAAAAAAAAGAAACTACCTCTTGGAGAACCCTCTTTTGTAGGGGGAAACTAAATTCCTGTGAAAAACCTTCTTCCTGTGTGGGAAATACACTTAGCTGTACGCTGACTTATTATGCTGTGAATGAATCGGCCCTTCACGTGGGGAAACAATACTTCCTCTGGGGCAACCATTCTTCTTCTGGAGGAAATGTCCCTTCCTGTGTGGACACACTTCATTCTTTGTGGGACATGGGCGATCCTCTTTGCTGAAGTATCTTCCATTGATGGAAACGCAACTTCCTGTGTTGAAACAAAACTACCCAAGGCTTAACCCTCCTTCAGGTGGCGGAAATGTCCCTTCCGATGTAGGAACCCATTTTATATGGGGGAGTGTCCCTTTTGTTTTAGGAACCCTTCTTCCTGTTGGGGAAATGCACTTTCCTGTGTGCGGATGTCTTTTCTTGTGAGGGCGTCGAACCTTCCTGTGGGGGAATGCACTATCCTGTTTGTGGACCTATCTTCCAGTGAGGGAATCGCACCTTCCTGAGAGGGAATCATAACTTCCTGTTGGAGAAGGCCTCGACCTATATGGGAAACAAACTTCCCTTGAGGAACCCTTCCTCTGGTGGGGAAATGCACTTTCCTGTATGGGACTTATTATGCTGTGAATGAATCGCTCCTTCATGTGGGGAAACAATACTTCCTCTGAGGGAAGCTTCATCCTCTGGAGGAAATGTCTCTTCCTGTGTGTGAACACTTCTCTCTTTGTGGGACATGCACTTTCCTGTGTGCAGATCTATCTTTCGTTGAGGGCATCCCACCTTCCTTTCGGGGTATTGCAACTTCGTTGTCAGAATCCTACCTCTAATGGGGGAACTGCATTTTTCCTTTGTGTGAAACTATTTTCGTGTGAGGGAGGTGCACATTGATGTGGTGGAAATTAAACTTCCTGAGGGAGATGAACTATTTCTGTGGGAGAAATTCACTGGTTGCAAGGAAACCCTTCTTACTGTGTGGGAAGTGCACTTTCCATTATGCAGACCTATATTCCTGTGATGGAATCGAACTTCCTGTGGGGATACCAGACTTCCGGTGGGGAACCCTTTGTCCTCTGGGTGAAATTTTCATGTGGTTTGGGAACCCGTCTCGCTCTGGGAGAAAGCATTTCCTGTTTGCAGACCGATGGTCCTTTGATGGGAATGCAACCTCCCGTGTGAAAACCAAACTTCCCGATTGTGAACCATCCTTCTTGTGGGGAAATTTCCTATCTGGTATGGGAACCCATTCTCCTATTAGGGAGTTTTCCCTTCCATTGTAGAAACCCTTCTTCCTTTGGGGGAAATGCTCTTTCCTCTTTGTGGACCGATCTTCCTGTGAGGGAATCGCACCTTCCTGTGCAGGAATCATAACTTCCTCTTGGAGAATGCCTCTACATATATGGGAAAGAAACTTCCTTTGAGGAAACCTTCTTAGTGTGGGGGAATGCACTTTCCTGTATGAGGACCTATTATGCTGCGAATGAATCGCTCATTCTGGAGGAACCATTCTTTCAATGCAGGAAATATACCTTCCTGTGTGGACACTTCATTCTTTGTGGGACATGCACGTTCCTGTGTGCAGAACCATCTTCCATTGATGGAAACGCCACATCCGTGTGGAAAAAATTCTACCGGATGGTGAATACTCCTTCCAGTGTGGGAAATGTCCCTTCCGGTGTAGGAACCCATTTTTCTATGGAGGAGTGTCCTTTTTGTTTTACGAACCCTTCTTCCCGTGAGGGAAATGCACTTTAGTGTGTGCGATCTCCCTTCCTATGAGGGCGTCACCCATTCCTGTGAGGGAAATGGACTTTCCTGTTTGTTGACCTATCTTCCTGTGAGGGAATAGCACCTTCCTGTGGAGGAATCATAACTTCCTGTTGGAGAAAGCCTCTTCCTCTGGGGGAAATGAACTTCCTGGGAGGCAACATTCTTCCTGTTGGAAAATGACCTTTCCTGTATGTGGACCCATTGTGCTGTGAATGAATCGCTCCCTCATGTGGGGATACAATACTTCCTCTGGGGGAAGCATTCTTCCTCTGGAGGAAATGTCCATTCCTGTGTGGACACACTTCATTCTTTTTGGGACATGCACGTTCCTCTGTGCAGAAATGTCTTCCCTTGATGGAAACACAACTTCCGGTAGGAAACAAAACTTCCCGACGGTGAACCCTCCTTCCTGTGGTGGAAATGTCCCTTCTGGTGTAGGAACCCATTTTCTTTGGGGAGTATCCCTTTTGTATTAGGAACCTTTCTGCGTGTGGGAGAAATGCACTTTCCTGTCTGCAGATCTCTCTTCCTTTGATGGTGTTGCGCCTTCCTGTGGGGTAGGGCACTTTCCTGATTGTAGTCCAAACATCCGGTGAGGGAATCGTACTTCCTGTGGGGGAATCGCAACTTCCTGTGGGAGAAAGCCTATTCCTGCGGGGGAAATAAACTTCCTCGGAGGAAACCTTCTTCCTGTGAGGGAAATGCACTTTCCTGTAAGCGAACCTATTATTCTGCGATGAATCGCTCATTCATGTGGGGAAACAATACTTGCCCCCGGGAACCTTTCTTTCTCTCAAGGAAATGCCCCTTCCTGTGTGGACACTTCATTCTTTGTGGGGAATACATGTTCCTGTGTGTAGAAGTAATTCCCATTGATGGAAACAAAACTTCCCGACAGTGAAAACTTTTTCCTGTGGGGGAAATGTCCCTTCCGGTGTAGGAACCCATTCTATATGGGGGAGTGTCCCTTTTGTTTTAGGAACCCTTCTTTTTGTGGGGGAAATGCACTTTCCTGTGTGCGGATGTCTCTTCCTGTGAGGTCGCCACGCCTACCTGTGGGGGAAATGCACTTTCCTGTTTGTGGACCTATCTTCTTGTGAGGGAATCCCACCTTCCTGTGGGGGAATAGAAACTACCTGTAGGATGGGGGGATGAGGACACATTTGTAATACCTTAACTAATAATAAAAAATAAATAAATAAATAAATAAATAAACAGGATTAAATGAGGAAAAATAAATTGGAAAAAAAAAAAGAAACTACCTCTTGGAGAACCCTCTTTTGTAGGGGGAAACTAAATTCCTGTGAAAAACCTTCTTCCTGTGTGGGAAATACACTTAGCTGTACGCTGACTTATTATGCTGTGAATGAATCGGCCCTTCACGTGGGGAAACAATACTTCCTCTGGGGCAACCATTCTTCTTCTGGAGGAAATGTCCCTTCCTGTGTGGACACACTTCATTCTTTGTGGGACATGGGCGATCCTCTTTGCTGAAGTATCTTCCATTGATGGAAACGCAACTTCCTGTGTTGAAACAAAACTACCCAAGGCTTAACCCTCCTTCAGGTGGCGGAAATGTCCCTTCCGATGTAGGAACCCATTTTATATGGGGGAGTGTCCCTTTTGTTTTAGGAACCCTTCTTCCTGTTGGGGAAATGCACTTTCCTGTGTGCGGATGTCTTTTCTTGTGAGGGCGTCGAACCTTCCTGTGGGGGAATGCACTATCCTGTTTGTGGACCTATCTTCCAGTGAGGGAATCGCACCTTCCTGAGAGGGAATCATAACTTCCTGTTGGAGAAGGCCTCGACCTATATGGGAAACAAACTTCCCTTGAGGAACCCTTCCTCTGGTGGGGAAATGCACTTTCCTGTATGGGACTTATTATGCTGTGAATGAATCGCTCCTTCATGTGGGGAAACAATACTTCCTCTGAGGGAAGCTTCATCCTCTGGAGGAAATGTCTCTTCCTGTGTGTGAACACTTCTCTCTTTGTGGGACATGCACTTTCCTGTGTGCAGATCTATCTTTCGTTGAGGGCATCCCACCTTCCTTTCGGGGTATTGCAACTTCGTTGTCAGAATCCTACCTCTAATGGGGGAACTGCATTTTTCCTTTGTGTGAAACTATTTTCGTGTGAGGGAGGTGCACATTGATGTGGTGGAAATTAAACTTCCTGAGGGAGATGAACTATTTCTGTGGGAGAAATTCACTGGTTGCAAGGAAACCCTTCTTACTGTGTGGGAAGTGCACTTTCCATTATGCAGACCTATATTCCTGTGATGGAATCGAACTTCCTGTGGGGATACCAGACTTCCGGTGGGGAACCCTTTGTCCTCTGGGTGAAATTTTCATGTGGTTTGGGAACCCGTCTCGCTCTGGGAGAAAGCATTTCCTGTTTGCAGACCGATGGTCCTTTGATGGGAATGCAACCTCCCGTGTGAAAACCAAACTTCCCGATTGTGAACCATCCTTCTTGTGGGGAAATTTCCTATCTGGTATGGGAACCCATTCTCCTATTAGGGAGTTTTCCCTTCCATTGTAGAAACCCTTCTTCCTTTGGGGGAAATGCTCTTTCCTCTTTGTGGACCGATCTTCCTGTGAGGGAATCGCACCTTCCTGTGCAGGAATCATAACTTCCTCTTGGAGAATGCCTCTACATATATGGGAAAGAAACTTCCTTTGAGGAAACCTTCTTAGTGTGGGGGAATGCACTTTCCTGTATGAGGACCTATTATGCTGCGAATGAATCGCTCATTCTGGAGGAACCATTCTTTCAATGCAGGAAATATACCTTCCTGTGTGGACACTTCATTCTTTGTGGGACATGCACGTTCCTGTGTGCAGAACCATCTTCCATTGATGGAAACGCCACATCCGTGTGGAAAAAATTCTACCGGATGGTGAATACTCCTTCCAGTGTGGGAAATGTCCCTTCCGGTGTAGGAACCCATTTTTCTATGGAGGAGTGTCCTTTTTGTTTTACGAACCCTTCTTCCCGTGAGGGAAATGCACTTTAGTGTGTGCGATCTCCCTTCCTATGAGGGCGTCACCCATTCCTGTGAGGGAAATGGACTTTCCTGTTTGTTGACCTATCTTCCTGTGAGGGAATAGCACCTTCCTGTGGGGGAATCATAACTTCCTGTTGGAGAAAGCCTCTTCCTCTGGGGGAAATGAACTTCCTGGGAGGCAACATTCTTCCTGTTGGGAAATGACCTTTCCTGTATGTGGACCCATTGTGCTGTGAATGAATCGCTCCCTCATGTGGGGATACAATACTTCCTCTGGGGGAAGCATTCTTCCTCTGGAGGAAATGTCCATTCCTGTGTGGACACACTTCATTCTTTTTGGGACATGCACGTTCCTCTGTGCAGAAATGTCTTCCCTTGATGGAAACACAACTTCCGGTAGGAAACAAAACTTCCCGACGGTGAACCCTCCTTCCTGTGGTGGAAATGTTCCTTCTGGTGTAGGAACCCATTTTCTTTGGGGAGTATCCCTTTTGTATTAGGAACCTTTCTGCGTGTGGGAGAAATGCACTTTCCTGTCTGCAGATCTCTCTTCCTTTGAGGGTGTTGCGCCTTCCTGTGGGGGAAAGGCACTTTCCTGATTGTAGTCCAAACATCCTGTGAGGGAATCATACTTCCTTGGGGGAATCGCAACTTCCTGTGGGAGAAAGCCTATTCCTGCGGGGGAAATGAACTTCCTCTGAGGAAACCTTCTTCCTGTGGGGGAAATGCACTTTCCTGTAAGCGGACCTATTATTCTGCGATGAATCGCTCATTCATGTGGGGAAACAATACTTGCCCCCGGGAACCTTTCTTTCTCTCAAGGAAATGTCCCTTCCTGTGTGGACACTTCATTCTTTGTGGGGAATACATGTTCCTGTGTGTAGAAGTAATTCCCATTGATGGAAACAAAACTTCCCGACAGTGAAAACTTTTTCCTGTGGGGGAAATGTCCCTTCCGGTGTAGGAACCCATTCTATATGGGGGAGTGTCCCTTTTGTTTTAGGAACCCTTCTTTTTGTGGGGGAAATGCACTTTCCTGTGTGCGGATGTCTCTTCCTGTGAGGTCGCCACGCCTACCTGTGGGGGAAATGCACTTTCCTGTTTGTGGACCTATCTTCTTGTGAGGGAATCCCACCTTCCTGTGGGGGAATAGAAACTACCTGTAGGATGGGAGGATGAGGACACATTTGTAATACCTTAACTAATAATAAAAAATAAATAAATAAATAAATAAATAAACAGGATTAAATGAGGAAAAATAAATTGGAAAAAAAAAAAGAAACTACCTCTTGGAGAACCCTCTTTTGAAGGGGGAAACTAAATTCCTGTGAAAAACCTTCTTCCTGTGTGGGAAATACACTTAGCTGTACGCTGACTTATTATGCTGTGAATGAATCGGCCCTTCACGTGGGGAAACAATACTTCCTCTGGGGCAACCATTCTTCTTCTGGAGGAAATGTCCCTTCCTGTGTGGACACACTTCATTCTTTGTGGGACATGGGCGATCCTCTTTGCTGAAGTATCTTCCATTGATGGAAACGCAACTTCCTGTGTTGAAACAAAACTACCCAAGGCTTAACCCTCCTTCAGGTGGCGGAAATGTCCCTTCCGATGTAGGAACCCATTTTATATGGGGGAGTGTCCCTTTTGTTTTAGGAACCCTTCTTCCTGTTGGGGAAATGCACTTTCCTGTGTGCGGATGTCTTTTCTTGTGAGGGCGTCGAACCTTCCTGTGGGGGAATGCACTATCCTGTTTGTGGACCTATCTTCCAGTGAGGGAATCGCACCTTCCTGAGAGGGAATCATAACTTCCTGTTGGAGAAGGCCTCGACCTATATGGGAAACAAACTTCCCTTGAGGAACCCTTCCTCTGGTGGGGAAATGCACTTTCCTGTATGGGACTTATTATGCTGTGAATGAATCGCTCCTTCATGTGGGGAAACAATACTTCCTCTGAGGGAAGCTTCATCCTCTGGAGGAAATGTCTCTTCCTGTGTGTGAACACTTCTCTCTTTGTGGGACATGCACTTTCCTGTGTGCAGATCTATCTTTCGTTGAGGGCATCCCACCTTCCTTTCGGGGTATTGCAACTTCGTTGTCAGAATCCTACCTCTAATGGGGGAACTGCATTTTTCCTTTGTGTGAAACTATTTTCGTGTGAGGGAGGTGCACATTGATGTGGTGGAAATTAAACTTCCTGAGGGAGATGAACTATTTCTGTGGGAGAAATTCACTGGTTGCAAGGAAACCCTTCTTACTGTGTGGGAAGTGCACTTTCCATTATGCAGACCTATATTCCTGTGATGGAATCGAACTTCCTGTGGGGATACCAGACTTCCGGTGGGGAACCCTTTGTCCTCTGGGTGAAATTTTCATGTGGTTTGGGAACCCGTCTCGCTCTGGGAGAAAGCATTTCCTGTTTGCAGACCGATGGTCCTTTGATGGGAATGCAACCTCCCGTGTGAAAACCAAACTTCCCGATTGTGAACCATCCTTCTTGTGGGGAAATTTCCTATCTGGTATGGGAACCCATTCTCCTATTAGGGAGTTTTCCCTTCCATTGTAGAAACCCTTCTTCCTTTGGGGGAAATGCTCTTTCCTCTTTGTGGACCGATCTTCCTGTGAGGGAATCGCACCTTCCTGTGCAGGAATCATAACTTCCTCTTGGAGAATGCCTCTACCTATATGGGAAAGAAACTTCCTTTGAGGAAACCTTCTTAGTGTGGGGGAATGCACTTTCCTGTATGAGGACCTATTATGCTGCGAATGAATCGCTCATTCTGGAGGAACCATTCTTTCAATGCAGGAAATATACCTTCCTGTGTGGACACTTCATTCTTTGTGGGACATGCACGTTCCTGTGTGCAGAACCATCTTCCATTGATGGAAACGCCACATCCGTGTGGAAAAAATTCTACCGGATGGTGAATACTCCTTCCAGTGTGGGAAATGTCCCTTCCGGTGTAGGAACCCATTTTTCTATGGAGGAGTGTCCTTTTTGTTTTACGAACCCTTCTTCCCGTGAGGGAAATGCACTTTAGTGTGTGCGATCTCCCTTCCTATGAGGGCGTCACCCATTCCTGTGAGGGAAATGGACTTTCCTGTTTGTTGCCCTATCTTCCTGTGAGGGAATAGCACCTTCCTGTGGGGGAATCATAACTTCCTGTTGGAGAAAGCCTCTTCCTCTGGGGGAAATGAACTTCCTGGGAGGCAACATTCTTCCTGTTGGGAAATGACCTTTCCTGTATGTGGACCCATTGTGCTGTGAATGAATCGCTCCCTCATGTGGGGATACAATACTTCCTCTGGGGGAAGCATTCTTCCTCTGGAGGAAATGTCCATTCCTGTGTGGACACACTTCATTCTTTTTGGGACATGCACGTTCCTCTGTGCAGAAATGTCTTCCCTTGATGGAAACACAACTTCCGGTAGGAAACAAAACTTCCCGACGGTGAACCCTCCTTCCTGTGGTGGAAATGTTCCTTCTGGTGTAGGAACCCATTTTCTTTGGGGAGTATCCCTTTTGTATTAGGAACCTTTCTGCGTGTGGGAGAAATGCACTTTCCTGTCTGCAGATCTCTCTTCCTTTGAGGGTGTTGCGCCTTCCTGTGGGGGAAAGGCACTTTCCTGATTGTAGTCCAAACATCCTGTGAGGGAATCATACTTCCTTGGGGGAATCGCAACTTCCTGTGGGAGAAAGCCTATTCCTGCGGGGGAAATGAACTTCCTCTGAGGAAACCTTCTTCCTGTGGGGGAAATGCACTTTCCTGTAAGCGGACCTATTATTCTGCGATGAATCGCTCATTCATGTAGGGAAACAATACTTCCCCCCGGGAACCTTTCTTTCTCTCAAGGAAATGTCCCTTCCTGTGTGGACACTTCATTCTTTGTGGGGAATACATGTTCCTGTGTGTAGAAGTAATTCCCATTGATGGAAACAAAACTTCCCGACAGTGAAAACTTTTTCCTGTGGGGGAAATGTCCCTTCCGGTGTAGGAACCCATTCTATATGGGGGAGTGTCCCTTTTGTTTTAGGAACCCTTCTTTTTGTGGGGGAAATGCACTTTCCTGTGTGCGGATGTCTCTTCCTGTGAGGTCGCCACGCCTACCTGTGGGGGAAATGCACTTTCCTGTTTGTGGACCTATCTTCTTGTGAGGGAATCCCACCTTCCTGTGGGGGAATAGAAACTACCTGTAGGATGGGAGGATGAGGACACATTTGTAATACCTTAACTAATAATAAAAAATAAATAAATAAATAAATAAATAAACAGGATTAAATGAGGGAAAATAAATTGGGAAAAAAAAAGAAACTACCTCTTGGAGAACCCTCTTTTGAAGGGGGAAACTAAATTCCTGTGAAAAACCTTCTTCCTGTGTGGGAAATACACTTAGCTGTACGCTGACTTATTATGCTGTGAATGAATCGGCCCTTCACGTGGGGAAACAATACTTCCTCTGGGGCAACCATTCTTCTTCTGGAGGAAATGTCCCTTCCTGTGTGGACACACTTCATTCTTTGTGGGACATGGGCGATCCTCTTTGCTGAAGTATCTTCCATTGATGGAAACGCAACTTCCTGTGTTGAAACAAAACTACCCAAGGCTTAACCCTCCTTCAGGTGGCGGAAATGTCCCTTCCGATGTAGGAACCCATTTTATATGGGGGAGTGTCCCTTTTGTTTTAGGAACCCTTCTTCCTGTTGGGGAAATGCACTTTCCTGTGTGCGGATGTCTTTTCTTGTGAGGGCGTCGAACCTTCCTGTGGGGGAATGCACTATCCTGTTTGTGGACCTATCTTCCAGTGAGGGAATCGCACCTTCCTGAGAGGGAATCATAACTTCCTGTTGGAGAAGGCCTCGACCTATATGGGAAACAAACTTCCCTTGAGGAACCCTTCCTCTGGTGGGGAAATGCACTTTCCTGTATGGGACTTATTATGCTGTGAATGAATCGCTCCTTCATGTGGGGAAACAATACTTCCTCTGAGGGAAGCTTCATCCTCTGGAGGAAATGTCTCTTCCTGTGTGTGAACACTTCTCTCTTTGTGGGACATGCACTTTCCTGTGTGCAGATCTATCTTTCGTTGAGGGCATCCCACCTTCCTTTCGGGGTATTGCAACTTCGTTGTCAGAATCCTACCTCTAATGGGGGAACTGCATTTTTCCTTTGTGTGAAACTATTTTCGTGTGAGGGAGGTGCACATTGATGTGGTGGAAATTAAACTTCCTGAGGGAGATGAACTATTTCTGTGGGAGAAATTCACTGGTTGCAAGGAAACCCTTCTTACTGTGTGGGAAGTGCACTTTCCATTATGCAGACCTATATTCCTGTGATGGAATCGAACTTCCTGTGGGGATACCAGACTTCCGGTGGGGAACCCTTTGTCCTCTGGGTGAAATTTTCATGTGGTTTGGGAACCCGTCTCGCTCTGGGAGAAAGCATTTCCTGTTTGCACACCGATGGTCCTTTGATGGGAATGCAACCTCCCGTGTGAAAACCAAACTTCCCGATTGTGAACCATCCTTCTTGTGGGGAAATTTCCTATCTGGTATGGGAACCCATTCTCCTATTAGGGAGTTTTCCCTTCCATTGTAGAAACCCTTCTTCCTTTGGGGGAAATGCTCTTTCCTCTTTGTGGACCGATCTTCCTGTGAGGGAATCGCACCTTCCTGTGCAGGAATCATAACTTCCTCTTGGAGAATGCCTCTACCTATATGGGAAAGAAACTTCCTTTGAGGAAACCTTCTTAGTGTGGGGGAATGCACTTTCCTGTATGAGGACCTATTATGCTGCGAATGAATCGCTCATTCTGGAGGAACCATTCTTTCAATGCAGGAAATATACCTTCCTGTGTGGACACTTCATTCTTTGTGGGACATGCACGTTCCTGTGTGCAGAACCATCTTCCATTGATGGAAACGCCACATCCGTGTGGAAAAAATTCTACCGGATGGTGAATACTCCTTCCAGTGTGGGAAATGTCCCTTCCGGTGTAGGAACCCATTTTTCTATGGAGGAGTGTCCTTTTTGTTTTACGAACCCTTCTTCCCGTGAGGGAAATGCACTTTAGTGTGTGCGATCTCCCTTCCTATGAGGGCGTCACCCATTCCTGTGAGGGAAATGGACTTTCCTGTTTGATGACCTATCTTCCTGTGAGGGAATAGCACCTTCCTGTGGGGGAATCATAACTTCCTGTTGGAGAAAGCCTCTTCCTCTGGGGGAAATGAACTTCCTGGGAGGCAACATTCTTCCTGTTGGAAAATGACCTTTCCTGTATGTGGACCCATTGTGCTGTGAATGAATCGCTCCCTCATGTGGGGATACAATACTTCCTCTGGGGGAAGCATTCTTCCTCTGGAGGAAATGTCCATTCCTGTGTGGACACACTTCATTCTTTTTGGGACATGCACGTTCCTCTGTGCAGAAATGTCTTCCCTTGATGGAAACACAACTTCCGGTAGGAAACAAAACTTCCCGACGGTGAACCCTCCTTCCTGTGGTGGAAATGTCCCTTCTGGTGTAGGAACCCATTTTCTATGGGGAGTATCCCTTTTGTATTAGGAACCTTTCTGCGTGTGGGAGAAATGCACTTTCCTGTCTGCAGATCTCTCTTCCTTTGAGGGTGTTGCGCCTTCCTGTGGGGGAAAGGCACTTTCCTGTTTGTAGTCCAAACATCCGGTGAGGGAATCGTACTTCCTGTGGGGGAATCGCAACTTCCTGTGGGAGAAAGCCTATTCCTGCGGGGGAAATGAACTTCCTCTGAGGAAACCTTCTTCCTGTGGGGGAAATGCACTTTCCTGTAAGCGGACCTATTATTCTGCGATGAATCGCTCATTCAGGTGGGGAAACAATACTTCCCCCCGGGAACATTTCTTTCTCTCAAGGAAATGTCCCTTCCTGTGTGGACACATCATTCTTTGTGGGGAATACATGTTCCTGTGTGTAGAAGCAATTCCCATTGATGGAAACAAAACTTCCCGACAGTGAAAACTTTTTCCTGTGGGGGAAATGTCCCTTCCGGTGTAGGAACCCATTCTATATGGGGGAGTGTCCCTTTTGTTTTAGGAACCCTTCTTTTTGTGGGGGAAATGCACTTTCCTGTGTGCAGATGTCTCTTCCTGTGAGGTCGCCACGCCTACCTGTGGGGGAAATGCACTTTCCTGTTTGTGGACCTATCTTCTTGTGAGGGAATCCCACCTTCCTGTGGGGGAATCGAAACTACCTGTTGGAGAACCCTCTTTTGTAGGGGAAAACTAAATCCCTGTGAAAAACCTTCTTCCTGTGTGGGAAATACACTTAGCTGTACGCTGACTTATTATGCTGTGAATGAATCGGCCCTTCACGTGGGGAAACAATACTTCCTCTGGGGCAACCATTCTTCTTCTGGAGGAAATGTCCCTTCCTGTGTGGACACACTTCATTCTTTGTGGGACATGGGCGATCCTCTTTGCTGAACTATCTTCCATTGATGGAAACGCAACTTCCTGTGGTGAAACAAAACTACCCAAGGCTTAACCCTCCTTCAGGTGGCGGAAATGTCCCTTCCGATGTAGGAACCCATTTTATATGGGGGAGTGTCCCTTTTGTTTTAGGAACCCTTCTTCCTGTTGGGGAAATGCACTTTCCTGTGTGCGGATGTCTTTTCTTGTGAGGGCGTCGAACCTTCCTGTGGGGGAATGCACTATCCTGTTTGTGGACCTATCTTCCAGTGAGGGAATCGCACCTTCCTGAGAGGGAATCATAACTTCCTGTTGGAGAAGGCCTCGACCTATATGGGAAACAAACTTCCCTTGAGGAACCCTTCCTCTGGTGGGGAAATGCACTTTCCTGTATGGGACTTATTATGCTGTGAATGAATCGCTCCTTCATGTGGGGAAACAATACTTCCTCTGAGGGAAGCTTCATCCTCTGGAGGAAATGTCTCTTCCTGTGTGTGAACACTTCTCTCTTTGTGGGACATGCACTTTCCTGTGTGCAGATCTATCTTTCGTTGAGGGCATCCCACCTTCCTTTCGGGGTATTGCAACTTCGTTGTCAGAATCCTACCTCTAATGGGGGAACTGCATTTTTCCTTTGTGTGAAACTATTTTCGTGTGAGGGAGGTGCACATTGATGTGGTGGAAATTAAACTTCCTGAGGGAGATGAACTATTTCTGTGGGAGAAATTCACTGGTTGCAAGGAAACCCTTCTTACTGTGTGGGAAGTGCACTTTCCATTATGCAGACCTATATTCCTGTGATGGAATCGAACTTCCTGTGGGGATACCAGACTTCCGGTGGGGAACCCTTTGTCCTCTGGGTGAAATTTTCATGTGGTTTGGGAACCCGTCTCGCTCTGGGAGAAAGCATTTCCTGTTTGCACACCGATGGTCCTTTGATGGGAATGCAACCTCCCGTGTGAAAACCAAACTTCCCGATTGTGAACCATCCTTCTTGTGGGGAAATTTCCTATCTGGTATGGGAACCCATTCTCCTATTAGGGAGTTTTCCCTTCCATTGTAGAAACCCTTCTTCCTTTGGGGGAAATGCTCTTTCCTCTTTGTGGACCGATCTTCCTGTGAGGGAATCGCACCTTCCTGTGCAGGAATCATAACTTCCTCTTGGAGAATGCCTCTACCTATATGGGAAAGAAACTTCCTTTGAGGAAACCTTCTTAGTGTGGGGGAATGCACTTTCCTGTATGAGGACCTATTATGCTGCGAATGAATCGCTCATTCTGGAGGAACCATTCTTTCAATGCAGGAAATATACCTTCCTGTGTGGACACTTCATTCTTTGTGGGACATGCACGTTCCTGTGTGCAGAACTATCTTCCATTGATGGAAACGCCACATCCGTGTGGAAAAAATTCTACCGGATGGTGAATACTCCTTCCAGTGTGGGAAATGTCCCTTCCGGTGTAGGAACCCATTTTTCTATGGAGGAGTGTCCTTTTTGTTTTACGAACCCTTCTTCCCGTGAGGGAAATGCACTTTAGTGTGTGCGATCTCCCTTCCTATGAGGGCGTCACCCATTCCTGTGAGGGAAATGGACTTTCCTGTTTGTTGACCTATCTTCCTGTGAGGGAATAGCACCTTCCTGTGGAGGAATCATAACTTCCTGTTGGAGAAAGCCTCTTCCTCTGGGGGAAATGAACTTCCTGGGAGGCAACATTCTTCCTGTTGGAAAATGACCTTTCCTGTATGTGGACCCATTGTGCTGTGAATGAATCGCTCCCTCATGTGGGGATACAATACTTCCTCTGGGGGAAGCATTCTTCCCCTGGAGGAAATGTCCATTCCTGTGTGGACACACTTCATTCTTTTTGGGACATGCACGTTCCTCTGTGCAGAAATGTCTTCCCTTGATGGAAACACAACTTCCGGTAGGAAACAAAACTTCCCGACGGTGAACCCTCCTTCCTGTGGTGGAAATGTCCCTTCTGGTGTAGGAACCCATTTTCTTTGGGGAGTATCCCTTTTGTATTAGGAACCTTTCTGCGTGTGGGAGAAATGCACTTTCCTGTCTGCAGATCTCTCTTCCTTTGAGGGTGTTGCGCCTTCCTGTGGGGTAGGGCACTTTCCTGATTGTAGTCCAAACATCCGGTGAGGGAATCGTACTTCCTGTGGGGGAATCGCAACTTCCTGTGGGAGAAAGCCTATTCCTGCGGGGGAAATGAACTTCCTCGGAGGAAACCTTCTTCCTGTGAGGGAAATGCACTTTCCTGTAAGCGAACCTATTATTCTGCGATGAATCGCTCATTCATGTGGGGAAACAATACTTGCCCCCGGGAACCTTTCTTTCTCTCAAGGAAATGCCCCTTCCTGTGTGGACACTTCATTCTTTGTGGGGAATACATGTTCCTGTGTGTAGAAGTAATTCCCATTGATGGAAACAAAACTTCCCGACAGTGAAAACTTTTTCCTGTGGGGGAAATGTCCCTTCCGGTGTAGGAACCCATTCTATATGGGGGAGTGTCCCTTTTGTTTTAGGAACCCTTCTTTTTGTGGGGGAAATGCACTTTCCTGTGTGCGGATGTCTCTTCCTGTGAGGTCGCCACGCCTACCTGTGGGGGAAATGCACTTTCCTGTTTGTGGACCTATCTTCTTGTGAGGGAATCCCACCTTCCTGTGGGGGAATAGAAACTACCTGTAGGATGGGGGGATGAGGACACATTTGTAATACCTTAACTAATAATAAAAAATAAATAAATAAATAAATAAATAAATAAATAAACAGGATTAAATGAGGAAAAATAAATTGGAAAAAAAAAAAGAAACTACCTCTTGGAGAACCCTCTTTTGTAGGGGGAAACTAAATTCCTGTGAAAAACCTTCTTCCTGTGTGGGAAATACACTTAGCTGTACGCTGACTTATTATGCTGTGAATGAATCGGCCCTTCACGTGGGGAAACAATACTTCCTCTGGGGCAACCATTCTTCTTCTGGAGGAAATGTCCCTTCCTGTGTGGACACACTTCATTCTTTGTGGGACATGGGCGATCCTCTTTGCTGAAGTATCTTCCATTGATGGAAACGCAACTTCCTGTGTTGAAACAAAACTACCCAAGGCTTAACCCTCCTTCAGGTGGCGGAAATGTCCCTTCCGATGTAGGAACCCATTTTATATGGGGGAGTGTCCCTTTTGTTTTAGGAACCCTTCTTCCTGTTGGGGAAATGCACTTTCCTGTGTGCGGATGTCTTTTCTTGTGAGGGCGTCGAACCTTCCTGTGGGGGAATGCACTATCCTGTTTGTGGACCTATCTTCCAGTGAGGGAATCGCACCTTCCTGAGAGGGAATCATAACTTCCTGTTGGAGAAGGCCTCGACCTATATGGGAAACAAACTTCCCTTGAGGAACCCTTCCTCTGGTGGGGAAATGCACTTTCCTGTATGGGACTTATTATGCTGTGAATGAATCGCTCCTTCATGTGGGGAAACAATACTTCCTCTGAGGGAAGCTTCATCCTCTGGAGGAAATGTCTCTTCCTGTGTGTGAACACTTCTCTCTTTGTGGGACATGCACTTTCCTGTGTGCAGATCTATCTTTCGTTGAGGGCATCCCACCTTCCTTTCGGGGTATTGCAACTTCGTTGTCAGAATCCTACCTCTAATGGGGGAACTGCATTTTTCCTTTGTGTGAAACTATTTTCGTGTGAGGGAGGTGCACATTGATGTGGTGGAAATTAAACTTCCTGAGGGAGATGAACTATTTCTGTGGGAGAAATTCACTGGTTGCAAGGAAACCCTTCTTACTGTGTGGGAAGTGCACTTTCCATTATGCAGACCTATATTCCTGTGATGGAATCGAACTTCCTGTGGGGATACCAGACTTCCGGTGGGGAACCCTTTGTCCTCTGGGTGAAATTTTCATGTGGTTTGGGAACCCGTCTCGCTCTGGGAGAAAGCATTTCCTGTTTGCACACCGATGGTCCTTTGATGGGAATGCAACCTCCCGTGTGAAAACCAAACTTCCCGATTGTGAACCATCCTTCTTGTGGGGAAATTTCCTATCTGGTATGGGAACCCATTCTCCTATTAGGGAGTTTTCCCTTCCATTGTAGAAACCCTTCTTCCTTTGGGGGAAATGCTCTTTCCTCTTTGTGGACCGATCTTCCTGTGAGGGAATCGCACCTTCCTGTGCAGGAATCATAACTTCCTCTTGGAGAATGCCTCTACCTATATGGGAAAGAAACTTCCTTTGAGGAAACCTTCTTAGTGTGGGGGAATGCACTTTCCTGTATGAGGACCTATTATGCTGCGAATGAATCGCTCATTCTGGAGGAACCATTCTTTCAATGCAGGAAATATACCTTCCTGTGTGGACACTTCATTCTTTGTGGGACATGCACGTTCCTGTGTGCAGAACCATCTTCCATTGATGGAAACGCCACATCCGTGTGGAAAAAATTCTACCGGATGGTGAATACTCCTTCCAGTGTGGGAAATGTCCCTTCCGGTGTAGGAACCCATTTTTCTATGGAGGAGTGTCCTTTTTGTTTTACGAACCCTTCTTCCCGTGAGGGAAATGCACTTTAGTGTGTGCGATCTCCCTTCCTATGAGGGCGTCACCCATTCCTGTGAGGGAAATGGACTTTCCTGTTTGATGACCTATCTTCCTGTGAGGGAATAGCACCTTCCTGTGGGGGAATCATAACTTCCTGTTGGAGAAAGCCTCTTCCTCTGGGGGAAATGAACTTCCTGGGAGGCAACATTCTTCCTGTTGGGAAATGACCTTTCCTGTATGTGGACCCATTGTGCTGTGAATGAATCGCTCCCTCATGTGGGGATACAATACTTCCTCTGGGGGAAGCATTCTTCCTCTGGAGGAAATGTCCATTCCTGTGTGGACACACTTCATTCTTTTTGGGACATGCACGTTCCTCTGTGCAGAAATGTCTTCCCTTGATGGAAACACAACTTCCGGTAGGAAACAAAACTTCCCGACGGTGAACCCTCCTTCCTGTGGTGGAAATGTCCCTTCTGGTGTAGGAACCCATTTTCTATGGGGAGTATCCCTTTTGTATTAGGAACCTTTCTGCGTGTGGGAGAAATGCACTTTCCTGTCTGCAGATCTCTCTTCCTTTGAGGGTGTTGCGCCTTCCTGTGGGGGAAAGGCACTTTCCTGTTTGTAGTCCAAACATCCGGTGAGGGAATCGTACTTCCTGTGGGGGAATCGCAACTTCCTGTGGGAGAAAGCCTATTCCTGCGGGGGAAATGAACTTCCTCTGAGGAAACCTTCTTCCTGTGGGGGAAATGCACTTTCCTGTAAGCGGACCTATTATTCTGCGATGAATCGCTCATTCAGGTGGGTAAACAATACTTCCCCCCGGGAACCTTTCTTTCTCTCAAGGAAATGTCCCTTCCTGTGTGGACACATCATTCTTTGTGGGGAATACATGTTCCTGTGTGTAGAAGCAATTCCCATTGATGGAAACAAAACTTCCCGACAGTGAAAACTTTTTCCTGTGGGGGAAATGTCCCTTCCGGTGTAGGAACCCATTCTATATGGGGGAGTGTCCCTTTTGTTTTAGGAACCCTTCTTTTTGTGGGGGAAATGCACTTTCCTGTGTGCAGATGTCTCTTCCTGTGAGGTCGCCACGCCTACCTGTGGGGGAAATGCACTTTCCTGTTTGTGGACCTATCTTCTTGTGAGGGAATCCCACCTTCCTGTGGGGGAATCGAAACTACCTGTTGGAGAACCCTCTTTTGTAGGGGAAAACTAAATCCCTGTGAAAAACCTTCTTCCTGTGTGGGAAATACACTTAGCTGTACGCTGACTTATTATGCTGTGAATGAATCGGCCCTTCACGTGGGGAAACAATACTTCCTCTGGGGCAACCATTCTTCTTCTGGAGGAAATGTCCCTTCCTGTGTGGACACACTTCATTCTTTGTGGGACATGGGCGATCCTCTTTGCTGAACTATCTTCCATTGATGGAAACGCAACTTCCTGTGGTGAAACAAAACTACCCAAGGCTTAACCCTCCTTCAGGTGGCGGAAATGTCCCTTCCGATGTAGGAACCCATTTTATATGGGGGAGTGTCCCTTTTGTTTTAGGAACCCTTCTTCCTGTTGGGGAAATGCACTTTCCTGTGTGCGGATGTCTTTTCTTGTGAGGGCGTCGAACCTTCCTGTGGGGGAATGCACTATCCTGTTTGTGGACCTATCTTCCAGTGAGGGAATCGCACCTTCCTGAGAGGGAATCATAACTTCCTGTTGGAGAAGGCCTCGACCTATATGGGAAACAAACTTCCCTTGAGGAACCCTTCCTCTGGTGGGGAAATGCACTTTCCTGTATGGGACTTATTATGCTGTGAATGAATCGCTCCTTCATGTGGGGAAACAATACTTCCTCTGAGGGAAGCTTCATCCTCTGGAGGAAATGTCTCTTCCTGTGTGTGAACACTTCTCTCTTTGTGGGACATGCACTTTCCTGTGTGCAGATCTATCTTTCGTTGAGGGCATCCCACCTTCCTTTCGGGGTATTGCAACTTCGTTGTCAGAATCCTACCTCTAATGGGGGAACTGCATTTTTCCTTTGTGTGAAACTATTTTCGTGTGAGGGAGGTGCACATTGATGTGGTGGAAATTAAACTTCCTGAGGGAGATGAACTATTTCTGTGGGAGAAATTCACTGGTTGCAAGGAAACCCTTCTTACTGTGTGGGAAGTGCACTTTCCATTATGCAGACCTATATTCCTGTGATGGAATCGAACTTCCTGTGGGGATACCAGACTTCCGGTGGGGAACCCTTTGTCCTCTGGGTGAAATTTTCATGTGGTTTGGGAACCCGTCTCGCTCTGGGAGAAAGCATTTCCTGTTTGCACACCGATGGTCCTTTGATGGGAATGCAACCTCCCGTGTGAAAACCAAACTTCCCGATTGTGAACCATCCTTCTTGTGGGGAAATTTCCTATCTGGTATGGGAACCCATTCTCCTATTAGGGAGTTTTCCCTTCCATTGTAGAAACCCTTCTTCCTTTGGGGGAAATGCTCTTTCCTCTTTGTGGACCGATCTTCCTGTGAGGGAATCGCACCTTCCTGTGCAGGAATCATAACTTCCTCTTGGAGAATGCCTCTACCTATATGGGAAAGAAACTTCCTTTGAGGAAACCTTCTTAGTGTGGGGGAATGCACTTTCCTGTATGAGGACCTATTATGCTGCGAATGAATCGCTCATTCTGGAGGAACCATTCTTTCAATGCAGGAAATATACCTTCCTGTGTGGACACTTCATTCTTTGTGGGACATGCACGTTCCTGTGTGCAGAACCATCTTCCATTGATGGAAACGCCACATCCGTGTGGAAAAAATTCTACCGGATGGTGAATACTCCTTCCAGTGTGGGAAATGTCCCTTCCGGTGTAGGAACCCATTTTTCTATGGAGGAGTGTCCTTTTTGTTTTACGAACCCTTCTTCCCGTGAGGGAAATGCACTTTAGTGTGTGCGATCTCCCTTCCTATGAGGGCGTCACCCATTCCTGTGAGGGAAATGGACTTTCCTGTTTGATGACCTATCTTCCTGTGAGGGAATAGCACCTTCCTGTGGGGGAATCATAACTTCCTGTTGGAGAAAGCCTCTTCCTCTGGGGGAAATGAACTTCCTGGGAGGCAACATTCTTCCTGTTGGGAAATGACCTTTCCTGTATGTGGACCCATTGTGCTGTGAATGAATCGCTCCCTCATGTGGGGATACAATACTTCCTCTGGGGGAAGCATTCTTCCTCTGGAGGAAATGTCCATTCCTGTGTGGACACACTTCATTCTTTTTGGGACATGCACGTTCCTCTGTGCAGAAATGTCTTCCCTTGATGGAAACACAACTTCCGGTAGGAAACAAAACTTCCCGACGGTGAACCCTCCTTCCTGTGGTGGAAATGTCCCTTCTGGTGTAGGAACCCATTTTCTTTGGGGAGTATCCCTTTTGTATTAGGAACCTTTCTGCGTGTGGGAGAAATGCACTTTCCTGTCTGCAGATCTCTCTTCCTTTGAGGGTGTTGCGCATTCCTGTGGGGGAAAGGCACTTTCCTGTTTGTAGTCCAAACATCCGGTGAGGGAATCGTACTTCCTGTGGGGGAATCGCAACTTCCTGTGGGAGAAAGCCTATTCCTGCGGGGGAAATGAACTTCCTCTGAGGAAACCTTCTTCCTGTGGGGGAAATGCACTTTCCTGTAAGCGGACCTATTATTCTGCGATGAATCGCTCATTCAGGTGGGGAAACAATACTTCCCCCCGGGAACCTTTCTTTCTCTCAAGGAAATGTCCCTTCCTGTGTGGACACATCATTCTTTGTGGGGAATACATGTTCCTGTGTGTAGAAGCAATTCCCATTGATGGAAACAAAACTTCCCGACAGTGAAAACTTTTTCCTGTGGGGGAAATGTCCCTTCCGGTGTAGGAACCCATTCTATATGGGGGAGTGTCCCTTTTGTTTTAGGAACCCTTCTTTTTGTGGGGGAAATGCACTTTCCTGTGTGCAGATGTCTCTTCCTGTGAGGTCGCCACGCCTACCTGTGGGGGAAATGCACTTTCCTGTTTGTGGACCTATCTTCTTGTGAGGGAATCCCACCTTCCTGTGGGGGAATCGAAACTACCTGTTGGAGAACCCTCTTTTGTAGGGGAAAACTAAATCCCTGTGAAAAACCTTCTTCCTGTGTGGGAAATACACTTAGCTGTACGCTGACTTATTATGCTGTGAATGAATCGGCCCTTCACGTGGGGAAACAATACTTCCTCTGGGGCAACCATTCTTCTTCTGGAGGAAATGTCCCTTCCTGTGTGGACACACTTCATTCTTTGTGGGACATGGGCGATCCTCTTTGCTGAACTATCTTCCATTGATGGAAACGCAACTTCCTGTGGTGAAACAAAACTACCCAAGGCTTAACCCTCCTTCAGGTGGCGGAAATGTCCCTTCCGATGTAGGAACCCATTTTATATGGGGGAGTGTCCCTTTTGTTTTAGGAACCCTTCTTCCTGTTGGGGAAATGCACTTTCCTGTGTGCGGATGTCTTTTCTTGTGAGGGCGTCGAACCTTCCTGTGGGGGAATGCACTATCCTGTTTGTGGACCTATCTTCCAGTGAGGGAATCGCACCTTCCTGAGAGGGAATCATAACTTCCTGTTGGAGAAGGCCTCGACCTATATGGGAAACAAACTTCCCTTGAGGAACCCTTCCTCTGGTGGGGAAATGCACTTTCCTGTATGGGACTTATTATGCTGTGAATGAATCGCTCCTTCATGTGGGGAAACAATACTTCCTCTGAGGGAAGCTTCATCCTCTGGAGGAAATGTCTCTTCCTGTGTGTGAACACTTCTCTCTTTGTGGGACATGCACTTTCCTGTGTGCAGATCTATCTTTCGTTGAGGGCATCCCACCTTCCTTTCGGGGTATTGCAACTTCGTTGTCAGAATCCTACCTCTAATGGGGGAACTGCATTTTTCCTTTGTGTGAAACTATTTTCGTGTGAGGGAGGTGCACATTGATGTGGTGGAAATTAAACTTCCTGAGGGAGATGAACTATTTCTGTGGGAGAAATTCACTGGTTGCAAGGAAACCCTTCTTACTGTGTGGGAAGTGCACTTTCCATTATGCAGACCTATATTCCTGTGATGGAATCGAACTTCCTGTGGGGATACCAGACTTCCGGTGGGGAACCCTTTGTCCTCTGGGTGAAATTTTCATGTGGTTTGGGAACCCGTCTCGCTCTGGGAGAAAGCATTTCCTGTTTGCACACCGATGGTCCTTTGATGGGAATGCAACCTCCCGTGTGAAAACCAAACTTCCCGATTGTGAACCATCCTTCTTGTGGGGAAATTTCCTATCTGGTATGGGAACCCATTCTCCTATTAGGGAGTTTTCCCTTCCATTGTAGAAACCCTTCTTCCTTTGGGGGAAATGCTCTTTCCTCTTTGTGGACCGATCTTCCTGTGAGGGAATCGCACCTTCCTGTGCAGGAATCATAACTTCCTCTTGGAGAATGCCTCTACCTATATGGGAAAGAAACTTCCTTTGAGGAAACCTTCTTAGTGTGGGGGAATGCACTTTCCTGTATGAGGACCTATTATGCTGCGAATGAATCGCTCATTCTGGAGGAACCATTCTTTCAATGCAGGAAATATACCTTCCTGTGTGGACACTTCATTCTTTGTGGGACATGCACGTTCCTGTGTGCAGAACCATCTTCCATTGATGGAAACGCCACATCCGTGTGGAAAAAATTCTACCGGATGGTGAATACTCCTTCCAGTGTGGGAAATGTCCCTTCCGGTGTAGGAACCCATTTTTCTATGGAGGAGTGTCCTTTTTGTTTTACGAACCCTTCTTCCCGTGAGGGAAATGCACTTTAGTGTGTGCGATCTCCCTTCCTATGAGGGCGTCACCCATTCCTGTGAGGGAAATGGACTTTCCTGTTTGATGACCTATCTTCCTGTGAGGGAATAGCACCTTCCTGTGGGGGAATCATAACTTCCTGTTGGAGAAAGCCTCTTCCTCTGGGGGAAATGAACTTCCTGGGAGGCAACATTCTTCCTGTTGGGAAATGACCTTTCCTGTATGTGGACCCATTGTGCTGTGAATGAATCGCTCCCTCATGTGGGGATACAATACTTCCTCTGGGGGAAGCATTCTTCCTCTGGAGGAAATGTCCATTCCTGTGTGGACACACTTCATTCTTTTTGGGACATGCACGTTCCTCTGTGCAGAAATGTCTTCCCTTGATGGAAACACAACTTCCGGTAGGAAACAAAACTTCCCGACGGTGAACCCTCCTTCCTGTGGTGGAAATGTCCCTTCTGGTGTAGGAACCCATTTTCTTTGGGGAGTATCCCTTTTGTATTAGGAACCTTTCTGCGTGTGGGAGAAATGCACTTTCCTGTCTGCAGATCTCTCTTCCTTTGAGGGTGTTGCGCATTCCTGTGGGGGAAAGGCACTTTCCTGTTTGTAGTCCAAACATCCGGTGAGGGAATCGTACTTCCTGTGGGGGAATCGCAACTTCCTGTGGGAGAAAGCCTATTCCTGCGGGGGAAATGAACTTCCTCTGAGGAAACCTTCTTCCTGTGGGGGAAATGCACTTTCCTGTAAGCGGACCTATTATTCTGCGATGAATCGCTCATTCAGGTGGGGAAACAATACTTCCCCCCGGGAACCTTTCTTTCTCTCAAGGAAATGTCCCTTCCTGTGTGGACACATCATTCTTTGTGGGGAATACATGTTCCTGTGTGTAGAAGCAATTCCCATTGATGGAAACAAAACTTCCCGACAGTGAAAACTTTTTCCTGTGGGGGAAATGTCCCTTCCGGTGTAGGAACCCATTCTATATGGGGGAGTGTCCCTTTTGTTTTAGGAACCCTTCTTTTTGTGGGGGAAATGCACTTTCCTGTGTGCAGATGTCTCTTCCTGTGAGGTCGCCACGCCTACCTGTGGGGGAAATGCACTTTCCTGTTTGTGGACCTATCTTCTTGTGAGGGAATCCCACCTTCCTGTGGGGGAATCGAAACTACCTGTTGGAGAACCCTCTTTTGTAGGGGAAAACTAAATCCCTGTGAAAAACCTTCTTCCTGTGTGGGAAATACACTTAGCTGTACGCTGACTTATTATGCTGTGAATGAATCGGCCCTTCACGTGGGGAAACAATACTTCCTCTGGGGCAACCATTCTTCTTCTGGAGGAAATGTCCCTTCCTGTGTGGACACACTTCATTCTTTGTGGGACATGGGCGATCCTCTTTGCTGAACTATCTTCCATTGATGGAAACGCAACTTCCTGTGGTGAAACAAAACTACCCAAGGCTTAACCCTCCTTCAGGTGGCGGAAATGTCCCTTCCGATGTAGGAACCCATTTTATATGGGGGAGTGTCCCTTTTGTTTTAGGAACCCTTCTTCCTGTTGGGGAAATGCACTTTCCTGTGTGCGGATGTCTTTTCTTGTGAGGGCGTCGAACCTTCCTGTGGGGGAATGCACTATCCTGTTTGTGGACCTATCTTCCAGTGAGGGAATCGCACCTTCCTGAGAGGGAATCATAACTTCCTGTTGGAGAAGGCCTCGACCTATATGGGAAACAAACTTCCCTTGAGGAACCCTTCCTCTGGTGGGGAAATGCACTTTCCTGTATGGGACTTATTATGCTGTGAATGAATCGCTCCTTCATGTGGGGAAACAATACTTCCTCTGAGGGAAGCTTCATCCTCTGGAGGAAATGTCTCTTCCTGTGTGTGAACACTTCTCTCTTTGTGGGACATGCACTTTCCTGTGTGCAGATCTATCTTTCGTTGAGGGCATCCCACCTTCCTTTCGGGGTATTGCAACTTCGTTGTCAGAATCCTACCTCTAATGGGGGAACTGCATTTTTCCTTTGTGTGAAACTATTTTCGTGTGAGGGAGGTGCACATTGATGTGGTGGAAATTAAACTTCCTGAGGGAGATGAACTATTTCTGTGGGAGAAATTCACTGGTTGCAAGGAAACCCTTCTTACTGTGTGGGAAGTGCACTTTCCATTATGCAGACCTATATTCCTGTGATGGAATCGAACTTCCTGTGGGGATACCAGACTTCCGGTGGGGAACCCTTTGTCCTCTGGGTGAAATTTTCATGTGGTTTGGGAACCCGTCTCGCTCTGGGAGAAAGCATTTCCTGTTTGCACACCGATGGTCCTTTGATGGGAATGCAACCTCCCGTGTGAAAACCAAACTTCCCGATTGTGAACCATCCTTCTTGTGGGGAAATTTCCTATCTGGTATGGGAACCCATTCTCCTATTAGGGAGTTTTCCCTTCCATTGTAGAAACCCTTCTTCCTTTGGGGGAAATGCTCTTTCCTCTTTGTGGACCGATCTTCCTGTGAGGGAATCGCACCTTCCTGTGCAGGAATCATAACTTCCTCTTGGAGAATGCCTCTACCTATATGGGAAAGAAACTTCCTTTGAGGAAACCTTCTTAGTGTGGGGGAATGCACTTTCCTGTATGAGGACCTATTATGCTGCGAATGAATCGCTCATTCTGGAGGAACCATTCTTTCAATGCAGGAAATATACCTTCCTGTGTGGACACTTCATTCTTTGTGGGACATGCACGTTCCTGTGTGCAGAACCATCTTCCATTGATGGAAACGCCACATCCGTGTGGAAAAAATTCTACCGGATGGTGAATACTCCTTCCAGTGTGGGAAATGTCCCTTCCGGTGTAGGAACCCATTTTTCTATGGAGGAGTGTCCTTTTTGTTTTACGAACCCTTCTTCCCGTGAGGGAAATGCACTTTAGTGTGTGCGATCTCCCTTCCTATGAGGGCGTCACCCATTCCTGTGAGGGAAATGGACTTTCCTGTTTGATGACCTATCTTCCTGTGAGGGAATAGCACCTTCCTGTGGGGGAATCATAACTTCCTGTTGGAGAAAGCCTCTTCCTCTGGGGGAAATGAACTTCCTGGGAGGCAACATTCTTCCTGTTGGGAAATGACCTTTCCTGTATGTGGACCCATTGTGCTGTGAATGAATCGCTCCCTCATGTGGGGATACAATACTTCCTCTGGGGGAAGCATTCTTCCTCTGGAGGAAATGTCCATTCCTGTGTGGACACACTTCATTCTTTTTGGGACATGCACGTTCCTCTGTGCAGAAATGTCTTCCCTTGATGGAAACACAACTTCCGGTAGGAAACAAAACTTCCCGACGGTGAACCCTCCTTCCTGTGGTGGAAATGTCCCTTCTGGTGTAGGAACCCATTTTCTTTGGGGAGTATCCCTTTTGTATTAGGAACCTTTCTGCGTGTGGGAGAAATGCACTTTCCTGTCTGCAGATCTCTCTTCCTTTGAGGGTGTTGCGCATTCCTGTGGGGGAAAGGCACTTTCCTGTTTGTAGTCCAAACATCCGGTGAGGGAATCGTACTTCCTGTGGGGGAATCGCAACTTCCTGTGGGAGAAAGCCTATTCCTGCGGGGGAAATGAACTTCCTCTGAGGAAACCTTCTTCCTGTGGGGGAAATGCACTTTCCTGTAAGCGGACCTATTATTCTGCGATGAATCGCTCATTCAGGTGGGGAAACAATACTTCCCCCCGGGAACCTTTCTTTCTCTCAAGGAAATGTCCCTTCCTGTGTGGACACATCATTCTTTGTGGGGAATACATGTTCCTGTGTGTAGAAGCAATTCCCATTGATGGAAACAAAACTTCCCGACAGTGAAAACTTTTTCCTGTGGGGGAAATGTCCCTTCCGGTGTAGGAACCCATTCTATATGGGGGAGTGTCCCTTTTGTTTTAGGAACCCTTCTTTTTGTGGGGGAAATGCACTTTCCTGTGTGCAGATGTCTCTTCCTGTGAGGTCGCCACGCCTACCTGTGGGGGAAATGCACTTTCCTGTTTGTGGACCTATCTTCTTGTGAGGGAATCCCACCTTCCTGTGGGGGAATCGAAACTACCTGTTGGAGAACCCTCTTTTGTAGGGGAAAACTAAATCCCTGTGAAAAACCTTCTTCCTGTGTGGGAAATACACTTAGCTGTACGCTGACTTATTATGCTGTGAATGAATCGGCCCTTCACGTTGGGAAACAATACTTCCTCTGGGGCAACCATTCTTCTTCTGGAGGAAATGTCCCTTCCTGTGTGGACACACTTCATTCTTTGTGGGACATGGGCGATCCTCTTTGCTGAACTATCTTCCATTGATGGAAACGCAACTTCCTGTGGTGAAACAAAACTACCCAAGGCTTAACCCTCCTTCAGGTGGCGGAAATGTCCCTTCCGATGTAGGAACCCATTTTATATGGGGGAGTGTCCCTTTTGTTTTAGGAACCCTTCTTCCTGTTGGGGAAATGCACTTTCCTGTGTGCGGATGTCTTTTCTTGTGAGGGCGTCGAACCTTCCTGTGGGGGAATGCACTATCCTGTTTGTGGACCTATCTTCCAGTGAGGGAATCGCACCTTCCTGAGAGGGAATCATAACTTCCTGTTGGAGAAGGCCTCGACCTATATGGGAAACAAACTTCCCTTGAGGAACCCTTCCTCTGGTGGGGAAATGCACTTTCCTGTATGGGACTTATTATGCTGTGAATGAATCGCTCCTTCATGTGGGGAAACAATACTTCCTCTGAGGGAAGCTTCATCCTCTGGAGGAAATGTCTCTTCCTGTGTGTGAACACTTCTCTCTTTGTGGGACATGCACTTTCCTGTGTGCAGATCTATCTTTCGTTGAGGGCATCCCACCTTCCTTTCGGGGTATTGCAACTTCGTTGTCAGAATCCTACCTCTAATGGGGGAACTGCATTTTTCCTTTGTGTGAAACTATTTTCGTGTGAGGGAGGTGCACATTGATGTGGTGGAAATTAAACTTCCTGAGGGAGATGAACTATTTCTGTGGGAGAAATTCACTGGTTGCAAGGAAACCCTTCTTACTGTGTGGGAAGTGCACTTTCCATTATGCAGACCTATATTCCTGTGATGGAATCGAACTTCCTGTGGGGATACCAGACTTCCGGTGGGGAACCCTTTGTCCTCTGGGTGAAATTTTCATGTGGTTTGGGAACCCGTCTCGCTCTGGGAGAAAGCATTTCCTGTTTGCAGACCGATGGTCCTTTGATGGGAATGCAACCTCCCGTGTGAAAACCAAACTTCCCGATTGTGAACCATCCTTCCTGTGGGGAAATTTCCTATCTGGTATGGGAACCCATTCTCCTATTAGGGAGTTTTTCCTTCCATTGTAGAAACCCTTCTTCCTTTGGGGGAAATGCTCTTTCCTCTTTGTGGACCGATCTTCCTGTGAGGGAATCGCACCTTCCTGTGCAGGAATCATAACTTCCTCTTGGAGAATGCCTCTACCTATATGGGAAAGAAACTTCCTTTGAGGAAACCTTCTTAGTGTGGGGGAATGCACTTTCCTGTATGAGGACCTATTATGCTGCGAATGAATCGCTCATTCTGGAGGAACCATTCTTTCAATGCAGGAAATATACCTTCCTGTGTGGACACTTCATTCTTTGTGGGACATGCACGTTCCTGTGTGCAGAACCATCTTCCATTGATTGAAACCCCACATCCGTGTGGAAAAAATTCTACCGGATGGTGAATACTCCTTCCAGTGTGGGAAATGTCCCTTCCGGTGTAGGAACCCATTTTTCTATGGAGGAGTGTCCTTTTTGTTTTACGAACCCTTCTTCCCGTGAGGGAAATGCACTTTAGTGTGTGCGATCTCCCTTCCTATGAGGGCGTCACCCATTCCTGTGAGGGAAATGGACTTTCCTGTTTGTTGACCTATCTTCCTGTGAGGGAATAGCACCTTCCTGTGGGGGAATCATAACTTCCTGTTGGAGAAAGCCTCTTCCTCTGGGGGAAATGAACTTCCTGGGAGGCAACATTCTTCCTGTTGGGAAATGACCTTTCCTGTATGTGGACCCATTGTGCTGTGAATGAATCGCTCCCTCATGTGGGGATACAATACTTCCTCTGGGGGAAGCATTCTTCCTCTGGAGGAAATGTCCATTCCTGTGTGGACACACTTCATTCTTTTTGGGACATGCACGTTCCTCTGTGCAGAAATGTCTTCCCTTGATGGAAACACAACTTCCGGTAGGAAACAAAACTTCCCGACGGTGAACCCTCCTTCCTGTGGTGGAAATGTTCCTTCTGGTGTAGGAACCCATTTTCTTTGGGGAGTATCCCTTTTGTATTAGGAACCTTTCTGCGTGTGGGAGAAATGCACTTTCCTGTCTGCAGATCTCTCTTCCTTTGAGGGTGTTGCGCCGTCCTGTGGGGGAAAGGCACTTTCCTGATTGTAGTCCAAACATCCTGTGAGGGAATCATACTTCCTTGGGGGAATCGCAACTTCCTGTGGGAGAAAGCCTATTCCTGCGGGGGAAATGAACTTCCTCTGAGGAAACCTTCTTCCTGTGGGGGAAATGCACTTTCCTGTAAGCGGACCTATTATTCTGCGATGAATCGCTCATTCATGTGGGGAAACAATACTTGCCTCCGGGAACCTTTCTTTCTCTCAAGGAAATGTCCCTTCCTGTGTGGACACTTCATTCTTTGTGGGGAATACATGTTCCTGTGTGTAGAAGTAATTCCCATTGATGGAAACAAAACTTCCCGACAGTGAAAACTTTTTCCTGTGGGGGAAATGTCCCTTCCGGTGTAGGAACCCATTCTATATGGGGGAGTGTCCCTTTTGTTTTAGGAACCCTTCTTTTTGTGGGGGAAATGCACTTTCCTGTGTGCGGATGTCTCTTCCTGTGAGGTCGCCACGCCTACCTGTGGGGGAAATGCACTTTCCTGTTTGTGGACCTATCTTCTTGTGAGGGAATCCCACCTTCCTGTGGGGGAATAGAAACTACCTGTAGGATGGGAGGATGAGGACACATTTGTAATACCTTAACTAATAATAAAAAATAAATAAATAAATAAATAAATAAATAAATAAACAGGATTAAATGAGGAAAAATAAATTGGAAAAAAAAAAAGAAACTACCTCTTGGAGAACCCTCTTTTGAAGGGGGAAACTAAATTCCTGTGAAAAACCTTCTTCCTGTGTGGGAAATACACTTAGCTGTACGCTGACTTATTATGCTGTGAATGAATCGGCCCTTCACGTGGGGAAACAATACTTCCTCTGGGGCAACCATTCTTCTTCTGGAGGAAATGTCCCTTCCTGTGTGGACACACTTCATTCTTTGTGGGACATGGGCGATCCTCTTTGCTGAAGTATCTTCCATTGATGGAAACGCAACTTCCTGTGTTGAAACAAAACTACCCAAGGCTTAACCCTCCTTCAGGTGGCGGAAATGTCCCTTCCGATGTAGGAACCCATTTTATATGGGGGAGTGTCCCTTTTGTTTTAGGAACCCTTCTTCCTGTTGGGGAAATGCACTTTCCTGTGTGCGGATGTCTTTTCTTGTGAGGGCGTCGAACCTTCCTGTGGGGGAATGCACTATCCTGTTTGTGGACCTATCTTCCAGTGAGGGAATCGCACCTTCCTGAGAGGGAATCATAACTTCCTGTTGGAGAAGGCCTCGACCTATATGGGAAACAAACTTCCCTTGAGGAACCCTTCCTCTGGTGGGGAAATGCACTTTCCTGTATGGGACTTATTATGCTGTGAATGAATCGCTCCTTCATGTGGGGAAACAATACTTCCTCTGAGGGAAGCTTCATCCTCTGGAGGAAATGTCTCTTCCTGTGTGTGAACACTTCTCTCTTTGTGGGACATGCAC
Source organism: Myotis nattereri (assembly GCF_964212035.1). Lineage (NCBI taxonomy): Eukaryota > Metazoa > Chordata > Mammalia > Chiroptera > Vespertilionidae > Myotis > Myotis nattereri. The sequence continues at coordinate 41,563,794 of NC_138094.1, read as the reverse complement.
TTTCCTGTGTGCAGATCTATCTTTCGTTGAGGGCATCCCACCTTCCTTTCGGGGTATTGCAACTTCGTTGTCAGAATCCTACCTCTAATGGGGGAACTGCATTTTTCCTTTGTGTGAAACTATTTTCGTGTGAGGGAGGTGCACATTGATGTGGTGGAAATTAAACTTCCTGAGGGAGATGAACTATTTCTGTGGGAGAAATTCACTGGTTGCAAGGAAACCCTTCTTACTGTGTGGGAAGTGCACTTTCCATTATGCAGACCTATATTCCTGTGATGGAATCGAACTTCCTGTGGGGATACCAGACTTCCGGTGGGGAACCCTTTGTCCTCTGGGTGAAATTTTCATGTGGTTTGGGAACCCGTCTCGCTCTGGGAGAAAGCATTTCCTGTTTGCACACCGATGGTCCTTTGATGGGAATGCAACCTCCCGTGTGAAAACCAAACTTCCCGATTGTGAACCATCCTTCTTGTGGGGAAATTTCCTATCTGGTATGGGAACCCATTCTCCTATTAGGGAGTTTTCCCTTCCATTGTAGAAACCCTTCTTCCTTTGGGGGAAATGCTCTTTCCTCTTTGTGGACCGATCTTCCTGTGAGGGAATCGCACCTTCCTGTGCAGGAATCATAACTTCCTCTTGGAGAATGCCTCTACCTATATGGGAAAGAAACTTCCTTTGAGGAAACCTTCTTAGTGTGGGGGAATGCACTTTCCTGTATGAGGACCTATTATGCTGCGAATGAATCGCTCATTCTGGAGGAACCATTCTTTCAATGCAGGAAATATACCTTCCTGTGTGGACACTTCATTCTTTGTGGGACATGCACGTTCCTGTGTGCAGAACCATCTTCCATTGATGGAAACGCCACATCCGTGTGGAAAAAATTCTACCGGATGGTGAATACTCCTTCCAGTGTGGGAAATGTCCCTTCCGGTGTAGGAACCCATTTTTCTATGGAGGAGTGTCCTTTTTGTTTTACGAACCCTTCTTCCCGTGAGGGAAATGCACTTTAGTGTGTGCGATCTCCCTTCCTATGAGGGCGTCACCCATTCCTGTGAGGGAAATGGACTTTCCTGTTTGTTGACCTATCTTCCTGTGAGGGAATAGCACCTTCCTGTGGGGGAATCATAACTTCCTGTTGGAGAAAGCCTCTTCCTCTGGGGGAAATGAACTTCCTGGGAGGCAACATTCTTCCTGTTGGGAAATGACCTTTCCTGTATGTGGACCCATTGTGCTGTGAATGAATCGCTCCCTCATGTGGGGATACAATACTTCCTCTGGGGGAAGCATTCTTCCTCTGGAGGAAATGTCCATTCCTGTGTGGACACACTTCATTCTTTTTGGGACATGCACGTTCCTCTGTGCAGAAATGTCTTCCCTTGATGGAAACACAACTTCCGGTAGGAAACAAAACTTCCCGACGGTGAACCCTCCTTCCTGTGGTGGAAATGTTCCTTCTGGTGTAGGAACCCATTTTCTTTGGGGAGTATCCCTTTTGTATTAGGAACCTTTCTGCGTGTGGGAGAAATGCACTTTCCTGTCTGCAGATCTCTCTTCCTTTGAGGGTGTTGCGCCTTCCTGTGGGGGAAAGGCACTTTCCTGATTGTAGTCCAAACATCCTGTGAGGGAATCATACTTCCTTGGGGGAATCGCAACTTCCTGTGGGAGAAAGCCTATTCCTGCGGGGGAAATGAACTTCCTCTGAGGAAACCTTCTTCCTGTGGGGGAAATGCACTTTCCTGTAAGCGGACCTATTATTCTGCGATGAATCGCTCATTCATGTGGGGAAACAATACTTGCCCCCGGGAACCTTTCTTTCTCTCAAGGAAATGTCCCTTCCTGTGTGGACACTTCATTCTTTGTGGGGAATACATGTTCCTGTGTGTAGAAGTAATTCCCATTGATGGAAACAAAACTTCCCGACAGTGAAAACTTTTTCCTGTGGGGGAAATGTCCCTTCCGGTGTAGGAACCCATTCTATATGGGGGAGTGTCCCTTTTGTTTTAGGAACCCTTCTTTTTGTGGGGGAAATGCACTTTCCTGTGTGCGGATGTCTCTTCCTGTGAGGTCGCCACGCCTACCTGTGGGGGAAATGCACTTTCCTGTTTGTGGACCTATCTTCTTGTGAGGGAATCCCACCTTCCTGTGGGGGAATAGAAACTACCTGTAGGATGGGAGGATGAGGACACATTTGTAATACCTTAACTAATAATAAAAAATAAATAAATAAATAAATAAATAAACAGGATTAAATGAGGAAAAATAAATTGGAAAAAAAAAAAGAAACTACCTCTTGGAGAACCCTCTTTTGAAGGGGGAAACTAAATTCCTGTGAAAAACCTTCTTCCTGTGTGGGAAATACACTTAGCTGTACGCTGACTTATTATGCTGTGAATGAATCGGCCCTTCACGTGGGGAAACAATACTTCCTCTGGGGCAACCATTCTTCTTCTGGAGGAAATGTCCCTTCCTGTGTGGACACACTTCATTCTTTGTGGGACATGGGCGATCCTCTTTGCTGAAGTATCTTCCATTGATGGAAACGCAACTTCCTGTGTTGAAACAAAACTACCCAAGGCTTAACCCTCCTTCAGGTGGCGGAAATGTCCCTTCCGATGTAGGAACCCATTTTATATGGGGGAGTGTCCCTTTTGTTTTAGGAACCCTTCTTCCTGTTGGGGAAATGCACTTTCCTGTGTGCGGATGTCTTTTCTTGTGAGGGCGTCGAACCTTCCTGTGGGGGAATGCACTATCCTGTTTGTGGACCTATCTTCCAGTGAGGGAATCGCACCTTCCTGAGAGGGAATCATAACTTCCTGTTGGAGAAGGCCTCGACCTATATGGGAAACAAACTTCCCTTGAGGAACCCTTCCTCTGGTGGGGAAATGCACTTTCCTGTATGGGACTTATTATGCTGTGAATGAATCGCTCCTTCATGTGGGGAAACAATACTTCCTCTGAGGGAAGCTTCATCCTCTGGAGGAAATGTCTCTTCCTGTGTGTGAACACTTCTCTCTTTGTGGGACATGCACTTTCCTGTGTGCAGATCTATCTTTCGTTGAGGGCATCCCACCTTCCTTTCGGGGTATTGCAACTTCGTTGTCAGAATCCTACCTCTAATGGGGGAACTGCATTTTTCCTTTGTGTGAAACTATTTTCGTGTGAGGGAGGTGCACATTGATGTGGTGGAAATTAAACTTCCTGAGGGAGATGAACTATTTCTGTGGGAGAAATTCACTGGTTGCAAGGAAACCCTTCTTACTGTGTGGGAAGTGCACTTTCCATTATGCAGACCTATATTCCTGTGATGGAATCGAACTTCCTGTGGGGATACCAGACTTCCGGTGGGGAACCCTTTGTCCTCTGGGTGAAATTTTCATGTGGTTTGGGAACCCGTCTCGCTCTGGGAGAAAGCATTTCCTGTTTGCACACCGATGGTCCTTTGATGGGAATGCAACCTCCCGTGTGAAAACCAAACTTCCAGATTGTGAACCATCCTTCTTGTGGGGAAATTTCCTATCTGGTATGGGAACCCATTCTCCTATTAGGGAGTTTTCCCTTCCATTGTAGAAACCCTTCTTCCTTTGGGGGAAATGCTCTTTCCTCTTTGTGGACCGATCTTCCTGTGAGGGAATCGCACCTTCCTGTGCAGGAATCATAACTTCCTCTTGGAGAATGCCTCTACCTATATGGGAAAGAAACTTCCTTTGAGGAAACCTTCTTAGTGTGGGGGAATGCACTTTCCTGTATGAGGACCTATTATGCTGCGAATGAATCGCTCATTCTGGAGGAACCATTCTTTCAATGCAGGAAATATACCTTCCTGTGTGGACACTTCATTCTTTGTGGGACATGCACGTTCCTGTGTGCAGAACCATCTTCCATTGATGGAAACGCCACATCCGTGTGGAAAAAATTCTACCGGATGGTGAATACTCCTTCCAGTGTGGGAAATGTCCCTTCCGGTGTAGGAACCCATTTTTCTATGGAGGAGTGTCCTTTTTGTTTTACGAACCCTTCTTCCCGTGAGGGAAATGCACTTTAGTGAGTGCGATCTCCCTTCCTATGAGGGCGTCACCCATTCCTGTGAGGGAAATGGACTTTCCTGTTTGTTGACCTATCTTCCTGTGAGGGAATAGCACCTTCCTGTGGGGGAATCATAACTTCCTGTTGGAGAAAGCCTCTTCCTCTGGGGGAAATGAACTTCCTGGGAGGCAACATTCTTCCTGTTGGGAAATGACCTTTCCTGTATGTGGACCCATTGTGCTGTGAATGAATCGCTCCCTCATGTGGGGATACAATACTTCCTCTGGGGGAAGCATTCTTCCTCTGGAGGAAATGTCCATTCCTGTGTGGACACACTTCATTCTTTTTGGGACATGCACGTTCCTCTGTGCAGAAATGTCTTCCCTTGATGGAAACACAACTTCCGGTAGGAAACAAAACTTCCCGACGGTGAACCCTCCTTCCTGTGGTGGAAATGTTCCTTCTGGTGTAGGAACCCATTTTCTTTGGGGAGTATCCCTTTTGTATTAGGAACCTTTCTGCGTGTGGGAGAAATGCACTTTCCTGTCTGCAGATCTCTCTTCCTTTGAGGGTGTTGCGCCTTCCTGTGGGGGAAAGGCACTTTCCTGATTGTAGTCCAAACATCCTGTGAGGGAATCATACTTCCTTGGGGGAATCGCAACTTCCTGTGGGAGAAAGCCTATTCCTGCGGGGGAAATGAACTTCCTCTGAGGAAACCTTCTTCCTGTGGGGGAAATGCACTTTCCTGTAAGCGGACCTATTATTCTGCGATGAATCGCTCATTCATGTGGGGAAACAATACTTGCCCCCGGGAACCTTTCTTTCTCTCAAGGAAATGTCCCTTCCTGTGTGGACACTTCATTCTTTGTGGGGAATACATGTTCCTGTGTGTAGAAGTAATTCCCATTGATGGAAACAAAACTTCCCGACAGTGAAAACTTTTTCCTGTGGGGGAAATGTCCCTTCCGGTGTAGGAACCCATTCTATATGGGGGAGTGTCCCTTTTGTTTTAGGAACCCTTCTTTTTGTGGGGGAAATGCACTTTCCTGTGTGCGGATGTCTCTTCCTGTGAGGTCGCCACGCCTACCTGTGGGGGAAATGCACTTTCCTGTTTGTGGACCTATCTTCTTGTGAGGGAATCCCACCTTCCTGTGGGGGAATAGAAACTACCTGTAGGATGGGAGGATGAGGACACATTTGTAATACCTTAACTAATAATAAAAAATAAATAAATAAATAAATAAATAAACAGGATTAAATGAGGAAAAATAAATTGGAAAAAAAAAAAGAAACTACCTCTTGGAGAACCCTCTTTTGTAGGGGGAAACTAAATTCCTGTGAAAAACCTTCTTCCTGTGTGGGAAATACACTTAGCTGTACGCTGACTTATTATGCTGTGAATGAATCGGCCCTTCACGTGGGGAAACAATACTTCCTCTGGGGCAACCATTCTTCTTCTGGAGGAAATGTCCCTTCCTGTGTGGACACACTTCATTCTTTGTGGGACATGGGCGATCCTCTTTGCTGAAGTATCTTCCATTGATGGAAACGCAACTTCCTGTGTTGAAACAAAACTACCCAAGGCTTAACCCTCCTTCAGGTGGCGGAAATGTCCCTTCCGATGTAGGAACCCATTTTATATGGGGGAGTGTCCCTTTTGTTTTAGGAACCCTTCTTCCTGTTGGGGAAATGCACTTTCCTGTGTGCGGATGTCTTTTCTTGTGAGGGCGTCGAACCTTCCTGTGGGGGAATGCACTATCCTGTTTGTGGACCTATCTTCCAGTGAGGGAATCGCACCTTCCTGAGAGGGAATCATAACTTCCTGTTGGAGAAGGCCTCGACCTATATGGGAAACAAACTTCCCTTGAGGAACCCTTCCTCTGGTGGGGAAATGCACTTTCCTGTATGGGACTTATTATGCTGTGAATGAATCGCTCCTTCATGTGGGGAAACAATACTTCCTCTGAGGGAAGCTTCACCCTCTGGAGGAAATGTCTCTTCCTGTGTGTGAACACTTCTCTCTTTGTGGGACATGCACTTTCCTGTGTGCAGATCTTTCTTTCGTTGAGGGCATCCCACCTTCCTTTCGGGGTATTGCAACTTCGTTGTCAGAATCCTACCTCTAATGGGGGAACTGCATTTTTCCTTTGTGTGAAACTATTTTCGTGTGAGGGAGGTGCACATTGATGTGGTGGAAATTAAACTTCCTGAGGGAGATGAACTATTTCTGTGGGAGAAATTCACTGGTTGCAAGGAAACCCTTCTTACTGTGTGGGAAGTGCACTTTCCATTATGCAGACCTATATTCCTGTGATGGAATCGAACTTCCTGTGGGGATACCAGACTTCCGGTGGGGAACCCTTTGTCCTCTGGGTGAAATTTTCATGGGGTTTGGGAACCCGTCTCGCTCTGGGAGAAAGCATTTCCTGTTTGCAGACCGATGGTCCTTTGATGGGAATGCAACCTCCCGTGTGAAAACCAAACTTCCCGATTGTGAACCATCCTTCTTGTGGGGAAATTTCCTATCTGGTATGGGAACCCATTCTCCTATTAGGGAGTTTTCCCTTCCATTGTAGAAACCCTTCTTCCTTTGGGGGAAATGCTCTTTCCTCTTTGTGGACCGATCTTCCTGTGAGGGAATCGCACCTTCCTGTGCAGGAATCATAACTTCCTCTTGGAGAATGCCTCTACCTATATGGGAAAGAAACTTCCTTTGAGGAAACCTTCTTAGTGTGGGGGAATGCACTTTCCTGTATGAGGACCTATTATGCTGCGAATGAATCGCTCATTCTGGAGGAACCATTCTTTCAATGCAGGAAATATACCTTCCTGTGTGGACACTTCATTCTTTGTGGGACATGCACGTTCCTGTGTGCAGAACCATCTTCCATTGATGGAAACGCCACATCCGTGTGGAAAAAATTCTACCGGATGGTGAATACTCCTTCCAGTGTGGGAAATGTCCCTTCCGGTGTAGGAACCCATTTTTCTATGGAGGAGTGTCTTTTTGTTTTACGAACCCTTCTTCCCGTGAGGGAAATGCACTTTAGTGTGTGCGATCTCCCTTCCTATGAGGGCGTCACCCATTCCTGTGAGGGAAATGGACTTTCCTGTTTGTTGACCTATCTTCCTGTGAGGGAATAGCACCTTCCTGTGGGGGAATCATAACTTCCTGTTGGAGAAAGCCTCTTCCTCTGGGGGAAATGAACTTCCTGGGAGGCAACATTCTTCCTGTTGGGAAATGACCTTTCCTGTATGTGGACCCATTGTGCTGTGAATGAATCGCTCCCTCATGTGGGGATACAATACTTCCTCTGGGGGAAGCATTCTTCCTCTGGAGGAAATGTCCATTCCTGTGTGGACACACTTCATTCTTTTTGGGACATGCACGTTCCTCTGTGCAGAAATGTCTTCCCTTGATGGAAACACAACTTCCGGTAGGAAACAAAACTTCCCGACGGTGAACCCTCCTTCCTGTGGTGGAAATGTTCCTTCTGGTGTAGGAACCCATTTTCTTTGGGGAGTATCCCTTTTGTATTAGGAACCTTTCTGCGTGTGGGAGAAATGCACTTTCCTGTCTGCAGATCTCTCTTCCTTTGAGGGTGTTGCGCCTTCCTGTGGGGGAAAGGCACTTTCCTGATTGTAGTCCAAACATCCTGTGAGGGAATCATACTTCCTTGGGGGAATCGCAACTTCCTGTGGGAGAAAGCCTATTCCTGCGGGGGAAATGAACTTCCTCTGAGGAAACCTTCTTCCTGTGGGGGAAATGCACTTTCCTGTAAGCGGACCTATTATTCTGCGATGAATCGCTCATTCATGTGGGGAAACAATACTTGCCTCCGGGAACCTTTCTTTCTCTCAAGGAAATGTCCCTTCCTGTGTGGACACTTCATTCTTTGTGGGGAATACATGTTCCTGTGTGTAGAAGTAATTCCCATTGATGGAAACAAAACTTCCCGACAGTGAAAACTTTTTCCTGTGGGGGAAATGTCCCTTCCGGTGTAGGAACCCATTCTATATGGGGGAGTGTCCCTTTTGTTTTAGGAACCCTTCTTTTTGTGGGGGAAATGCACTTTCCTGTGTGCGGATGTCTCTTCCTGTGAGGTCGCCACGCCTACCTGTGGGGGAAATGCACTTTCCTGTTTGTGGACCTATCTTCTTGTGAGGGAATCCCACCTTCCTGTGGGGGAATAGAAACTACCTGTAGGATGGGAGGATGAGGACACATTTGTAATACCTTAACTAATAATAAAAAATAAATAAATAAATAAATAAATAAACAGGATTAAATGAGGAAAAATAAATTGGAAAAAAAAAAAGAAACTACCTCTTGGAGAACCCTCTTTTGTAGGGGGAAACTAAATTCCTGTGAAAAACCTTCTTCCTGTGTGGGAAATACACTTAGCTGTACGCTGACTTATTATGCTGTGAATGAATCGGCCCTTCACGTGGGGAAACAATACTTCCTCTGGGGCAACCATTCTTCTTCTGGAGGAAATGTCCCTTCCTGTGTGGACACACTTCATTCTTTGTGGGACATGGGCGATCCTCTTTGCTGAAGTATCTTCCATTGATGGAAACGCAACTTCCTGTGGTGAAACAAAACTACCCAAGGCTTAACCCTCCTTCAGGTGGGGGAAATGTCCCTTCCGATGTAGGAACCCATTTTATATGGGGGAGTGTCCCTTTTGTTTTAGGAACCCTTCTTCCTGTTGGGGAAATGCACTTTCCTGTGTGCGGATGTCTTTTCTTGTGAGGGCGTCGAACCTTCCTGTGGGGGAATGCACTATCCTGTTTGTGGACCTATCTTCCAGTGAGGGAATCGCACCTTCCTGAGAGGGAATCATAACTTCCTGTTGGAGAAGGCCTCGACCTATATGGGAAACAAACTTCCCTTGAGGAACCCTTCCTCTGGTGGGGAAATGCACTTTCCTGTATGGGACTTATTGTGCTGTGAATGAATCGCTCCTTCATGTGGGGAAACAATACTTCCTCTGAGGGAAGCTTCACCCTCTGGAGGAAATGTCTCTTCCTGTGTGTGAACACTTCTCTCTTTGTGGGACATGCACTTTCCTGTGTGCAGATCTTTCTTTCGTTGAAGGCATCCCACCTTCCTTTCGGGGTATTGCAACTTCGTTGTCAGAATCCTACCTCTAATGGGGGAACTGCATTTTTTCTTTGTGTGAAACTATTTTCGTGTGAGGGAGGTGCACATTGATGTGGTGGAAATTAAACTTCCTGAGGGAGATGAACTATTTCTGTGGGAGAAATTCATTGGTTGCAAGGAAACCCTTCTTACTGTGTGGGAAGTGCACTTTCCATTATGCAGACCTATATTCCTGTGATGGAATCGAACTTCCTGTGGGGATACCAGACTTCCGGTGGGGAACCCTTTGTCCTCTGGGTGAAATTTTCATGTGTTTTGGGAACCCGTCTCGCTCTGGGAGAAAGCATTTCCTGTTTGCAGACCGATGGTCCTTTGATGGGAATGCAACCTCCCGTGTGAAAACCAAACTTCCCGATTGTGAACCATCCTTCCTGTGGGGAAATTTCCTATCTGGTATGGGAACCCATTCTCCTATTAGGGAGTTTTTCCTTCCATTGTAGAAACCCTTCTTCCTTTGGGGGAAATGCTCTTTCCTCTTTGTGGACCGATCTTCCTGTGAGGGAATCGCACCTTCCTGTGCAGGAATCATAACTTCCTCTTGGAGAATGCCTCTACCTATATGGGAAAGAAACTTCCTTTGAGGAAACCTTCTTAGTGTGGGGGAATGCACTTTCCTGTATGAGGACCTATTATGCTGCGAATGAATCGCTCATTCTGGAGGAACCATTCTTTCAATGCAGGAAATATACCTTCCTGTGTGGACACTTCATTCTTTGTGGGACATGCACGTTCCTGTGTGCAGAACCATCTTCCATTGATGGAAACGCCACATCCGTGTGGAAAAAATTCTACCGGATGGTGAATACTCCTTCCAGTGTGGGAAATGTCCCTTCCGGTGTAGGAACCCATTTTTCTATGGAGGAGTGTCCTTTTTGTTTTACGAACCCTTCTTCCCGTGAGGGAAATGCACTTTAGTGTGTGCGATCTCCCTTCCTATGAGGGCGTCACCCATTCCTGTGAGGGAAATGGACTTTCCTGTTTGATGACCTATCTTCCTGTGAGGGAATAGCACCTTCCTGTGGGGGAATCATAACTTCCTGTTGGAGAAAGCCTCTTCCTCTGGGGGAAATGAACTTCCTGGGAGGCAACATTCTTCCTGTTGGGAAATGACCTTTCCTGTATGTGGACCCATTGTGCTGTGAATGAATCGCTCCCTCATGTGGGGATACAATACTTCCTCTGGGGGAAGCATTCTTCCTCTGGAGGAAATGTCCATTCCTGTGTGGACACACTTCATTCTTTTTGGGACATGCACGTTCCTCTGTGCAGAAATGTCTTCCCTTGATGGAAACACAACTTCCGGTAGGAAACAAAACTTCCCGACGGTGAACCCTCCTTCCTGTGGTGGAAATGTCCCTTCTGGTGTAGGAACCCATTTTCTTTGGGGAGTATCCCTTTTGTATTAGGAACCTTTCTGCGTGTGGGAGAAATGCACTTTACTGTCTGCAGATCTCTCTTCCTTTGAGGGTGTTGCGCCTTCCTGTGGGGGAAAGGCACTTTCCTGTTTGTAGTCCAAACATCCGGTGAGGGAATCGTACTTCCTGTGGGGGAATCGCAACTTCCTGTGGGAGAAAGCCTATTCCTGCGGGGGAAATGAACTTCCTCTGAGGAAACCTTCTTCCTGTGGGGGAAATGCACTTTCCTGTAAGCGGACCTATTATTCTGCGATGAATCGCTCATTCAGGTGGGTAAACAATACTTCCCCCCGGGAACCTTTCTTTCTCTCAAGGAAATGTCCCTTCCTGTGTGGACACATCATTCTTTGTGGGGAATACATGTTCCTGTGTGTAGAAGCAATTCCCATTGATGGAAACAAAACTTCCCGACAGTGAAAACTTTTTCCTGTGGGGGAAATGTCCCTTCCGGTGTAGGAACCCATTCTATATGGGGGAGTGTCCCTTTTGTTTTAGGAACCCTTCTTTTTGTGGGGGAAATGCACTTTCCTGTGTGCAGATGTCTCTTCCTGTGAGGTCGCCACGCCTACCTGTGGGGGAAATGCACTTTCCTGTTTGTGGACCTATCTTCTTGTGAGGGAATCCCACCTTCCTGTGGGGGAATCGAAACTACCTGTTGGAGAACCCTCTTTTGTAGGGGAAAACTAAATCCCTGTGAAAAACCTTCTTCCTGTGTGGGAAATACACTTAGCTGTACGCTGACTTATTATGCTGTGAATGAATCGGCCCTTCACGTGGGGAAACAATACTTCCTCTGGGGCAACCATTCTTCTTCTGGAGGAAATGTCCCTTCCTGTGTGGACACACTTCATTCTTTGTGGGACATGGGCGATCCTCTTTGCTGAAGTATCTTCCATTGATGGAAACGCAACTTCCTGTGGTGAAACAAAACTACCCAAGGCTTAACCCTCCTTCAGGTGGCGGAAATGTCCCTTCCGATGTAGGAACCCATTTTATATGGGGGAGTGTCCCTTTTGTTTTAGGAACCCTTCTTCCTGTTGGGGAAATGCACTTTCCTGTGTGCGGATGTCTTTCCTTGTGAGGGCGTCGAACCTTCCTGTGGGGGAATGCACTATCCTGTTTGTGGACCTATCTTCCAGTGAGGGAATCGCACCTTCCTGAGAGGGAATCATAACTTCCTGTTGGAGAAGGCCTCGACCTATATGGGAAACAAACTTCCCTTGAGGAACCCTTCCTCTGGTGGGGAAATGCACTTTCCTGTATGGGACTTATTATGCTGTGAATGAATCGCTCCTTCATGTGGGGAAACAATACTTCCTCTGAGGGAAGCTTCATCCTCTGGAGGAAATGTCTCTTCCTGTGTGTGAACACTTCTCTCTTTGTGGGACATGCACTTTCCTGTGTGCAGATCTATCTTTCGTTGAGGGCATCCCACCTTCCTTTCGGGGTATTGCAACTTCGTTGTCAGAATCCTACCTCTAATGGGGGAACTGCATTTTTCCTTTGTTCGAAACTATTTTCGTGTGAGGGAGGTGCACATTGATGTGGTGGAAATTAAACTTCCTGAGGGAGATGAACTATTTCTGTGGGAGAAATTCACTGGTTGCAAGGAAACCCTTCTTACTGTGTGGGAAGTGCACTTTCCATTATGCAGACCTATATTCCTGTGATGGAATCGAACTTCCTGTGGGGATACCAGACTTCCGGTGGGGAACCCTTTGTCCTCTGGGTGAAATTTTCATGTGGTTTGGGAACCCGTCTCGCTCTGGGAGAAAGCATTTCCTGTTTGCAGACCGATGGTCCTTTGATGGGAATGCAACCTCCCGTGTGAAAACCAAACTTCCCGATTGTGAACCATCCTTCTTGTGGGGAAATTTCCTATCTGGTATGGGAACCCATTCTCCTATTAGGGAGTTTTCCCTTCCATTGTAGAAACCCTTCTTCCTTTGGGGGAAATGCTCTTTCCTCTTTGTGGACCGATCTTCCTGTGAGGGAATCGCACCTTCCTGTGCAGGAATCATAACTTCCTCTTGGAGAATGCCTCTACCTATATGGGAAAGAAACTTCCTTTGAGGAAACCTTCTTAGTGTGGGGGAATGCACTTTCCTGTATGAGGACCTATTATGCTGCGAATGAATCGCTCATTCTGGAGGAACCATTCTTTCAATGCAGGAAATATACCTTCCTGTGTGGACACTTCATTCTTTGTGGGACATGCACGTTCCTGTGTGCAGAACCATCTTCCATTGATGGAAACGCCACATCCGTGTGGAAAAAATTCTACCGGATGGTGAATACTCCTTCCAGTGTGGGAAATGTCCCTTCCGGTGTAGGAACCCATTTTTCTATGGAGGAGTGTCCTTTTTGTTTTACGAACCCTTCTTCCCGTGAGGGAAATGCACTTTAGTGTGTGCGATCTCCCTTCCTATGAGGGCGTCACCCATTCCTGTGAGGGAAATGGACTTTCCTGTTTGATGACCTATCTTCCTGTGAGGGAATAGCACCTTCCTGTGGGGGAATCATAACTTCCTGTTGGAGAAAGCCTCTTCCTCTGGGGGAAATGAACTTCCTGGGAGGCAACATTCTTCCTGTTGGGAAATGACCTTTCCTGTATGTGGACCCATTGTGCTGTGAATGAATCGCTCCCTCATGTGGGGATACAATACTTCCTCTGGGGGAAGCATTCTTCCTCTGGAGGAAATGTCCATTCCTGTGTGGACACACTTCATTCTTTTTGGGACATGCACGTTCCTCTGTGCAGAAATGTCTTCCCTTGATGGAAACACAACTTCCGGTAGGAAACAAAACTTCCCGACGGTGAACCCTCCTTCCTGTGGTGGAAATGTCCCTTCTGGTGTAGGAACCCATTTTCTTTGGGGAGTATCCCTTTTGTATTAGGAACCTTTCTGCGTGTGGGAGAAATGCACTTTCCTGTCTGCAGATCTCTCTTCCTTTGAGGGTGTTGCGCATTCCTGTGGGGGAAAGGCACTTTCCTGATTGTAGTCCAAACATCCGGTGAGGGAATGGTACTTCCTGTGGGGGAATCGCAACTTCCTGTGGGAAAAAGCCTATTCCTGCGGGGGAAATGAACTTCCTCTGAGGAAACCTTCTTCCTGTGGGGGAAATGCACTTTCCTGTAAGCGGACCTATTATTCTGCGATGAATCGCTCATTCATGTGGGGAAACAATACTTGCCCCCGGGAACCTTTCTTTCTCTCAAGGAAATGTCCCTTCCTGTGTGGACACTTCATTCTTTGTGGGGAATACATGTTCCTGTGTGTAGAAGTAATTCCCATTGATGGAAACAAAACTTCCCGACAGTGAAAACTTTTTCCTGTGGGGGAAATGTCCCTTCCGGTGTAGGAACCCATTCTATATGGGGGAGTGTCCCTTTTGTTTTAGGAACCCTTCTTTTTGTGGGGGAAATGCACTTTCCTGTGTGCGGATGTCTCTTCCTGTGAGGTCGCCACGCCTACCTGTGGGGGAAATGCACTTTCCTGTTTGTGGACCTATCTTCTTGTGAGGGAATCCCACCTTCCTGTGGGGGAATAGAAACTACCTGTAGGATGGGAGGATGAGGACACATTTGTAATACCTTAACTAATAATAAAAAATAAATAAATAAATAAATAAATAAACAGGATTAAATGAGGAAAAATAAATTGGAAAAAAAAAAAGAAACTACCTCTTGGAGAACCCTCTTTTGTAGGGGGAAACTAAATTCCTGTGAAAAACCTTCTTCCTGTGTGGGAAATACACTTAGCTGTACGCTGACTTATTATGCTGTGAATGAATCGGCCCTTCACGTGGGGAAACAATACTTCCTCTGGGGCAACCATTCTTCTTCTGGAGGAAATGTCCCTTCCTGTGTGGACACACTTCATTCTTTGTGGGACATGGGCGATCCTCTTTGCTGAAGTATCTTCCATTGATGGAAACGCAACTTCCTGTGTTGAAACAAAACTACCCAAGGCTTAACCCTCCTTCAGGTGGCGGAAATGTCCCTTCCGATGTAGGAACCCATTTTATATGGGGGAGTGTCCCTTTTGTTTTAGGAACCCTTCTTCCTGTTGGGGAAATGCACTTTCCTGTGTGCGGATGTCTTTTCTTGTGAGGGCGTCGAACCTTCCTGTGGGGGAATGCACTATCCTGTTTGTGGACCTATCTTCCAGTGAGGGAATCGCACCTTCCTGAGAGGGAATCATAACTTCCTGTTGGAGAAGGCCTCGACCTATATGGGAAACAAACTTCCCTTGAGGAACCCTTCCTCTGGTGGGGAAATGCACTTTCCTGTATGGGACTTATTATGCTGTGAATGAATCGCTCCTTCATGTGGGGAAACAATACTTCCTCTGAGGGAAGCTTCATCCTCTGGAGGAAATGTCTCTTCCTGTGTGTGAACACTTCTCTCTTTGTGGGACATGCACTTTCCTGTGTGCAGATCTATCTTTCGTTGAGGGCATCCCACCTTCCTTTCGGGGTATTGCAACTTCGTTGTCAGAATCCTACCTCTAATGGGGGAACTGCATTTTTCCTTTGTGTGAAACTATTTTCGTGTGAGGGAGGTGCACATTGATGTGGTGGAAATTAAACTTCCTGAGGGAGATGAACTATTTCTGTGGGAGAAATTCACTGGTTGCAAGGAAACCCTTCTTACTGTGTGGGAAGTGCACTTTCCATTATGCAGACCTATATTCCTGTGATGGAATCGAACTTCCTGTGGGGATACCAGACTTCCGGTGGGGAACCCTTTGTCCTCTGGGTGAAATTTTCATGTGGTTTGGGAACCCGTCTCGCTCTGGGAGAAAGCATTTCCTGTTTGCAGACCGATGGTCCTTTGATGGGAATGCAACCTCCCGTGTGAAAACCAAACTTCCCGATTGTGAACCATCCTTCCTGTGGGGAAATTTCCTATCTGGTATGGGAACCCATTCTCCTATTAGGGAGTTTTTCCTTCCATTGTAGAAACCCTTCTTCCTTTGGGGGAAATGCTCTTTCCTCTTTGTGGACCGATCTTCCTGTGAGGGAATCGCACCTTCCTGTGCAGGAATCATAACTTCCTCTTGGAGAATGCCTCTACCTATATGGGAAAGAAACTTCCTTTGAGGAAACCTTCTTAGTGTGGGGGAATGCACTTTCCTGTATGAGGACCTATTATGCTGCGAATGAATCGCTCATTCTGGAGGAACCATTCTTTCAATGCAGGAAATATACCTTCCTGTGTGGACACTTCATTCTTTGTGGGACATGCACGTTCCTGTGTGCAGAACCATCTTCCATTGATGGAAACGCCACATCCGTGTGGAAAAAATTCTACCGGATGGTGAATACTCCTTCCAGTGTGGGAAATGTCCCTTCCGGTGTAGGAACCCATTTTTCTATGGAGGAGTGTCCTTTTTGTTTTACGAACCCTTCTTCCCGTGAGGGAAATGCACTTTAGTGTGTGCGATCTCCCTTCCTATGAGGGCGTCACCCATTCCTGTGAGGGAAATGGACTTTCCTGTTTGATGACCTATCTTCCTGTGAGGGAATAGCACCTTCCTGTGGGGGAATCATAACTTCCTGTTGGAGAAAGCCTCTTCCTCTGGGGGAAATGAACTTCCTGGGAGGCAACATTCTTCCTGTTGGGAAATGACCTTTCCTGTATGTGGACCCATTGTGCTGTGAATGAATCGCTCCCTCATGTGGGGATACAATACTTCCTCTGGGGGAAGCATTCTTCCTCTGGAGGAAATGTCCATTCCTGTGTGGACACACTTCATTCTTTTTGGGACATGCACGTTCCTCTGTGCAGAAATGTCTTCCCTTGATGGAAACACAACTTCCGGTAGGAAACAAAACTTCCCGACGGTGAACCCTCCTTCCTGTGGTGGAAATGTCCCTTCTGGTGTAGGAACCCATTTTCTTTGGGGAGTATCCCTTTTGTATTAGGAACCTTTCTGCGTGTGGGAGAAATGCACTTTCCTGTCTGCAGATCTCTCTTCCTTTGAGGGTGTTGCGCCTTCCTGTGGGGGAAAGGCACTTTCCTGTTTGTAGTCCAAACATCCGGTGAGGGAATCGTACTTCCTGTGGGGGAATCGCAACTTCCTGTGGGAGAAAGCCTATTCCTGCGGGGGAAATGAACTTCCTCTGAGGAAACCTTCTTCCTGTGGGGGAAATGCACTTTCCTGTAAGCGGACCTATTATTCTGCGATGAATCGCTCATTCAGGTGGGTAAACAATACTTCCCCCCGGGAACCTTTCTTTCTCTCAAGGAAATGTCCCTTCCTGTGTGGACACATCATTCTTTGTGGGGAATACATGTTCCTGTGTGTAGAAGCAATTCCCATTGATGGAAACAAAACTTCCCGACAGTGAAAACTTTTTCCTGTGGGGGAAATGTCCCTTCCGGTGTAGGAACCCATTCTATATGGGGGAGTGTCCCTTTTGTTTTAGGAACCCTTCTTTTTGTGGGGGAAATGCACTTTCCTGTGTGCAGATGTCTCTTCCTGTGAGGTCGCCACGCCTACCTGTGGGGGAAATGCACTTTCCTGTTTGTGGACCTATCTTCTTGTGAGGGAATCCCACCTTCCTGTGGGGGAATCGAAACTACCTGTTGGAGAACCCTCTTTTGTAGGGGAAAACTAAATCCCTGTGAAAAACCTTCTTCCTGTGTGGGAAATACACTTAGCTGTACGCTGACTTATTATGCTGTGAATGAATCGGCCCTTCACGTGGGGAAACAATACTTCCTCTGGGGCAACCATTCTTCTTCTGGAGGAAATGTCCCTTCCTGTGTGGACACACTTCATTCTTTGTGGGACATGGGCGATCCTCTTTGCTGAAGTATCTTCCATTGATGGAAACGCAACTTCCTGTGGTGAAACAAAACTACCCAAGGCTTAACCCTCCTTCAGGTGGCGGAAATGTCCCTTCCGATGTAGGAACCCATTTTATATGGGGGAGTGTCCCTTTTGTTTTAGGAACCCTTCTTCCTGTTGGGGAAATGCACTTTCCTGTGTGCGGATGTCTTTCCTTGTGAGGGCGTCGAACCTTCCTGTGGGGGAATGCACTATCCTGTTTGTGGACCTATCTTCCAGTGAGGGAATCGCACCTTCCTGAGAGGGAATCATAACTTCCTGTTGGAGAAGGCCTCGACCTATATGGGAAACAAACTTCCCTTGAGGAACCCTTCCTCTGGTGGGGAAATGCACTTTCCTGTATGGGACTTATTATGCTGTGAATGAATCGCTCCTTCATGTGGGGAAACAATACTTCCTCTGAGGGAAGCTTCATCCTCTGGAGGAAATGTCTCTTCCTGTGTGTGAACTCTTCTCTCTTTGTGGGACATGCACTTTCCTGTGTGCAGATCTATCTTTCGTTGAGGGCATCCCACCTTCCTTTCGGGGTATTGCAACTTCGTTGTCAGAATCCTACCTCTAATGGGGGAACTGCATTTTTCCTTTGTTCGAAACTATTTTCGTGTGAGGGAGGTGCACATTGATGTGGTGGAAATTAAACTTCCTGAGGGAGATGAACTATTTCTGTGGGAGAAATTCACTGGTTGCAAGGAAACCCTTCTTACTGTGTGGGAAGTGCACTTTCCATTATGCAGACCTATATTCCTGTGATGGAATCGAACTTCCTGTGGGGATACCAGACTTCCGGTGGGGAACCCTTTGTCCTCTGGGTGAAATTTTCATGTGGTTTGGGAACCCGTCTCGCTCTGGGAGAAAGCATTTCCTGTTTGCAGACCGATGGTCCTTTGATGGGAATGCAACCTCCCGTGTGAAAACCAAACTTCCCGATTGTGAACCATCCTTCTTGTGGGGAAATTTCCTATCTGGTATGGGAACCCATTCTCCTATTAGGGAGTTTTCCCTTCCATTGTAGAAACCCTTCTTCCTTTGGGGGAAATGCTCTTTCCTCTTTGTGGACCGATCTTCCTGTGAGGGAATCGCACCTTCCTGTGCAGGAATCATAACTTCCTCTTGGAGAATGCCTCTACCTATATGGGAAAGAAACTTCCTTTGAGGAAACCTTCTTAGTGTGGGGGAATGCACTTTCCTGTATGAGGACCTATTATGCTGCGAATGAATCGCTCATTCTGGAGGAACCATTCTTTCAATGCAGGAAATATACCTTCCTGTGTGGACACTTCATTCTTTGTGGGACATGCACGTTCCTGTGTGCAGAACCATCTTCCATTGATGGAAACGCCACATCCGTGTGGAAAAAATTCTACCGGATGGTGAATACTCCTTCCAGTGTGGGAAATGTCCCTTCCGGTGTAGGAACCCATTTTTCTATGGAGGAGTGTCCTTTTTGTTTTACGAACCCTTCTTCCCGTGAGGGAAATGCACTTTAGTGTGTGCGATCTCCCTTCCTATGAGGGCGTCACCCATTCCTGTGAGGGAAATGGACTTTCCTGTTTGATGACCTATCTTCCTGTGAGGGAATAGCACCTTCCTGTGGGGGAATCATAACTTCCTGTTGGAGAAAGCCTCTTCCTCTGGGGGAAATGAACTTCCTGGGAGGCAACATTCTTCCTGTTGGGAAATGACCTTTCCTGTATGTGGACCCATTGTGCTGTGAATGAATCGCTCCCTCATGTGGGGATACAATACTTCCTCTGGGGGAAGCATTCTTCCTCTGGAGGAAATGTCCATTCCTGTGTGGACACACTTCATTCTTTTTGGGACATGCACGTTCCTCTGTGCAGAAATGTCTTCCCTTGATGGAAACACAACTTCCGGTAGGAAACAAAACTTCCCGACGGTGAACCCTCCTTCCTGTGGTGGAAATGTCCCTTCTGGTGTAGGAACCCATTTTCTTTGGGGAGTATCCCTTTTGTATTAGGAACCTTTCTGCGTGTGGGAGAAATGCACTTTCCTGTCTGCAGATCTCTCTTCCTTTGAGGGTGTTGCGCATTCCTGTGGGGGAAAGGCACTTTCCTGATTGTAGTCCAAACATCCGGTGAGGGAATGGTACTTCCTGTGGGGGAATCGCAACTTCCTGTGGGAGAAAGCCTATTCCTGCGGGGGAAATGAACTTCCTCTGAGGAAACCTTCTTCCTGTGGGGGAAATGCACTTTCCTGTAAGCGGACCTATTATTCTGCGATGAATCGCTCATTCATGTGGGGAAACAATACTTGCCCCCGGGAACCTTTCTTTCTCTCAAGGAAATGTCCCTTCCTGTGTGGACACTTCATTCTTTGTGGGGAATACATGTTCCTGTGTGTAGAAGTAATTCCCATTGATGGAAACAAAACTTCCCGACAGTGAAAACTTTTTCCTGTGGGGGAAATGTCCCTTCCGGTGTAGGAACCCATTCTATATGGGGGAGTGTCCCTTTTGTTTTAGGAACCCTTCTTTTTGTGGGGGAAATGCACTTTCCTGTGTGCGGATGTCTCTTCCTGTGAGGTCGCCACGCCTACCTGTGGGGGAAATGCACTTTCCTGTTTGTGGACCTATCTTCTTGTGAGGGAATCCCACCTTCCTGTGGGGGAATAGAAACTACCTGTAGGATGGGAGGATGAGGACACATTTGTAATACCTTAACTAATAATAAAAAATAAATAAATAAATAAATAAATAAACAGGATTAAATGAGGAAAAATAAATTGGAAAAAAAAAAAGAAACTACCTCTTGGAGAACCCTCTTTTGTAGGGGGAAACTAAATTCCTGTGAAAAACCTTCTTCCTGTGTGGGAAATACACTTAGCTGTACGCTGACTTATTATGCTGTGAATGAATCGGCCCTTCACGTGGGGAAACAATACTTCCTCTGGGGCAACCATTCTTCTTCTGGAGGAAATGTCCCTTCCTGTGTGGACACACTTCATTCTTTGTGGGACATGGGCGATCCTCTTTGCTGAAGTATCTTCCATTGATGGAAACGCAACTTCCTGTGTTGAAACAAAACTACCCAAGGCTTAACCCTCCTTCAGGTGGCGGAAATGTCCCTTCCGATGTAGGAACCCATTTTATATGGGGGAGTGTCCCTTTTGTTTTAGGAACCCTTCTTCCTGTTGGGGAAATGCACTTTCCTGTGTGCGGATGTCTTTTCTTGTGAGGGCGTCGAACCTTCCTGTGGGGGAATGCACTATCCTGTTTGTGGACCTATCTTCCAGTGAGGGAATCGCACCTTCCTGAGAGGGAATCATAACTTCCTGTTGGAGAAGGCCTCGACCTATATGGGAAACAAACTTCCCTTGAGGAACCCTTCCTCTGGTGGGGAAATGCACTTTCCTGTATGGGACTTATTATGCTGTGAATGAATCGCTCCTTCATGTGGGGAAACAATACTTCCTCTGAGGGAAGCTTCATCCTCTGGAGGAAATGTCTCTTCCTGTGTGTGAACACTTCTCTCTTTGTGGGACATGCACTTTCCTGTGTGCAGATCTATCTTTCGTTGAGGGCATCCCACCTTCCTTTCGGGGTATTGCAACTTCGTTGTCAGAATCCTACCTCTAATGGGGGAACTGCATTTTTCCTTTGTGTGAAACTATTTTCGTGTGAGGGAGGTGCACATTGATGTGGTGGAAATTAAACTTCCTGAGGGAGATGAACTATTTCTGTGGGAGAAATTCACTGGTTGCAAGGAAACCCTTCTTACTGTGTGGGAAGTGCACTTTCCATTATGCAGACCTATATTCCTGTGATGGAATCGAACTTCCTGTGGGGATACCAGACTTCCGGTGGGGAACCCTTTGTCCTCTGGGTGAAATTTTCATGTGGTTTGGGAACCCGTCTCGCTCTGGGAGAAAGCATTTCCTGTTTGCAGACCGATGGTCCTTTGATGGGAATGCAACCTCCCGTGTGAAAACCAAACTTCCCGATTGTGAACCATCCTTCTTGTGGGGAAATTTCCTATCTGGTATGGGAACCCATTCTCCTATTAGGGAGTTTTCCCTTCCATTGTAGAAACCCTTCTTCCTTTGGGGGAAATGCTCTTTCCTCTTTGTGGACCGATCTTCCTGTGAGGGAATCGCACCTTCCTGTGCAGGAATCATAACTTCCTCTTGGAGAATGCCTCTACCTATATGGGAAAGAAACTTCCTTTGAGGAAACCTTCTTAGTGTGGGGGAATGCACTTTCCTGTATGAGGACCTATTATGCTGCGAATGAATCGCTCATTCTGGAGGAACCATTCTTTCAATGCAGGAAATATACCTTCCTGTGTGGACACTTCATTCTTTGTGGGACATGCACGTTCCTGTGTGCAGAACTATCTTCCATTGATGGAAACGCCACATCCGTGTGGAAAAAATTCTACCGGATGGTGAATACTCCTTCCAGTGTGGGAAATGTCCCTTCCGGTGTAGGAACCCATTTTTCTATGGAGGAGTGTCCTTTTTGTTTTACGAACCCTTCTTCCCGTGAGGGAAATGCACTTTAGTGTGTGCGATCTCCCTTCCTATGAGGGCGTCACCCATTCCTGTGAGGGAAATGGACTTTCCTGTTTGATGACCTATCTTCCTGTGAGGGAATAGCACCTTCCTGTGGGGGAATCATAACTTCCTGTTGGAGAAAGCCTCTTCCTCTGGGGGAAATGAACTTCCTGGGAGGCAACATTCTTCCTGTTGGGAAATGACCTTTCCTGTATGTGGACCCATTGTGCTGAGAATGAATCGCTCCCTCATGTGGGGATACAATACTTCCTCTGGGGGAACCATTCTTCCTCTGGAGGAAATGTCCATTCCTGTGTGGACACACTTCATTCTTTTTGGGACATGCACGTTCCTCTGTGCAGAAATGTCTTCCCTTGATGGAAACACAACTTCCGGTAGGAAACAAAACTTCCCGACGGTGAACCCTCCTTCCTGTGGTGGAAATGTCCCTTCTGGTGTAGGAACCCATTTTCTTTGGGGAGTATCCCTTTTGTATTAGGAACCTTTCTGCGTATGGGAGAAATGCACTTTCCTGTCTGCAGATCTCTCTTCCTTTGAGGGTGTTGCGCCTTCCTGTGGGGGAAAGGCACTTTCCTGATTGTAGTCCAAACATCCGGTGAGGGAATCGTACTTCCTGTGGGGGAATCGCAACTTCCTGTGGGAGAAAGCCTATTCCTGCGGGGGAAATGAACTTCCTCTGAGGAAACCTTCTTCCTGTGGGGGAAATGCACTTTCCTGTAAGCGGACCTATTATTCTGCGATGAATCGCTCATTCATGTGGGGAAACAATACTTGCCCCCGGGAACCTTTCTTTCTCTCAAGGAAATGTCCCTTCCTGTGTGGACACTTCATTCTTTGTGGGGAATACATGTTCCTGTGTGTAGAAGCAATTCCCATTGATGGAAACAAAACTTCCCGACAGTGAAAACTTTTTCCTGTGGGGGAAATGTCCCTTCCGGTGTAGGAACCCATTCTATATGGGGGAGTGTCCCTTTTGTTTTAGGAACCCTTCTTTTTGTGGGGGAAATGCACTTTCCTGTGTGCAGATGTCTCTTCCTGTGAGGTCGCCACGCCTACCTGTGGGGGAAATGCACTTTCCTGTTTGTGGACCTATCTTCTTGTGAGGGAATCCCACCTTCCTGTGGGGGAATCGAAACTACCTGTTGGAGAACCCTCTTTTGTAGGGGGAAACTAAATCCCTGTGAAAAACCTTCTTCCTGTGTGGGAAATACACTTAGCTGTACGCTGACTTATTATGCTGTGAATGAATCGGCCCTTCACGTGGGGAAACAATACTTCCTCTGGGGCAACCATTCTTCTTCTGGAGGAAATGTCCCTTCCTGTGTGGACACACTTCATTCTTTGTGGGACATGGGCGATCCTCTTTGCTGAAGTATCTTCCATTGATGGAAACGCAACTTCCTGTGTTGAAACAAAACTACCCAAGGCTTAACCCTCCTTCAGGTGTCGGAAATGTCCCTTCCGATGTAGGAACCCATTTTATATGGGGGAGTGTCCCTTTTGTTTTAGGAACCCTTCTTCCTGTTGGGGAAATGCACTTTCCTGTGTGCGGATGTCTTTTCTTGTGAGGGCGTCGAACCTTCCTGTGGGGGAATGCACTATCCTGTTTGTGGACCTATCTTCCAGTGAGGGAATCGCACCTTCCTGAGAGGGAATCATAACTTCCTGTTGGAGAAGGCCTCGACCTATATGGGAAACAAACTTCCCTTGAGGAACCCTTCCTCTGGTGGGGAAATGCACTTTCCTGTATGGGACTTATTATGCTGTGAATGAATCGCTCCTTCATGTGGGGAAACAATACTTCCTCTGAGGGAAGCTTCATCCTCTGGAGGAAATGTCTCTTCCTGTGTGTGAACACTTCTCTCTTTGTGGGACATGCACTTTCCTGTGTGCAGATCTATCTTTCGTTGAGGGCATCCCACCTTCCTTTCGGGGTATTGCAACTTCGTTGTCAGAATCCTACCTCTAATGGGGGAACTGCATTTTTCCTTTGTGTGAAACTATTTTCGTGTGAGGGAGGTGCACATTGATGTGGTGGAAATTAAACTTCCTGAGGGAGATGAACTATTTCTGTGGGAGAAATTCACTGGTTGCAAGGAAACCCTTCTTACTGTGTGGGAAGTGCACTTTCCATTATGCAGACCTATATTCCTGTGATGGAATCGAACTTCCTGTGGGGATACCAGACTTCCGGTGGGGAACCCTTTGTCCTCTGGGTGAAATTTTCATGTGGTTTGGGAACCCGTCTCGCTCTGGGAGAAAGCATTTCCTGTTTGCAGACCGATGGTCCTTTGATGGGAATGCAACCTCCCGTGTGAAAACCAAACTTCCCGATTGTGAACCATCCTTCTTGTGGGGAAATTTCCTATCTGGTATGGGAACCCATTCTCCTATTAGGGAGTTTTCCCTTCCATTGTAGAAACCCTTCTTCCTTTGGGGGAAATGCTCTTTCCTCTTTGTGGACCGATCTTCCTGTGAGGGAATCGCACCTTCCTGTGCAGGAATCATAACTTCCTCTTGGAGAATGCCTCTACCTATATGGGAAAGAAACTTCCTTTGAGGAAACCTTCTTAGTGTGGGGGAATGCACTTTCCTGTATGAGGACCTATTATGCTGCGAATGAATCGCTCATTCTGGAGGAACCATTCTTTCAATGCAGGAAATATACCTTCCTGTGTGGACACTTCATTCTTTGTGGGACATGCACGTTCCTGTGTGCAGAACTATCTTCCATTGATGGAAACGCCACATCCGTGTGGAAAAAATTCTACCGGATGGTGAATACTCCTTCCAGTGTGGGAAATGTCCCTTCCGGTGTAGGAACCCATTTTTCTATGGAGGAGTGTCCTTTTTGTTTTACGAACCCTTCTTCCCGTGAGGGAAATGCACTTTAGTGTGTGCGATCTCCCTTCCTATGAGGGCGTCACCCATTCCTGTGAGGGAAATGGACTTTCCTGTTTGATGACCTATCTTCCTGTGAGGGAATAGCACCTTCCTGTGGGGGAATCATAACTTCCTGTTGGAGAAAGCCTCTTCCTCTGGGGGAAATGACCTTCCTGGGAGGCAACATTCTTCCTGTTGGGAAATGACCTTTCCTGTATGTGGACCCATTGTGCTGAGAATGAATCGCTCCCTCATGTGGGGATACAATACTTCCTCTGGGGGAACCATTCTTCCTCTGGAGGAAATGTCCATTCCTGTGTGGACACACTTCATTCTTTTTGGGACATGCACGTTCCTCTGTGCAGAAATGTCTTCCCTTGATGGAAACACAACTTCCGGTAGGAAACAAAACTTCCCGACGGTGAACCCTCCTTCCTGTGGTGGAAATGTCCCTTCTGGTGTAGGAACCCATTTTCTTTGGGGAGTATCCCTTTTGTATTAGGAACCTTTCTGCGTATGGGAGAAATGCACTTTCCTGTCTGCAGATCTCTCTTCCTTTGAGGGTGTTGCGCCTTCCTGTGGGGGAAAGGCACTTTCCTGATTGTAGTCCAAACATCCGGTGAGGGAATCGTACTTCCTGTGGGGGAATCGCAACTTCCTGTGGGAGAAAGCCTATTCCTGCGGGGGAAATGAACTTCCTCTGAGGAAACCTTCTTCCTGTGGGGGAAATGCACTTTCCTGTAAGCGGACCTATTATTCTGCGATGAATCGCTCATTCATGTGGGGAAACAATACTTGCCCCCGGGAACCTTTCTTTCTCTCAAGGAAATGTCCCTTCCTGTGTGGACACTTCATTCTTTGTGGGGAATACATGTTCCTGTGTGTAGAAGCAATTCCCATTGATGGAAACAAAACTTCCCGACAGTGAAAACTTTTTCCTGTGGGGGAAATGTCCCTTCCGGTGTAGGAACCCATTCTATATGGGGGAGTGTCCCTTTTGTTTTAGGAACCCTTCTTTTTGTGGGGGAAATGCACTTTCCTGTGTGCAGATGTCTCTTCCTGTGAGGTCGCCACGCCTACCTGTGGGGGAAATGCACTTTCCTGTTTGTGGACCTATCTTCTTGTGAGGGAATCCCACCTTCCTGTGGGGGAATCGAAACTACCTGTTGGAGAACCCTCTTTTGTAGGGGGAAACTAAATCCCTGTGAAAAACCTTCTTCCTGTGTGGGAAATACACTTAGCTGTACGCTGACTTATTATGCTGTGAATGAATCGGCCCTTCACGTGGGGAAACAATACTTCCTCTGGGGCAACCATTCTTCTTCTGGAGGAAATGTCCCTTCCTGTGTGGACACACTTCATTCTTTGTGGGACATGGGCGATCCTCTTTGCTGAAGTATCTTCCATTGATGGAAACGCAACTTCCTGTGTTGAAACAAAACTACCCAAGGCTTAACCCTCCTTCAGGTGGCGGAAATGTCCCTTCCGATGTAGGAACCCATTTTATATGGGGGAGTGTCCCTTTTGTTTTAGGAACCCTTCTTCCTGTTGGGGAAATGCACTTTCCTGTGTGCGGATGTCTTTTCTTGTGAGGGCGTCGAACCTTCCTGTGGGGGAATGCACTATCCTGTTTGTGGACCTATCTTCCAGTGAGGGAATCGCACCTTCCTGAGAGGGAATCATAACTTCCTGTTGGAGAAGGCCTCGACCTATATGGGAAACAAACTTCCCTTGAGGAACCCTTCCTCTGGTGGGGAAATGCACTTTCCTGTATGGGACTTATTATGCTGTGAATGAATCGCTCCTTCATGTGGGGAAACAATACTTCCTCTGAGGGAAGCTTCATCCTCTGGAGGAAATGTCTCTTCCTGTGTGTGAACACTTCTCTCTTTGTGGGACATGCACTTTCCTGTGTGCAGATCTATCTTTCGTTGAGGGCATCCCACCTTCCTTTCGGGGTATTGCAACTTCGTTGTCAGAATCCTACCTCTAATGGGGGAACTGCATTTTTCCTTTGTGTGAAACTATTTTCGTGTGAGGGAGGTGCACATTGATGTGGTGGAAATTAAACTTCCTGAGGGAGATGAACTATTTCTGTGGGAGAAATTCACTGGTTGCAAGGAAACCCTTCTTACTGTGTGGGAAGTGCACTTTCCATTATGCAGACCTATATTCCTGTGATGGAATCGAACTTCCTGTGGGGATACCAGACTTCCGGTGGGGAACCCTTTGTCCTCTGGGTGAAATTTTCATGTGGTTTGGGAACCCGTCTCGCTCTGGGAGAAAGCATTTCCTGTTTGCAGACCGATGGTCCTTTGATGGGAATGCAACCTCCCGTGTGAAAACCAAACTTCCCGATTGTGAACCATCCTTCTTGTGGGGAAATTTCCTATCTGGTATGGGAACCCATTCTCCTATTAGGGAGTTTTCCCTTCCATTGTAGAAACCCTTCTTCCTTTGGGGGAAATGCTCTTTCCTCTTTGTGGACCGATCTTCCTGTGAGGGAATCGCACCTTCCTGTGCAGGAATCATAACTTCCTCTTGGAGAATGCCTCTACCTATATGGGAAAGAAACTTCCTTTGAGGAAACCTTCTTAGTGTGGGGGAATGCACTTTCCTGTATGAGGACCTATTATGCTGCGAATGAATCGCTCATTCTGGAGGAACCATTCTTTCAATGCAGGAAATATACCTTCCTGTGTGGACACTTCATTCTTTGTGGGACATGCACGTTCCTGTGTGCAGAACTATCTTCCATTGATGGAAACGCCACATCCGTGTGGAAAAAATTCTACCGGATGGTGAATACTCCTTCCAGTGTGGGAAATGTCCCTTCCGGTGTAGGAACCCATTTTTCTATGGAGGAGTGTCCTTTTTGTTTTACGAACCCTTCTTCCCGTGAGGGAAATGCACTTTAGTGTGTGCGATCTCCCTTCCTATGAGGGCGTCACCCATTCCTGTGAGGGAAATGGACTTTCCTGTTTGATGACCTATCTTCCTGTGAGGGAATAGCACCTTCCTGTGGGGGAATCATAACTTCCTGTTGGAGAAAGCCTCTTCCTCTGGGGGAAATGAACTTCCTGGGAGGCAACATTCTTCCTGTTGGGAAATGACCTTTCCTGTATGTGGACCCATTGTGCTGAGAATGAATCGCTCCCTCATGTGGGGATACAATACTTCCTCTGGGGGAACCATTCTTCCTCTGGAGGAAATGTCCATTCCTGTGTGGACACACTTCATTCTTTTTGGGACATGCACGTTCCTCTGTGCAGAAATGTCTTCCCTTGATGGAAACACAACTTCCGGTAGGAAACAAAACTTCCCGACGGTGAACCCTCCTTCCTGTGGTGGAAATGTCCCTTCTGGTGTAGGAACCCATTTTCTTTGGGGAGTATCCCTTTTGTATTAGGAACCTTTCTGCGTATGGGAGAAATGCACTTTCCTGTCTGCAGATCTCTCTTCCTTTGAGGGTGTTGCGCCTTCCTGTGGGGGAAAGGCACTTTCCTGATTGTAGTCCAAACATCCGGTGAGGGAATCGTACTTCCTGTGGGGGAATCGCAACTTCCTGTGGGAGAAAGCCTATTCCTGCGGGGGAAATGAACTTCCTCGGAGGAAACCTTCTTCCTGTGGGGGAAATGCACTTTCCTGTAAGCGGACCTATTATTCTGCGATGAATCGCTCATTCATGTGGGGAAACAATACTTCCCCCCGGGAACCTTTCTTTCTCTCAAGGAAATGTCCCTTCCTGTGTGGACACTTCATTCTTTGTGGGGAATACATGTTCCTGTGTGTAGAAGCAATTCCCATTGATGGAAACAAAACTTCCCGACAGTGAAAACTTTTTCCTGTGGGGGAAATGTCCCTTCCGGTGTAGGAACCCATTCTATATGGGGGAGTGTCCCTTTTGTTTTAGGAACCCTTCTTTTTGTGGGGGAAATGCACTTTCCTGTGTGCGGATGTCTCTTCCTGTGAGGTCGCCACGCCTACCTGTGGGGGAAATGCACTTTCCTGTTTGTGGACCTATCTTCTTGTGAGGGAATCCCACCTTCCTGTGGGGGAATCGAAACTACCTGTTGGAGAACCCTCTTTTGTAGGGGGAAACTAAATTCCCGTGAAAAACCTTCTTCCTGTGTGGGAAATACACTTAGCTGTACGCTGACATATTATGCTGTGAATGAATCGGCCCTTCACGTGGGGAAACAATACTTCCTCTGGGGCAACCATTCTTCTTCTGGAGGAAATGTCCCTTCCTGTGTGGACACACTTCATTCTTTGTGGGACATGGGCGATCCTCTTTGCTGAAGTATCTTCCATTGATGGAAACGCAACTTCCTGTGTTGAAACAAAACTACCCAAGGCTTAACCCTCCTTCAGGTGTCGGAAATGTCCCTTCCGATGTAGGAACCCATTTTATATGGGGGAGTGTCCCTTTTGTTTTAGGAACACTTCTTCCTGTTGGGGAAATGCACTTTCCTGTGTGCGGATGTCTTTTCTTGTGAGGGCGTTGAACCTTCCTGTGGGGGAATGCACTATCCTGTTTGTGGACCTATCTTCCAGTGAGGGAATCGCACCTTCCTGAGAGGGAATCATAACTTCCTGTTGGAGAAGGCCTCGACCTATATGGGAAACAAACTTCCCTTGAGGAACCCTTCCTCTGGTGGGGAAATGCACTTTCCTGTATGGGACTTATTATGCTGTGAATGAATCGCTCCTTCATGTGGGGAAACAATACTTCCTCTGAGGGAAGCTTCATCCTCTGGAGGAAATGTCTCTTCCTGTGTGTGAACACTTCTCTCTTTGTGGGACATGCACTTTCCTGTGTGCAGATCTATCTTTCGTTGAGGGCATCCCACCTTCCTTTCGGGGTATTGCAACTTCGTTGTCAGAATCCTACCTCTAATGGGGGAACTGCATTTTTCCTTTGTGTGAAACTATTTTCGTGTGAGGGAGGTGCACATTGATGTGGTGGAAATTAAACTTCCTGAGGGAGATGAACTATTTCTGTGGGAAAAATTCACTGGTTGCAAGGAAACCCTTCTTACTGTGTGGGAAGTGCACTTTCCATTATGCAGACCTATATTCCTGTGATGGAATCGAACTTCCTGTGGGGATACCAGACTTCCGGTGGGGAACCCTTTGTCCTCTGGGTGAAATTTTCATGTGGTTTGGGAACCCGTCTCGCTCTGGGAGAAAGCATTTCCTGTTTGCAGACCGATGGTCCTTTGATGGGAATGCAACCTCCCGTGTGAAAACCAAACTTCCCGATTGTGAACCATCCTTCTTGTGGGGAAATTTCCTATCTCTTATGGGAACCCATTCTCCTATTAGGGAGTTTTCCCTTCCATTGTAGAAACCCTTCTTCCTTTGGGGGAAATGCTCTTTCCTCTTTGTGGACCGATCTTCCTGTGAGGGAATCGCACCTTCCTGTGCAGAATCATAACTTCCTCTTGGAGAATGCCTCTACCTATATGGGAAAGAAACTTCCTTTGAGGAAACCTTCTTAGTGTGGGGGAATGCACTTTCCTGTATGAGGACCTATTATGCTGCGAATTAATCGCTCATTCTGGAGGAACCATTCTTTCAATGCAGGAAATATACCTTCCTGTGTGGACACTTCATTCTTTGTGGGACATGCACGTTCCTGTGTGCAGAACCATCTTCCATTGATGGAAACGCCACATCCGTGTGGAAAAAATTCTACCGGATGGTGAATACACCTTCCAGTGTGGGAAATGTCCCTTCCGGTGTAGGAACCCATTTTTCTATGGAGGAGTGTCCTTTTTGTTTTACGAACCCTTCTTCCCGTGAGGGAAATGCACTTTAGTGTGTGCGATCTCCCTTCCTATGAGGGCGTCACCCATTCCTGTGAGGGAAATGGACTTTCCTGTTTGTTGACCTATCTTCCTGTGAGGGAATAGCACCTTCCTGTGGGGGAATCATAACTTCCTGTGGGAGAAAGCCTATTCCTGCGGGGGAAATGAACTTCCTCTAAGGAAACCTTCTTCCTGTGGGGGAAATGCACTTTCCTGTAAGCGGACCTATTATTCTGCGATGAATCACTCATTCATGTGGGGAAACAATACTTGCCCCCGGGAACCTTTCTTTCTCTCAAGGAAATGTCCCTTCCTGTGTGGACACTTCATTCTTTGTGGGGAATACATGTTCCTGTGTGTAGAAGTAATTCCCATTGATGGAAACAAAACTTCCCGACAGTGAAAACTTTTTCCTGTGGGGGAAATGTCCCTTCCGGTGTAGGAACCCATTCTATATGGGGGAGTGTCCCTTTTGTTTTAGGAACCCTTCTTTTTGTGGGGGAAATGCACTTTCCTGTGTGCGGATGTCTCTTCCTGTGAGGTCGCCACGCCTACCTGTGGGGGAAATGCACTTTCCTGTTTGTGGACCTATCTTCTTGTGAGGGAATCCCACCTTCCTTTGGGGGAATAGAAACTACCTGTTGGAGAACCCTCTTTTGTAGGGGGAAACTAAATTCCTGTGAAAAACCTTCTTCCTGTGTGGGAAATACACTTAGCTGTACGCTGACATATTATGCTGTGAATGAATCGGCCCTTCACGTGGGGAAACAATACCTCCTCTGGGGCAACCATTCTTCTTCTGGAGGAAATGTCCCTTCCTGTGTGGACACACTTCATTCTTTGTGGGACATGGGTGATCCTCTTTGCTGAACTATCTTCCATTGATGGAAACGCAACTTCCTGTGGTGAAACAAAACTACCCAAGGCTTAACCCTCCTTCAGGTGGCGGAAATGTCCCTTCCGATGTAGGAACCCATTTTATATGGGGGAGTGTCCCTTTTGTTTTAGGAACCCTTCTTCCTGTTGGGGAAATGCACTTTCCTGTGTGCGGATGTCTTTTCTTGTGAGGGCGTCGAACCTTCCTGTGGGGGAATGCACTATCCTGTTTGTGGACCTATCTTCCAGTGAGGGAATCGCACCTTCCTGAGAGGGAATCATAACTTCCTGTTGGAGAAGGCCTCGACCTATATGGGAAACAAACTTCCCTTGAGGAACCCTTCCTCTGGTGGGGAAATGCACTTTCCTGTATGGGACTTATTATGCTGTGAATGAATCGCTCCTTCATGTGGGGAAACAATACTTCCTCTGAGGGAAGCTTCATCCTCTGGAGGAAATGACTCTTCCTGTGTGTGAACACTTCTCTCTTTGTGGGACATGCACTTTCCTGTGTGCAGATCTATCTTTCGTTGAGGGCATCCCACCTTCCTTTCGGGGTATTGCAACTTCGTTGTCAGAATCCTACCTCTAATGGGGGAACTGCATTTTTCCTTTGTGTGAAACTATTTTCGTGTGAGGGAGGTGCACATTGATGTGGTGGAAATTAAACTTCCTGAGGGAGATGAACTATTTCTGTGGGAGAAATTCACTGGTTGCAAGGAAACCCTTCTTACTGTGTGGGAAGTGCACTTTCCATTATGCAGACCTATATTCCTGTGATGGAATCGAACTTCCTGTGGGGATACCAGACTTCCGGTGGGGAACCCTTTGTCCTCTGGGTGAAATTTTCATGTGGTTTGGGAACCCGTCTCGCTCTGGGAGAAAGCATTTCCTGTTTGCACACCGATGGTCCTTTGATGGGAATGCAACCTCCCGTGTGAAAACCAAACTTCCCGATTGTGAACCATCCTTCTTGTGGGGAAATTTCCTATCTGGTATGGGAACCCATTCTCCTATTAGGGAGTTTTCCCTTCCATTGTAGAAACCCTTCTTCCTTTGGGGGAAATGCTCTTTCCTCTTTGTGGACCGATCTTCCTGTGAGGGAATCGCACCTTCCTGTGCAGGAATCATAACTTCCTCTTGGAGAATGCCTCTACCTATATGGGAAAGAAACTTCCTTTGAGGAAACCTTCTTAGTGTGGGGGAATGCACTTTCCTGTATGAGGACCTATTATGCTGCGAATGAATCGCTCATTCTGGAGGAACCATTCTTTCAATGCAGGAAATATACCTTCCTGTGTGGACACTTCATTCTTTGTGGGACATGCACGTTCCTGTGTGCAGAACCATCTTCCATTGATGGAAACGCCACATCCGTGTGGAAAAAATTCTACCGGATGGTGAATACTCCTTCCAGTGTGGGAAATGTCCCTTCCGGTGTAGGAACCCATTTTTCTATGGAGGAGTGTCCTTTTTGTTTTACGAACCCTTCTTCCCGTGAGGGAAATGCACTTTAGTGTGTGCGATGTCCCTTCCTATGAGGGCGTCACCCATTCCTGTGAGGGAAATGGACTTTCCTGTTTGTTGACCTATCTTCCTGTGAGGGAATAGCACCTTCCTGTGGGGGAATCATAACTTCCTGTTGGAGAAAGCCTCTTCCTCTGGGGGAAATGAACTTCCTGGGAGGCAACATTCTTCCTGTTGGGAAATGACCTTTCCTGTATGTGGACCCATTGTGCTGTGAATGAATCGCTCCCTCATGTGGGGATACAATACTTCCTCTGGGGGAAGCATTCTTCCTCTGGAGGAAATGTCCATTCCTGTGTGGACACACTTCATTCTTTTTGGGACATGCACGTTCCTCTGTGCAGAAATGTCTTCCCTTGATGGAAACACAACTTCCGGTAGGAAACAAAACTTCCCGACGGTGAACCCTCCTTCCTGTGGTGGAAATGTCCCTTCTGGTGTAGGAACCCATTTTCTTTGGGGAGTATCCCTTTTGTATTAGGAACCTTTCTGCGTGTGGGAGAAATGCACTTTCCTGTCTGCAGATCTCTCTTCCTTTGAGGGTGTTGCGCCTTCCTGTGGGGGAAAGGCACTTTCCTGATTGTAGTCCAAACATCCGGTGAGGGAATCGTACTTCCTGTGGGGGAATCGCAACTTCCTGTGGGAGAAAGCCTATTCCTGCGGGGGAAATGAACTTCCTCTGAGGAAACCTTCTTCCTGTGGGGGAAATGCACTTTCCTGTAAGCGGACCTATTATTCTGCGATGAATCGCTCATTCATGTGGGGAAACAATACTTGCCCCCGGGAACCTTTCTTTCTCTCAAGGAAATGTCCCTTCCTGTGTGGACACTTCATTCTTTGTGGGGAATACATGTTCCTGTGTGTAGAAGTAATTCCCATTGATGGAAACAAAACTTCCCGACAGTGAAAACTTTTTCCTGTGGGGGAAATGTCCCTTCCGGTGTAGGAACCCATTCTATATGGGGGAGTGTCCCTTTTGTTTTAGGAACCCTTCTTTTTGTGGGGGAAATGCACTTTCCTGTGTGCGGATGTCTCTTCCTGTGAGGTCGCCACGCCTACCTGTGGGGGAAATGCACTTTCCTGTTTGTGGACCTATCTTCTAGTGAGGGAATCCCACCTTCCTGTGGGGGAATAGAAACTACCTGTTGGAGAACCCTCTTTTGTAGGGGGAAACTAAATTCCTGTGAAAAAACTTCTTCCTGTGTGGGAAATACACTTAGCTGTACGCTGACATATTATGCTGTGAATGAATCGGCCCTTCACGTGGGGAAACAATACTTCCTCTGCGGCAACCATTCTTCTTCTGGAGGAAATGTCCCTTCCTGTGTGGACACACTTCATTCTTTGTGGGACATGGGCGATCCTCTTTGCTGAAGTATCTTCCATTGATGGAAACGCAACTTCCTGTTGTGAAACAAAACTACCCAAGGCTTAACCCTCCTTCAGGTGGCGGAAATGTCCCTTCCGATGTAGGAACCCATTTTATATGGGGGAGTGTCCCTTTTGTTTTAGGAACCCTTCTTCCTGTTGGGGAAATGCACTTTCCTGTGTGCGGATGTCTTTTCTTGTGAGGGCGTCGAACCTTCCTGTGGGGGAATGCACTATCCTGTTTGTGGACCTATCTTCCAGTGAGGGAATCGCACCTTCCTGAGAGGGAATCATAACTTCCTGTTGGAGAAGGCCTCGACCTATATGGGAAACAAACTTCCCTTGAGGAACCCTTCCTCTGGTGGGGAAATGCACTTTCCTGTATGGGACTTATTATGCTGTGAATGAATCGCTCCTTCATGTGGGGAAACAATACTTCCTCTGAGGGAAGCTTCATCCTCTGGAGGAAATGTCTCTTCCTGTGTGTGAACACTTCTCTCTTTGTGGGACATGCACTTTCCTGTGTGCAGATCTATCTTTCGTTGAGGGCATCCCACCTTCCTTTCGGGGTATTGCAACTTCGTTGTCAGAATCCTACCTCTAATGGGGGAACTGCATTTTTCCTTTGTGTGAAACTATTTTCGTGTGAGGGAGGTGCACATTGATGTGGTGGAAATTAAACTTCCTGAGGGAGATGAACTATTTCTGTGGGAGAAATTCACTGGTTGCAAGGAAACCCTTCTTACTGTGTGGGAAGTGCACTTTCCATTATGCAGACCTATATTCCTGTGATGGAATCGAACTTCCTGTGGGGATACCAGACTTCCGGTGGGGAACCCTTTGTCCTCTGGGTGAAATTTTCATGTGGTTTGGGAACCCGTCTCGCTCTGGGAGAAAGCATTTCCTGTTTGCAGACCGATGGTCCTTTGATGGGAATGCAACCTCCCGTGTGAAAACCAAACTTCCCGATTGTGAACCATCCTTCTTGTGGGGAAATTTCCTATCTGGTATGGGAACCCATTCTCCTATTAGGGAGTTTTCCCTTCCATTGTAGAAACCCTTCTTCCTTTGGGGGAAATGCTCTTTCCTCTTTGTGGACCGATCTTCCTGTGAGGGAATCGCACCTTCCTGTGCAGGAATCATAACTTCCTCTTGGAGAATGCCTCTACCTATATGGGAAAGAAACTTCCTTTGAGGAAACCTTCTTAGTGTGGGGGAATGCACTTTCCTGTATGAGGACCTATTATGCTGCGAATGAATCGCTCATTCTGGAGGAACCATTCTTTCAATGCAGGAAATATACCTTCCTGTGTGGACACTTCATTCTTTGTGGGACATGCACGTTCCTGTGTGCAGAACCATCTTCCATTGATGGAAACGCCACATCCGTGTGGAAAAAATTCTACCGGATGGTGAATACTCCTTCCAGTGTGGGAAATGTCCCTTCCGGTGTAGGAACCCATTTTTCTATGGAGGAGTGTCCTTTTTGTTTTACGAACCCTTCTTCCCGTGAGGGAAATGCACTTTAGTGTGTGCGATCTCCCTTCCTATGAGGGCGTCACCCATTCCTGTGAGGGAAATGGACTTTCCTGTTTGTTGACCTATCTTCCTGTGAGGGAATAGCACCTTCCTGTGGAGGAATCATAACTTCCTGTTGGAGAAAGCCTCTTCCTCTGGGGGAAATGAACTTCCTGGGAGGCAACATTCTTCCTGTTGGGAAATGACCTTTCCTGTATGTGGACCCATTGTGCTGTGAATGAATCGCTCCCTCATGTGGGGATACAATACTTCCTCTGGGGGAAGCATTCTTCCTCTGGAGGAAATGTCCATTCCTGTGTGGACACACTTCATTCTTTTTGGGACATGCACGTTCCTCTGTGCAGAAATGTCTTCCCTTGATGGAAACACAACTTCCGGTAGGAAACAAAACTTCCCGACGGTGAACCCTCCTTCCTGTGGTGGAAATGTCCCTTCTGGTGTAGGAACCCATTTTCTTTGGGGAGTATCCCTTTTGTATTAGGAACCTTTCTGCGTGTGGGAGAAATGCACTTTCCTGTCTGCAGATCTCTCTTCCTTTGAGGGTGTTGCGCCTTCCTGTGGGGGAAAGGCACTTTCCTGATTGTAGTCCAAACATCCGGTGAGGGAATCGTACTTCCTGTGGGGGAATCGCAACTTCCTGTGGGAGAAAGCCTATTCCTGCGGGGGAAATGAACTTCCTCTGAGGAAACCTTCTTCCTGTGGGGGAAATGCACTTTCCTGTAAGCGGACCTATTATTCTGCGATGAATCGCTCATTCATGTGGGGAAACAATACTTGCCCCCGGGAACCTTTCTTTCTCTCAAGGAAATGTCCCTTCCTGTGTGGACACTTCATTCTTTGTGGGGAATACATGTTCCTGTGTGTAGAAGTAATTCCCATTGATGGAAACAAAACTTCCCGACAGTGAAAACTTTTTCCTGTGGGGGAAATGTCCCTTCCGGTGTAGGAACCCATTCTATATGGGGGAGTGTCCCTTTTGTTTTAGGAACCCTTCTTTTTGTGGGGGAAATGCACTTTCCTGTGTGCGGATGTCTCTTCCTGTGAGGTCGCCACGCCTACCTGTGGGGGAAATGCACTTTCCTGTTTGTGGACCTATCTTCTAGTGAGGGAATCCCACCTTCCTGTGGGGGAATAGAAACTACCTGTTGGAGAACCCTCTTTTGTAGGGGGAAACTAAATTCCTGTGAAAAAACTTCTTCCTGTGTGGGAAATACACTTAGCTGTACGCTGACATATTATGCTGTGAATGAATCGGCCCTTCACGTGGGGAAACAATACTTCCTCTGCGGCAACCATTCTTCTTCTGGAGGAAATGTCCCTTCCTGTGTGGACACACTTCATTCTTTGTGGGACATGGGCGATCCTCTTTGCTGAAGTATCTTCCATTGATGGAAACGCAACTTCCTGTTGTGAAACAAAACTACCCAAGGCTTAACCCTCCTTCAGGTGGCGGAAATGTCCCTTCCGATGTAGGAACCCATTTTATATGGGGGAGTGTCCCTTTTGTTTTAGGAACCCTTCTTCCTGTTGGGGAAATGCACTTTCCTGTGTGCGGATGTCTTTTCTTGTGAGGGCGTTGAACCTTCCTGTGGGGGAATGCACTATCCTGTTTGTGGACCTATCTTCCAGTGAGGGAATCGCACCTTCCTGAGAGGGAATCATAACTTCCTGTTGGAGAAGGCCTCGACCTATATGGGAAACAAACTTCCCTTGAGGAACCCTTCCTCTGGTGGGGAAATGCACTTTCCTGTATGGGACTTATTATGCTGTGAATGAATCGCTCCTTCATGTGGGGAAACAATACTTCCTCTGAGGGAAGCTTCATCCTCTGGAGGAAATGTCTCTTCCTGTGTGTGAACACTTCTCTCTTTGTGGGACATGCACTTTCCTGTGTGCAGATCTATCTTTCGTTGAGGGCATCCCACCTTCCTTTCGGGGTATTGCAACTTCGTTGTCAGAATCCTACCTCTAATGGGGGAACTGCATTTTTCCTTTGTGTGAAACTATTTTCGTGTGAGGGAGGTGCACATTGATGTGGTGGAAATTAAACTTCCTGAGGGAGATGAACTATTTCTGTGGGAGAAATTCACTGGTTGCAAGGAAACCCTTCTTACTGTGTGGGAAGTGCACTTTCCATTATGCAGACCTATATTCCTGTGATGGAATCGAACTTCCTGTGGGGATACCAGACTTCCGGTGGGGAACCCTTTGTCCTCTGGGTGAAATTTTCATGTGGTTTGGGAACCCGTCTCGCTCTGGGAGAAAGCATTTCCTGTTTGCAGACCGATGGTCCTTTGATGGGAATGCAACCTCCCGTGTGAAAACCAAACTTCCCGATTGTGAA
Source organism: Myotis nattereri (assembly GCF_964212035.1). Lineage (NCBI taxonomy): Eukaryota > Metazoa > Chordata > Mammalia > Chiroptera > Vespertilionidae > Myotis > Myotis nattereri. The sequence goes on along the minus strand of NC_138094.1, from coordinate 41,525,443 downwards.
CCATCCTTCTTGTGGGGAAATTTCCTATCTGGTATGGGAACCCATTCTCCTATTAGGGAGTTTTCCCTTCCATTGTAGAAACCCTTCTTCCTTTGGGGGAAATGCTCTTTCCTCTTTGTGGACCGATCTTCCTGTGAGGGAATCGCACCTTCCTGTGCAGGAATCATAACTTCCTCTTGGAGAATGCCTCTACCTATATGGGAAAGAAACTTCCTTTGAGGAAACCTTCTTAGTGTGGGGGAATGCACTTTCCTGTATGAGGACCTATTATGCTGCGAATGAATCGCTCATTCTGGAGGAACCATTCTTTCAATGCAGGAAATATACCTTCCTGTGTGGACACTTCATTCTTTGTGGGACATGCACGTTCCTGTGTGCAGAACCATCTTCCATTGATGGAAACGCCACATCCGTGTGGAAAAAATTCTACCGGATGGTGAATACTCCTTCCAGTGTGGGAAATGTCCCTTCCGGTGTAGGAACCCATTTTTCTATGGAGGAGTGTCCTTTTTGTTTTACGAACCCTTCTTCCCGTGAGGGAAATGCACTTTAGTGTGTGCGATCTCCCTTCCTATGAGGGCGTCACCCACTCCTGTGAGGGAAATGGACTTTCCTGTTTGATGACCTATCTTCCTGTGAGGGAATAGCACCTTCCTGTGGGGGAATCATAACTTCCTGTTGGAGAAAGCCTCTTCCTCTGGGGGAAATGAACTTCCTGGGAGGCAACATTCTTCCTGTTGGGAAATGACCTTTCCTGTATGTGGACCCATTGTGCTGAGAATGAATCGCTCCCTCATGTGGGGATACAATACTTCCTCTGGGGGAAGCATTCTTCCTCTGGAGGAAATGTCCATTCCTGTGTGGACACACTTCATTCTTTTTGGGACATGCACGTTCCTCTGTGCAGAAATGTCTTTCCTTGATGGAAACACAACTTCCGGTAGGAAACAAAACTTCCCGACGGTGAACCCTCCTTCCTGTGGTGGAAATGTCCCTTCTGGTGTAGGAACCCATTTTCTTTGGGGAGTATCCCTTTTGTATTAGGAACCTTTCTGCGTGTGGGAGAAATGCACTTTCCTGTCTGCAGATCTCTCTTCCTTTGAGGGTGTTGCGCATTCCTCTGGGGGAAAGGCACTTTCCTGTTTGTAGTCCAAACATCCGGTAAGGGAATCGTACTTCCTGTGGGGGAATCGCAAATTCCTGTTGGAGAAAGCCTATTCCTGCGGGGGTAATGAACTTCCTCTGAGGAAACCTTCTTCCTGTGGGGGAAATGCACTTTCCTGTAAGCGGACCTATTATTCCGCGAGGAATCGCTCATTCATGTGGGGAAACAATACTTCCCCCCGGGAACCTTTCTTTCTCTCAAGGAAATGTCCCATCCTATGTGGACACTTCATTCTTTGTGGGGAATACATGTTCCTGTGTGTAGAAGCAATTCCCATTGATGGAAACAAAACTTCCCGACAGTGAAAACTTTTTCCTGTGGGGGAAATGTCCCTTCCGGTGTAGGAACCCATTCTATATGGGGGAGTGTCCCTTTTGCTTTAGGAACCCTTCTTTTTGTGCGGGAAATGCACTTTCCTGTGTGCAGATGTCTCTTCCTGTGAGGTCGCCACGCCTACCTGTGGGGGAAATGCACTTTCCTGTTTGTGGACCTATCTTCTTGTGAGGGAATCCCACCTTCCTGTGGGGGAATGGAAACTTCCTGTTGGAGAACCCTCTTTTGTAGGGGGAAACTAAATCCCTGTGAAAAACCTTCTTCCTGTGTGGGAAATACACTTAGCTGTACGCTGACTTATTATGCTGTGAATGAATCGGCCCTTCACGTGGGGAAACAATACTTCCTCTGGGGCAACCATTCTTCTTCTGGAGGAAATGTCCCTTCCTGTGTGGACACACTTCATTCTTTGTGGGACATGGGCGATCCTCTTTGCTGAACTATCTTCCATTGATGGAAACGCAACTTCCTGTGTTGAAACAAAACTACCCAAGGCTTAACCCTCCTTCAGGTGGCGGAAATGTCCCTTCCGATGTAGGAACCCATTTTATATGGGGGAGTGTCCCTTTTGTTTTAGGAACCCTTCTTCCTGTTGGGGAAATGCACTTTCCTGTGTGCGGATGTCTTTTCTTGTGAGGGCGTCGAACCTTCCTGTGGGGGAATGCACTATCCTGTTTGTGGACCTATCTTCCAGTGAGGGAATCGCACCTTCCTGAGAGGGAATCATAACTTCCTGTTGGAGAAGGCCTCGACCTATATGGGAAACAAACTTCCCTTGAGGAACCCTTCCTCTGGTGGGGAAATGCACTTTCCTGTATGGGACTTATTATGCTGTGAATGAATCGCTCCTTCATGTGGGGAAACAATACTTCCTCTGAGGGAAGCTTCATCCTCTGGAGGAAATGTCTCTTCCTGTGTGTGAACACTTCTCTCTTTGTGGGACATGCACTTTCCTGTGTGCAGATCTATCTTTCGTTGAGGGCATCCCACCTTCCTTTCGGGGTATTGCAACTTCGTTGTCAGAATCCTACCTCTAATGGGGGAACTGCATTTTTCCTTTGTGTGAAACTATTTTCGTGTGAGGGAGGTGCACATTGATGTGGTGGAAATTAAACTTCCTGAGGGAGATGAACTATTTCTGTGGGAGAAATTCACTGGTTGCAAGGAAACCCTTCTTACTGTGTGGGAAGTGCACTTTCCATTATGCAGACCTATATTCCTGTGATGGAATCGAACTTCCTGTGGGGATACCAGACTTCCGGTGGGGAACCCTTTGTCCTCTGGGTGAAATTTTCATGTGGTTTGGGAACCCGTCTCGCTCTGGGAGAAAGCATTTCCTGTTTGCAGACCGATGGTCCTTTGATGGGAATGCAACCTCCCGTGTGAAAACCAAACTTCCCGATTGTGAACCATCCTTCCTGTGGGGAAATTTCCTATCTGGTATGGGAACCCATTCTCCTATTAGGGAGTTTTCCCTTCCATTGTAGAAACCCTTCTTCCTTTGGGGGAAATGCTCTTTCCTCTTTGTGGACCGATCTTCCTGTGAGGGAATCGCACCTTCCTGTGCAGGAATCATAACTTCCTCTTGGAGAATGCCTCTACCTATATGGGAAAGAAACTTCCTTTGAGGAAACCTTCTTAGTGTGGGGGAATGCACTTTATGACCTATTATGCTGTGAATGAATCGCTCATTCTGGAGGAACCATTCTTTCAATGCAGGAAATATACCTTCCTGTGTGGACACTTCATTCTTTGTGGGACATGCACGTTCCTGTGTGCAGAACCATCTTCCATTGATGGAAACGCCACATCCGTGTGGAAAAAATTCTACCGGATGGTGAATACTCCTTCCAGTGTGGGAAATGTCCCTTCCGGTGTAGGAACCCATTTTTCTATGGAGGAGTGTCCTTTTTGTTTTACGAACCCTTCTTCCCGTGAGGGAAATGCACTTTAGTGTGTGCGATCTCCCTTCCTATGAGGGCGTCACCCATTCCTGTGAGGGAAATGGACTTTCCTGTTTGTTGACCTATCTTCCTGTGAGGGAATAGCACCTTCCTGTGGGGGAATCATAACTTCCTGTTGGAGAAAGCCTCTTCCTCTGGGGGAAATGAACTTCCTGGGAGGCAACATTCTTCCTGTTGGGAAATGACCTTTCCTGTATGTGGACCCATTGTGCTGTGAATAAATCGCTCCCTCATGTGGGGATACAATACTTCCTCTGGGGGAAGCGTTCTTCCTCTGGAGGAAATGTCCATTCCTGTGTGGACACACTTCATTCTTTTTGGGACATGCACGTTCCTCTGTGCAGAAATGTCTTCCCTTGATGGAAACACAACTTCCGGTAGGAAACAAAACTTCCCGACGGTGAACCCTCCTTCCTGTGGTGGAAATGTCCCTTCTGGTGTAGGAACCCATTTTCTTTGGGGAGTATCCCTTTTGTATTAGGAACCTTTCTGCGTGTGGGAGAAATGCACTTTCCTGTCTGCAGATCTCTCTTCCTTTGAGGGTGTTGCGCCTTCCTGTGGGGGAAAGGCACTTTCCTGATTGTAGTCCAAACATCCTGTGAGGGAATCGTACTTCCTGTGGGGGAATCGCAACTTCCTGTGGGAGAAAGCCTATTCCTGCGGGGGAAATGATCTTCCTCTGAGGAAACCTTCTTCCTGTGGGGGAAATGCACTTTCCTGTAAGCGGACCTATTATTCTGCGATGAATCGCTCATTCATGTGGGGAAACAATACTTGCCCCCGGGAACCTTTCTTTCTCTCAAGGAAATTTCCCTTCCTGTGTGGACACTTCATTCTTTGTGGGGAATACATGTTCCTGTGTGTAGAAGTAATTCCCATTGATGGAAACAAAACTTCCCGACAGTGAAAACTTTTTCCTGTGGGGGAAATGTCCCTTCCGGTGTAGGAACCCATTCTATATGGGGGAGTGTCCCTTTTGTTTTAGGAACCCTTCTTTTTGTGGGGGAAATGCACTTTCCTGTGTGCGGATGTCTCTTCCTGTGAGGTCGCCACGCCTAACTGGGGGGGAAATGCACTTTCCTGTTTGTGGACCTATCTTCTTGTGAGGGAATCCCACCTTCCTTTGGGGGAATAGAAACTACCTGTTGGAGAACCCTCTTTTGTAGGGGGAAACTAAATTCCTGTGAAAAACCTTCTTCCTGTGTGGGAAATACACTTAGCTGTACGCTGACATATTATGCTGTGAATGAATCGGCCCTTCACGTGGCGAAACAATACCTCCTCTGGGGCAACCATTCTTCTTCTGGAGGAAATGTCCCTTCCTGTGTGGACACACTTCATTCTTTGTGGGACATGGGCGATCCTCTTTGCTGAACTATCTTCCATTGATGAAAACGCAACTTCCTGTTGTGAAACAAAACTACCCAAGGCTTAACCCTCCTTCAGGTGGCGGAAATGTCCCTTCCGATGTAGGAACCCATTTTATATGGGGGAGTGTCCCTTTTGTTTTAGGAACCCTTCTTCCTGTTGGGGAAATGCACTTTCCTGTGTGCGGATGTCTTTTCTTGTGAGGGCGTCGAACCTTCCTGTGGGGGAATGCACTATCCTGTTTGTGGACCTATCTTCCAGTGAGGGAATCGCACCTTCCTGAGAGGGAATCATAACTTCCTGTTGGAGAAGGCCTCGACCTATATGGGAAACAAACTTCCCTTGAGGAACCCTTCCTCTGGTGGGGAAATGCACTTTCCTGTATGGGACTTATTATGCTGTGAATGAATCGCTCCTTCATGTGGGGAAACAATACTTCCTCTGAGGGAAGCTTCATCCTCTGGAGGAAATGTCTCTTCCTGTGTGTGAACACTTCTCTCTTTGTGGGACATGCACTTTCCTGTGTGCAGATCTATCTTTCGTTGAGGGCATCCCACCTTCCTTTCGGGGTATTGCAACTTCGTTGTCAGAATCCTACCTCTAATGGGGGAACTGCATTTTTCCTTTGTGTGAAACCATTTTCGTGTGAGGGAGGTGCACATTGATGTGGTGGAAATTAAACTTCCTGAGGGAGATGAACTATTTCTGTGGGAGAAATTCACTGGTTGCAAGGAAACCCTTCTTACTGTGTGGGAAGTGCACTTTCCATTATGCAGACCTATATTCCTGTGATGGAATCGAACTTCCTGTGGGGATACCAGACTTCCGGTGGGGAACCCTTTGTCCTCTGGGTGAAATTTTCATGTGGTTTGGGAACCCGTCTCGCTCTGGGAGAAAGCATTTCCTGTTTGCAGACCGATGGTCCTTTGATGGGAATGCAACCTCCCGTGTGAAAACCAAACTTCCCGATTGTGAACCATCCTTCTTGTGGGGAAATTTCCTATCTCTTATGGGAACCCATTCTCCTATTAGGGAGTTTTCCCTTCCATTGTAGAAACCCTTCTTCCTTTGGGGGAAATGCTCTTTCCTCTTTGTGGACCGATCTTCCTGTGAGGGAATCGCACCTTCCTGTGCAGGAATCATAACTTCCTCTTGGAGAATGCCTCTACCTATATGGGAAAGAAACTTCCTTTGAGGAAACCTTCTTAGTGTGGGGGAATGCACTTTCCTGTATGAGGACCTATTATGCTGCGAATGAATCGCTCATTCTGGAGGAACCATTCTTTCAATGCAGGAAATATACCTTCCTGTGTGGACACTTCATTCTTTGTGGGACATGCACGTTCCTGTGTGCAGAACCATCTTCCATTGATGGAAACGCCACATCCGTGTGGAAAAAATTCTACCGGATGGTGAATACACCTTCCAGTGTGGGAAATGTCCCTTCCGGTGTAGGAACCCATTTTTCTATGGAGGAGTGTCCTTTTTGTTTTACGAACCCTTCTTCCCGTGAGGGAAATGCACTTTAGTGTGTGCGATCTCCCTTCCTATGAGGGCGTCACCCATTCCTGTGAGGGAAATGGACTTTCCTGTTTGTTGACCTATCTTCCTGTGAGGGAATAGCACCTTCCTGTGGGGGAATCATAACTTCCTGTGGGAGAAAGCCTATTCCTGCGGGGGAAATGAACTTCCTCTAAGGAAACCTTCTTCCTGTGGGGGAAATGCACTTTCCTGTAAGCGGACCTATTATTCTGCGATGAATCACTCATTCATGTGGGGAAACAATACTTGCCCCCGGGAACCTTTCTTTCTCTCAAGGAAATGTCCCTTCCTGTGTGGACACTTCATTCTTTGTGGGGAATACATGTTCCTGTGTGTAGAAGTAATTCCCATTGATGGAAACAAAACTTCCCGACAGTGAAAACTTTTTCCTGTGGGGGAAATGTCCCTTCCGGTGTAGGAACCCATTCTATATGGGGGAGTGTCCCTTTTGTTTTAGGAACCCTTCTTTTTGTGGGGGAAATGCACTTTCCTGTGTGCGGATGTCTCTTCCTGTGAGGTCGCCACGCCTACCTGTGGGGGAAATGCACTTTCCTGTTTGTGGACCTATCTTCTTGTGAGGGAATCCCACCTTCCTTTGGGGGAATAGAAACTACCTGTTGGAGAACCCTCTTTTGTAGGGGGAAACTAAATTCCTGTGAAAAACCTTCTTCCTGTGTGGGAAATACACTTAGCTGTACGCTGACATATTATGCTGTGAATGAATCGGCCCTTCACGTGGGGAAACAATACCTCCTCTGGGGCAACCATTCTTCTTCTGGAGGAAATGTCCCTTCCTGTGTGGACACACTTCATTCTTTGTGGGACATGGGTGATCCTCTTTGCTGAACTATCTTCCATTGATGGAAACGCAACTTCCTGTGGTGAAACAAAACTACCCAAGGCTTAACCCTCCTTCAGGTGGCGGAAATGTCCCTTCCGATGTAGGAACCCATTTTATATGGGGGAGTGTCCCTTTTGTTTTAGGAACCCTTCTTCCTGTTGGGGAAATGCACTTTCCTGTGTGCGGATGTCTTTTCTTGTGAGGGCGTCGAACCTTCCTGTGGGGGAATGCACTATCCTGTTTGTGGACCTATCTTCCAGTGAGGGAATCGCACCTTCCTGAGAGGGAATCATAACTTCCTGTTGGAGAAGGCCTCGACCTATATGGGAAACAAACTTCCCTTGAGGAACCCTTCCTCTGGTGGGGAAATGCACTTTCCTGTATGGGACTTATTATGCTGTGAATGAATCGCTCCTTCATGTGGGGAAACAATACTTCCTCTGAGGGAAGCTTCATCCTCTGGAGGAAATGTCTCTTCCTGTGTGTGAACACTTCTCTCTTTGTGGGACATGCACTTTCCTGTGTGCAGATCTATCTTTCGTTGAGGGCATCCCACCTTCCTTTCGGGGTATTGCAACTTCGTTGTCAGAATCCTACCTCTAATGGGGGAACTGCATTTTTCCTTTGTGTGAAACTATTTTCGTGTGAGGGAGGTGCACATTGATGTGGTGGAAATTAAACTTCCTGAGGGAGATGAACTATTTCTGTGGGAGAAATTCACTGGTTGCAAGGAAACCCTTCTTACTGTGTGGGAAGTGCACTTTCCATTATGCAGACCTATATTCCTGTGATGGAATCGAACTTCCTGTGGGGATACCAGACTTCCGGTGGGGAACCCTTTGTCCTCTGGGTGAAATTTTCATGTGGTTTGGGAACCCGTCTCGCTCTGGGAGAAAGCATTTCCTGTTTGCAGACCGATGGTCCTTTGATGGGAATGCAACCTCCCGTGTGAAAACCAAACTTCCCGATTGTGAACCATCCTTCTTGTGGGGAAATTTCCTATCTGGTATGGGAACCCATTCTCCTATTAGGGAGTTTTCCCTTCCATTGTAGAAACCCTTCTTCCTTTGGGGGAAATGCTCTTTCCTCTTTGTGGACCGATCTTCCTGTGAGGGAATCGCACCTTCCTGTGCAGGAATCATAACTTCCTCTTGGAGAATGCCTCTACCTATATGGGAAAGAAACTTCCTTTGAGGAAACCTTCTTAGTGTGGGGGAATGCACTTTCCTGTATGAGGACCTATTATGCTGCGAATGAATCGCTCATTCTGGAGGAACCATTCTTTCAATGCAGGAAATATACCTTCCTGTGTGGACACTTCATTCTTTGTGGGACATGCACGTTCCTGTGTGCAGAACCATCTTCCATTGATGGAAACGCCACATCCGTGTGGAAAAAATTCTACCGGATGGTGAATACTCCTTCCAGTGTGGGAAATGTCCCTTCCGGTGTAGGAACCCATTTTTCTATGGAGGAGTGTCCTTTTTGTTTTACGAACCCTTCTTCCCGTGAGGGAAATGCACTTTAGTGTGTGCGATCTCCCTTCCTATGAGGGCGTCACCCATTCCTGTGAGGGAAATGGACTTTCCTGTTTGTTGACCTATCTTCCTGTGAGGGAATAGCACCTTCCTGTGGGGGAATCATAACTTCCTGTTGGAGAAAGCCTCTTCCTCTGGGGGAAATGAACTTCCTGGGAGGCAACATTCTTCCTGTTGGGAAATGACCTTTCCTGTATGTGGACCCATTGTGCTGTGAATGAATCGCTCCCTCATGTGGGGATACAATACTTCCTCTGGGGGAAGCATTCTTCCTCTGGAGGAAATGTCCATTCCTGTGTGGACACACTTCATTCTTTTTGGGACATGCACGTTCCTCTGTGCAGAAATGTCTTCCCTTGATGGAAACACAACTTCCGGTAGGAAACAAAACTTCCCGACGGTGAACCCTCCTTCCTGTGGTGGAAATGTCCCTTCTGGTGTAGGAACCCATTTTCTTTGGGGAGTATCCCTTTTGTATTAGGAACCTTTCTGCGTGTGGGAGAAATGCACTTTCCTGTCTGCAGATCTCTCTTCCTTTGAGGGTGTTGCGCCTTCCTGTGGGGGAAAGGCACTTTCCTGATTGTAGTCCAAACATCCGGTGAGGGAATCGTACTTCCTGTGGGGGAATCGCAACTTCCTGTGGGAGAAAGCCTATTCCTGCGGGGGAAATGAACTTCCTCTGAGGAAACCTTCTTCCTGTGGGGGAAATGCACTTTCCTGTAAGCGGACCTATTATTCTGCGATGAATCGCTCATTCATGTGGGGAAACAATACTTGCCCCCGGGAACCTTTCTTTCTCTCAAGGAAATGTCCCTTCCTGTGTGGACACTTCATTCTTTGTGGGGAATACATGTTCCTGTGTGTAGAAGTAATTCCCATTGATGGAAACAAAACTTCCCGACAGTGAAAACTTTTTCCTGTGGGGGAAATGTCCCTTCCGGTGTAGGAACCCATTCTATATGGGGGAGTGTCCCTTTTGTTTTAGGAACCCTTCTTTTTGTGGGGGAAATGCACTTTCCTGTGTGCGGATGTCTCTTCCTGTGAGGTCGCCACGCCTACCTGTGGGGGAAATGCACTTTCCTGTTTGTGGACCTATCTTCTAGTGAGGGAATCCCACCTTCCTGTGGGGGAATAGAAACTACCTGTTGGAGAACCCTCTTTTGTAGGGGGAAACTAAATTCCTGTGAAAAAACTTCTTCCTGTGTGGGAAATACACTTAGCTGTACGCTGACATATTATGCTGTGAATGAATCGGCCCTTCACGTGGGGAAACAATACTTCCTCTGCGGCAACCATTCTTCTTCTGGAGGAAATGTCCCTTCCTGTGTGGACACACTTCATTCTTTGTGGGACATGGGCGATCCTCTTTGCTGAAGTATCTTCCATTGATGGAAACGCAACTTCCTGTTGTGAAACAAAACTACCCAAGGCTTAACCCTCCTTCAGGTGGCGGAAATGTCCCTTCCGATGTAGGAACCCATTTTATATGGGGGAGTGTCCCTTTTGTTTTAGGAACCCTTCTTCCTGTTGGGGAAATGCACTTTCCTGTGTGCGGATGTCTTTTCTTGTGAGGGCGTTGAACCTTCCTGTGGGGGAATGCACTATCCTGTTTGTGGACCTATCTTCCAGTGAGGGAATCGCACCTTCCTGAGAGGGAATCATAACTTCCTGTTGGAGAAGGCCTCGACCTATATGGGAAACAAACTTCCCTTGAGGAACCCTTCCTCTGGTGGGGAAATGCACTTTCCTGTATGGGACTTATTATGCTGTGAATGAATCGCTCCTTCATGTGGGGAAACAATACTTCCTCTGAGGGAAGCTTCATCCTCTGGAGGAAATGTCTCTTCCTGTGTGTGAACACTTCTCTCTTTGTGGGACATGCACTTTCCTGTGTGCAGATCTATCTTTCGTTGAGGGCATCCCACCTTCCTTTCGGGGTATTGCAACTTCGTTGTCAGAATCCTACCTCTAATGGGGGAACTGCATTTTTCCTTTGTGTGAAACTATTTTCGTGTGAGGGAGGTGCACATTGATGTGGTGGAAATTAAACTTCCTGAGGGAGATGAACTATTTCTGTGGGAGAAATTCACTGGTTGCAAGGAAACCCTTCTTACTGTGTGGGAAGTGCACTTTCCATTATGCAGACCTATATTCCTGTGATGGAATCGAACTTCCTGTGGGGATACCAGACTTCCGGTGGGGAACCCTTTGTCCTCTGGGTGAAATTTTCATGTGGTTTGGGAACCCGTCTCGCTCTGGGAGAAAGCATTTCCTGTTTGCACACCGATGGTCCTTTGATGGGAATGCAACCTCCCGTGTGAAAACCAAACTTCCCGATTGTGAACCATCCTTCTTGTGGGGAAATTTCCTATCTGGTATGGGAACCCATTCTCCTATTAGGGAGTTTTCCCTTCCATTGTAGAAACCCTTCTTCCTTTGGGGGAAATGCTCTTTCCTCTTTGTGGACCGATCTTCCTGTGAGGGAATCGCACCTTCCTGTGCAGGAATCATAACTTCCTCTTGGAGAATGCCTCTACCTATATGGGAAAGAAACTTCCTTTGAGGAAACCTTCTTAGTGTGGGGGAATGCACTTTCCTGTATGAGGACCTATTATGCTGCGAATGAATCGCTCATTCTGGAGGAACCATTCTTTCAATGCAGGAAATATACCTTCCTGTGTGGACACTTCATTCTTTGTGGGACATGCACGTTCCTGTGTGCAGAACTATCTTCCATTGATGGAAACGCCACATCCGTGTGGAAAAAATTCTACCGGATGGTGAATACTCCTTCCAGTGTGGGAAATGTCCCTTCCGGTGTAGGAACCCATTTTTCTATGGAGGAGTGTCCTTTTTGTTTTACGAACCCTTCTTCCCGTGAGGGAAATGCACTTTAGTGTGTGCGATCTCCCTTCCTATGAGGGCGTCACCCACTCCTGTGAGGGAAATGGACTTTCCTGTTTGATGACCTATCTTCCTGTGAGGGAATAGCACCTTCCTGTGGGGGAATCATAACTTCCTGTTGGAGAAAGCCTCTTCCTCTGGGGGAAATGAACTTCCTGGGAGGCAACATTCTTCCTGTTGGGAAATGACCTTTCCTGTATGTGGACCCATTGTGCTGAGAATGAATCGCTCCCTCATGTGGGGATACAATACTTCCTCTGGGGGAAGCATTCTTCCTCTGGAGGAAATGTCCATTCCTGTGTGGACACACTTCATTCTTTTTGGGACATGCACGTTCCTCTGTGCAGAAATGTCTTTCCTTGATGGAAACACAACTTCCGGTAGGAAACAAAACTTCCCGACGGTGAACCCTCCTTCCTGTGGTGGAAATGTCCCTTCTGGTGTAGGAACCCATTTTCTTTGGGGAGTATCCCTTTTGTATTAGGAACCTTTCTGCGTGTGGGAGAAATGCACTTTCCTGTCTGCAGATCTCTCTTCCTTTGAGGGTGTTGCGCATTCCTCTGGGGGAAAGGCACTTTCCTGTTTGTAGTCCAAACATCCGGTAAGGGAATCGTACTTCCTGTGGGGGAATCGCAAATTCCTGTTGGAGAAAGCCTATTCCTGCGGGGGTAATGAACTTCCTCTGAGGAAACCTTCTTCCTGTGGGGGAAATGCACTTTCCTGTAAGCGGACCTATTATTCCGCGAGGAATCGCTCATTCATGTGGGGAAACAATACTTCCCCCCGGGAACCTTTCTTTCTCTCAAGGAAATGTCCCTTCCTATGTGGACACTTCATTCTTTGTGGGGAATACATGTTCCTGTGTGTAGAAGCAATTCCCATTGATGGAAACAAAACTTCCCGACAGTGAAAACTTTTTCCTGTGGGGGAAATGTCCCTTCCGGTGTAGGAACCCATTCTATATGGGGGAGTGTCCCTTTTGCTTTAGGAACCCTTCTTTTTGTGCGGGAAATGCACTTTCCTGTGTGCAGATGTCTCTTCCTGTGAGGTCGCCACGCCTACCTGTGGGGGAAATGCACTTTCCTGTTTGTGGACCTATCTTCTTGTGAGGGAATCCTACCTTCCTGTGGGGGAATGGAAACTTCCTGTTGGAGAACCCTCTTTTGTAGGGGGAAACTAAATCCCTGTGAAAAACCTTCTTCCTGTGTGGGAAATACACTTAGCTGTACGCTGACTTATTATGCTGTGAATGAATCGGCCCTTCACGTGGGGAAACAATACTTCCTCTGGGGCAACCATTCTTCTTCTGGAGGAAATGTCCCTTCCTGTGTGGACACACTTCATTCTTTGTGGAACATGGGCGATCCTCTTTGCTGAACTATCTTCCATTGATGGAAACCCAACTTCCTGTGGTGAAACAAAACTACCCAAGGCTTAACCCTCCTTCAGGTGGCGGAAATGTCCCTTCCGATGTAGGAACCCATTTTATATGGGGGAGTGTCCCTTTTGTTTTAGGAACCCTTCTTCCTGTTGGGGAAATGCACTTTCCTGTGTGCGGATGTCTTTTCTTGTGAGGGCGTTGAACCTTCCTGTGGGGGAATGCACTATCCTGTTTGTGGACCTATCTTCCAGTGAGGGAATCGCACCTTCCTGAGAGGGAATCATAACTTCCTGTTGGAGAAGGCCTCGACCTATATGGGAAACAAACTTCCCTTGAGGAACCCTTCCTCTGGTGGGGAAATGCACTTTCCTGTATGGGACTTATTATGCTGTGAATGAATCGCTCCTTCATGTGGGGAAACAATACTTCCTCTGAGGGAAGCTTCATCCTCTGGAGGAAATGTCTCTTCCTGTGTGTGAACACTTCTCTCTTTGTGGGACATGCACTTTCCTGTGTGCAGATCTATCTTTCGTTGAGGGCATCCCACCTTCCTTTCGGGGTATTGCAACTTCGTTGTCAGAATCCTACCTCTAATGGGGGAACTGCATTTTTCCTTTGTGTGAAACTATTTTCGTGTGAGGGAGGTGCACATTGATGTGGTGGAAATTAAACTTCCTGAGGGAGATGAACTATTTCTGTGGGAGAAATTCACTGGTTGCAAGGAAACCCTTCTTACTGTGTGGGAAGTGCACTTTCCATTATGCAGACCTATATTCCTGTGATGGAATCGAACTTCCTGTGGGGATACCAGACTTCCGGTGGGGAACCCTTTGTCCTCTGGGTGAAATTTTCATGTGGTTTGGGAACCCGTCTCGCTCTGGGAGAAAGCATTTCCTGTTTGCACACCGATGGTCCTTTGATGGGAATGCAACCTCCCGTGTGAAAACCAAACTTCCCGATTGTGAACCATCCTTCCTGTGGGGAAATTTCCTATCTGGTATGGGAACCCATTCTCCTATTAGGGAGTTTTTCCTTCCATTGTAGAAACCCTTCTTCCTTTGGGGGAAATGCTCTTTCCTCTTTGTGGACCGATCTTCCTGTGAGGGAATCGCACCTTCCTGTGCAGGAATCATAACTTCCTCTTGGAGAATGCCTCTACCTATATGGGAAAGAAACTTCCTTTGAGGAAACCTTCTTAGTGTGGGGGAATGCACTTTCCTGTATGAGGACCTATTATGCTGCGAATGAATCGCTCATTCTGGAGGAACCATTCTTTCAATGCAGGAAATATACCTTCCTGTGTGGACACTTCATTCTTTGTGGGACATGCACGTTCCTGTGTGCAGAACCATCTTCCATTGATGGAAACGCCACATCCGTGTGGAAAAAATTCTACCGGATGGTGAATACTCCTTCCAGTGTGGGAAATGTCCCTTCCGGTGTAGGAACCCATTTTTCTATGGAGGAGTGTCCTTTTTGTTTTACGAACCCTTCTTCCCGTGAGGGAAATGCACTTTAGTGTGTGCGATCTCCCTTCCTATGAGGGCGTCACCCATTCCTGTGAGGGAAATGGACTTTCCTGTTTGATGACCTATCTTCCTGTGAGGGAATAGCACCTTCCTGTGGGGGAATCATAACTTCCTGTTGGAGAAAGCCTCTTCTTCTGGGGGAAATGAACTTCCTGGGAGGCAACATTCTTCCTGTTGGGAAATGACCTTTCCTGTATGTGGACCCATTGTGCTGTGAATGAATCGCTCCCTCATGTGGGGATACAATACTTCCTCTGGGGGAACCATTCTTCCTCTGGAGGAAATGTCCATTCCTGTGTGGACACACTTCATTCTTTTTGGGACATGCACGTTCCTCTGTGCAGAAATGTCTTCCCTTGATGGAAACACAACTTCCGGTAGGAAACAAAACTTCCCGACGGTGAACCCTCCTTCCTGTGGTGGAAATGTCCCTTCTGGTGTAGGAACCCATTTTCTTTGGGGAGTATCCCTTTTGTATTAGGAACCTTTCTGCGTGTGGGAGAAATGCACTTTCCTGTCTGCAGATCTCTCTTCCTTTGAGGGTGTTGCGCCTTCCTGTGGGGGAAAGGCACTTTCCTGATTGTAGTCCAAACATCCGGTGAGGGAATCGTACTTCCTGTGGGGGAATCGCAACTTCCTGTGTGAGAAAGCCTATTCCTGCGGGGGAAATGAACTTCCTCTGAGGAAACCTTCTTCCTGTGGGGGAAATGCACTTTCCTGTAAGCGGACCTATTATTCTGGGATGAATCGCTCATTCATGTGGGGAAACAATACTTGCCCCCGGGAACCTTTCTTTCTCTCAAGGAAATGTCCCTTCCTGTGTGGACACTTCATTCTTTGTGGGGAATACATGTTCCTGTGTGTAGAAGCAATTCCCATTGATGGAAACAAAACTTCCCGACAGTGAAAACTTTTTCCTGTGGGGGAAATGTCCCTTCCGGTGTAGGAACCCATTCTATATGGGGGAGTGTCCCTTTTGTTTTAGGAACCCTTCTTTTTGTGGGGGAAATGCACTTTCCTGTGTGCGGATGTCTCTTCCTGTGAGGTCGCCACGCCTACCTGTGGGGGAAATGCACTTTCCTGTTTGTGGACCTATCTTCTTGTGAGGGAATCCCACCTTCCTGTGGGGGAATCGAAACTACCTGTTGGAGAACCCTCTTTTGTAGGGGGAAACTAAATTCCTGTGAAAAACCTTCTTCCTGTGTGGGAAATACACTTAGCTGTACGCTGACATATTATGCTGTGAATGAATCGGCCCTTCACGTGGGGAAACAATACTTCCTCTGGGGCAACCATTCTTCTTCTGGAGGAAATGTCCCTTCCTGTGTGGACACACTTCATTCTTTGTGGGACATGGGCGATCCTCTTTGCTGAAGTATCTTCCATTGATGGAAACGCAACTTCCTGTGGTGAAACAAAACTACCCAAGGCTTAACCCTCCTTCAGGTGGCGGAAATGTCCCTTCCGATGTAGGAACCCATTTTATATGGGGGAGTGTCCCTTTTGTTTTAGGAACCCTTCTTCCTGTTGGGGAAATGCACTTTCCTGTGTGCGGATGTCTTTTCTTGTGAGGGCGTCGAACCTTCCTGTGGGGGAATGCACTATCCTGTTTGTGGACCTATCTTCCAGTGAGGGAATCGCACCTTCCTGAGAGGGAATCATAACTTCCTGTTGGAGAAGGCCTCGACCTATATGGGAAACAAACTTCCCTTGAGGAACCCTTCCTCTGGTGGGGAAATGCACTTTCCTGTATGGGACTTATTATGCTGTGAATGAATCGCTCCTTCATGTGGGGAAACAATACTTCCTCTGAGGGAAGCTTCATCCTCTGGAGGAAATGTCTCTTCCTGTGTGTGAACACTTCTCTCTTTGTGGGACATGCACTTTCCTGTGTGCAGATCTATCTTTCGTTGAGGGCATCCCACCTTCCTTTCGGGGTATTGCAACTTCGTTGTCAGAATCCTACCTCTAATGGGGGAACTGCATTTTTCCTTTGTGTGAAACTATTTTCGTGTGAGGGAGGTGCACATTGATGTGGTGGAAATTAAACTTCCTGAGGGAGATGAACTATTTCTGTGGGAGAAATTCACTGGTTGCAAGGAAACCCTTCTTACTGTGTGGGAAGTGCACTTTCCATTATGCAGACCTATAGTCCTGTGATGGAATCGAACTTCCTGTGGGGATACCAGACTTCCGGTGGGGAACCCTTTGTCCTCTGGGTGAAATTTTCATGTGGTTTGGGAACCCGTCTCGCTCTGGGAGAAAGCATTTCCTGTTTGCACACCGATGGTCCTTTGATGGGAATGCAACCTCCCGTGTGAAAACCAAACTTCCCGATTGTGAACCATCCTTCTTGTGGGGAAATTTCCTATCTGGTATGGGAACCCATTCTCCTATTAGGGAGTTTTCCCTTCCATTGTAGAAACCCTTCTTCCTTTGGGGGAAATGCTCTTTCCTCTTTGTGGACCGATCTTCCTGTGAGGGAATCGCACCTTCCTGTGCAGGAATCATAACTTCCTCTTGGAGAATGCCTCTACCTATATGGGAAAGAAACTTCCTTTGAGGAAACCTTCTTAGTGTGGGGGAATGCACTTTCCTGTATGAGGACCTATTATGCTGCGAATGAATCGCTCATTCTGGAGGAACCATTCTTTCAATGCAGGAAATATACCTTCCTGTGTGGACACTTCATTCTTTGTGGGACATGCACGTTCCTGTGTGCAGAACCATCTTCCATTGATGGAAACGCCACATCCGTGTGGAAAAAATTCTACCGGATGGTGAATACTCCTTCCAGTGTGGGAAATGTCCCTTCCGGTGTAGGAACCCATTTTTCTATGGAGGAGTGTCCTTTTTGTTTTACGAACCCTTCTTCCCGTGAGGGAAATGCACTTTAGTGTGTGCGATCTCCCTTCCTATGAGGGCGTCACCCATTCCTGTGAGGGAAATGGACTTTCCTGTTTGATGACCTATCTTCCTGTGAGGGAATAGCACCTTCCTGTGGGGGAATCATAACTTCCTGTTGGAGAAAGCCTCTTCCTCTGGGGGAAATGAACTTCCTGGGAGGCAACATTCTTCCTGTTGGGAAATGACCTTTCCTGTATGTGGACCCATTGTGCTGTGAATGAATCGCTCCCTCATGTGGGGATACAATACTTCCTCTGGGGGAACCATTCTTCCTCTGGAGGAAATGTCCATTCCTGTGTGGACACACTTCATTCTTTTTGGGACATGCACGTTCCTCTGTGCAGAAATGTCTTCCCTTGATGGAAACACAACTTCCGGTAGGAAACAAAACTTCCCGACGGTGAACCCTCCTTCCTGTGGTGGAAATGTCCCTTCTGGTGTAGGAACCCATTTTCTTTGGGGAGTATCCCTTTTGTATTAGGAACCTTTCTGCGTGTGGGAGAAATGCACTTTCCTGTCTGCAGATCTCTCTTCCTTTGAGGGTGTTGCGCCTTCCTGTGGGGGAAAGGCACTTTCCTGATTGTAGTCCAAACATCCGGTGAGGGAATCGTACTTCCTGTGGGGGAATCGCAACTTCCTGTTGGAGAAAGCGTATTCCTGCGGGGGAAATGAACTTCCTCGGAGGAAACCTTCTTCCTGTGGGGGAAATGCACTTTCCTGTAAGCGGACCTATTATTCTGCGATGAATCGCTCATTCATGTGGGGAAACAATACTTGCCCCCGGGAACCTTTCTTTCTCTCAAGGAAATGTCCCTTCCTGTGTGGACACTTCATTCTTTGTGGGGAATACATGTTCCTGTGTGTAGAAGCAATTCCCATTGATGGAAACAAAACTTCCCGACAGTGAAAACTTTTTCCTGTGGGGGAAATGTCCCTTCCGGTGTAGGAACCCATTCTATATGGGGGAGTGTCCCTTTTGTTTTAGGAACCCTTCTTTTTGTGGGGGAAATGCACTTTCCTGTGTGCGGATGTCTCTTCCTGTGAGGCCGCCACGCCTACCTGTGGGGGAAATGCACTTTCCTGTTTGTGGACCTATCTTCTTGTGAGGGAATCCCACCTTCCTGTGGGGGAATCGAAACTACCTGTTGGAGAACCCTCTTTTGTAGGGGGAAACTAAATCCCTGTGAAAAACCTTCTTCCTGTGTGGGAAATACACTTAGCTGTACGCTGACTTATTATGCTGTGAATGAATCGGCCCTTCACGTGGGGAAACAATACTTCCTCTGGGGCAACCATTCTTCTTCTGGAGGAAATGTCCCTTCCTGTGTGGACACACTTCATTCTTTGTGGGACATGGGCGATCCTCTTTGCTGAAGTATCTTCCATTGATGGAAACGCAACTTCCTGTGTTGAAACAAAACTACCCAAGGCTTAACCCTCCTTCAGGTGTCGGAAATGTCCCTTCCAATGTAGGAACCCATTTTATATGGGGGAGTGTCCCTTTTGTTTTAGGAACCCTTCTTCCTGTTGGGGAAATGCACTTTCCTGTGTGCGGATGTCTTTTCTTGTGAGGGCGTCGAACCTTCCTGTGGGGGAATGCACTATCCTGTTTGTGGACCTATCTTCCAGTGAGGGAATCGCACCTTCCTGAGAGGGAATCATAACTTCCTGTTGGAGAAGGCCTCGACCTATATGGGAAACAAACTTCCCTTGAGGAACCCTTCCTCTGGTGGGGAAATGCACTTTCCTGTATGGGACTTATTATGCTGTGAATGAATCGCTCCTTCATGTGGGGAAACAATACTTCCTCTGAGGGAAGCTTCATCCTCTGGAGGAAATGTCTCTTCCTGTGTGTGAACACTTCTCTCTTTGTGGGACATGCACTTTCCTGTGTGCAGATCTATCTTTCGTTGAGGGCATCCCACCTTCCTTTCGGGGTATTGCAACTTCGTTGTCAGAATCCTACCTCTAATGGGGGAACTGCATTTTTCCTTTGTGTGAAACTATTTTCGTGTGAGGGAGGTGCACATTGATGTGGTGGAAATTAAACTTCCTGAGGGAGATGAACTATTTCTGTGGGAGAAATTCACTGGTTGCAAGGAAACCCTTCTTACTGTGTGGGAAGTGCACTTTCCATTATGCAGACCTATATTCCTGTGATGGAATCGAACTTCCTGTGGGGATACCAGACTTCCGGTGGGGAACCCTTTGTCCTCTGGGTGAAATTTTCATGTGGTTTGGGAACCCGTCTCGCTCTGGGAGAAAGCATTTCCTGTTTGCACACCGATGGTCCTTTGATGGGAATGCAACCTCCCGTGTGAAAACCAAACTTCCCGATTGTGAACCATCCTTCTTGTGGGGAAATTTCCTATCTGGTATGGGAACCCATTCTCCTATTAGGGAGTTTTCCCTTCCATTGTAGAAACCCTTCTTCCTTTGGGGGAAATGCTCTTTCCTCTTTGTGGACCGATCTTCCTGTGAGGGAATCGCACCTTCCTGTGCAGGAATCATAACTTCCTCTTGGAGAATGCCTCTACCTATATGGGAAAGAAACTTCCTTTGAGGAAACCTTCTTAGTGTGGGGGAATGCACTTTCCTGTATGAGGACCTATTATGCTGCGAATGAATCGCTCATTCTGGAGGAACCATTCTTTCAATGCAGGAAATATACCTTCCTGTGTGGACACTTCATTCTTTGTGGGACATGCACGTTCCTGTGTGCAGAACTATCTTCCATTGATGGAAACGCCACATCCGTGTGGAAAAAATTCTACCGGATGGTGAATACTCCTTCCAGTGTGGGAAATGTCCCTTCCGGTGTAGGAACCCATTTTTCTATGGAGGAGTGTCCTTTTTGTTTTACGAACCCTTCTTCCCGTGAGGGAAATGCACTTTAGTGTGTGCGATCTCCCTTCCTATGAGGGCGTCACCCATTCCTGTGAGGGAAATGGACTTTCCTGTTTGATGACCTATCTTCCTGTGAGGGAATAGCACCTTCCTGTGGGGGAATCATAACTTCCTGTTGGAGAAAGCCTCTTCCTCTGGGGGAAATGAACTTCCTGGGAGGCAACATTCTTCCTGTTGGGAAATGACCTTTCCTGTATGTGGACCCATTGTGCTGAGAATGAATCGCTCCCTCATGTGGGGATACAATACTTCCTCTGGGGGAAGCATTCTTCCTCTGGAGGAAATGTCCATTCCTGTGTGGACACACTTCATTCTTTTTGGGACATGCACGTTCCTCTGTGCAGAAATGTCTTTCCTTGATGGAAACACAACTTCCGGTAGGAAACAAAACTTCCCGACGGTGAACCCTCCTTCCTGTGGTGGAAATGTCCCTTCTGGTGTAGGAACCCATTTTCTTTGGGGAGTATCCCTTTTGTATTAGGAACCTTTCTGCGTATGGGAGAAATGCACTTTCCTGTCTGCAGATCTCTCTTCCTTTGAGGGTGTTGCGCCTTCCTGTGGGGGAAAGGCACTTTCCTGATTGTAGTCCAAACATCCGGTGAGGGAATCGTACTTTCTGTGGGGGAATCGCAACTTCCTGTGGGAGAAAGCCTATTCCTGCGTGGGAAATGAACTTCCTCTGAGGAAACCTTCTTCCTGTGGGGGAAATGCACTTTCCTGTAAGCGGACCTATTATTCTGCGATGAATCGCTCATTCATGTGGGGAAACAATACTTGCCCCCGGGAACCTTTCTTTCTCTCAAGGAAATGTCCCTTCCTGTGTGGACACTTCATTCTTTGTGGGGAATACATGTTCCTGTGTGTAGAAGTAATTCCCATTGATGGAAACAAAACTTCCCGACAGTGCAAACTTTTTCCTGTGGGGGAAATGTCCCTTCCGGTGTAGGAACCCATTCTATATGGGGGAGTGTCCCTTTTGTTTTAGGAACCCTTCTTTTTGTGGGGGAAATGCACTTTCCTGTGTGCGGATGTCTCTTCCTGTGAGGTCGCCACGCCTACCTGTGGGGGAAATGCACTTTCCTGTTTGTGGACCTTTCTTCTTGTGAGGGAATCCCACCTTCCTGTGGGGGAATCGAAACTACCTGTTGGAGAACCCTCTTTTGTAGGGGGAAACTAAATTCCTGTGAAAAACCTTCTTCCTGTGTGGGAAATACACTTAGCTGTACGCTGACATATTATGCTGTGAATGAATCGGCCCTTCACGTGGGGAAACAATACTTCCTCTGGGCAACCATTCTTCTTCTGGAGGAAATGTCCCTTCCTGTGTGGACACACTTCATTCTTTGTGGGACATGGGCGATCCTCTTTGCTGAAGTATCTTCCATTGATGGAAACGCAACTTCCTGTGGTGAAACAAAACTACCCAAGGCTTAACCCTCCTTCAGGTGGCGGAAATGTCCCTTCCGATGTAGGAACCCATTTTATATGGGGGAGTGTCCCTTTTGTTTTAGGAACCCTTCTTCCTGTTGGGGAAATGCACTTTCCTGTGTGCGGATGTCTTTTCTTGTGAGGGCGTCGAACCTTCCTGTGGGGGAATGCACTATCCTGTTTGTGGACCTATCTTCCAGTGAGGGAATCGCACCTTCCTGAGAGGGAATCATAACTTCCTGTTGGAGAAGGCCTCGACCTATATGGGAAACAAACTTCCCTTGAGGAACCCTTCCTCTGGTGGGGAAATGCACTTTCCTGTATGGGACTTATTATGCTGTGAATGAATCGCTCCTTCATGTGGGGAAACAATACTTCCTCTGAGGGAAGCTTCATCCTCTGGAGGAAATGTCTCTTCCTGTGTGTGAACACTTCTCTCTTTGTGGGACATGCACTTTCCTGTGTGCAGATCTATCTTTCGTTGAGGGCATCCCACCTTCCTTTCGGGGTATTGCAACTTCGTTGTCAGAATCCTACCTCTAATGGGGGAACTGCATTTTTCCTTTGTGTGAAACTATTTTCGTGTGAGGGAGGTGCACATTGATGTGGTGGAAATTAAACTTCCTGAGGGAGATGAACTATTTCTGTGGGAGAAATTCACTGGTTGCAAGGAAACCCTTCTTACTGTGTGGGAAGTGCACTTTCCATTATGCAGACCTATATTCCTGTGATGGAATCGAACTTCCTGTGGGGATACCAGACTTCCGGTGGGGAACCCTTTGTCCTCTGGGTGAAATTTTCATGTGGTTTGGGAACCCGTCTCGCTCTGGGAGAAAGCATTTCCTGTTTGCAGACCGATGGTCCTTTGATGGGAATGCAACCTCCCGTGTGAAAACCAAACTTCCCGATTGTGAACCATCCTTCTTGTGGGGAAATTTCCTATCTGGTATGGGAACCCATTCTCCTATTAGGGAGTTTTTCCTTCCATTGTAGAAACCCTTCTTCCTTTGGGGGAAATGCTCTTTCCTCTTTGTGGACCGATCTTCCTGTGAGGGAATCGCACCTTCCTGTGCAGGAATCATAACTTCCTCTTGGAGAATGCCTCTACCTATATGGGAAAGAAACTTCCTTTGAGGAAACCTTCTTAGTGTGGGGGAATGCACTTTCCTGTATGAGGACCTATTATGCTGCGAATGAATCGCTCATTCTGGAGGAACCATTCTTTCAATGCAGGAAATATACCTTCCTGTGTGGACACTTCATTCTCTGTGGGACATGCACGTTCCTGTGTGCAGAACTATCTTCCATTGATGGAAACGCCACATCCGTGTGGAAAAAATTCTACCGGATGGTGAATACTCCTTCCAGTGTGGGAAATGTCCCTTCCGTTGTAGGAACCCATTTTTCTATGGAGGAGTGTCCTTTTTGTTTTACGAACCCTTCTTCCCGTGAGGGAAATGCACTTTAGTGTGTGCGATCTCCCTTCCTATGAGGGCGTCACCCATTCCTGTGAGGGAAATGGACTTTCCTGTTTGATGACCTATCTTCCTGTGAGGGAATAGCACCTTCCTGTGGGGGAATCATAACTTCCTGTTGGAGAAAGCCTCTTCCTCTGGGGGAAATGAACTTCCTGGGAGGCAACATTCTTCCTGTTGGGAAATGACCTTTCCTGTATGTGGACCCATTGTGCTGAGAATGAATCGCTCCCTCATGTGGGGATACAATACTTCCTCTGGGGGAACCATTCTTCCTCTGGAGGAAATGTCCATTCCTGTGTGGACACACTTCATTCTTTTTGGGACATGCACGTTCCTCTGTGCAGAAATGTCTTTCCTTGATGGAAACACAACTTGGGGTAGGAAACAAAACTTCCCGACGGTGAACCCTCCTTCCTGTGGTGGAAATGTCCCTTCTGGTGTAGGAACCCATTTTCTTTGGGGAGTATCCCTTTTGTATTAGGAACCTTTCTGCGTGTGGGAGAAATGCACTTTCCTGTCTGCAGATCTCTCTTCCTTTGAGGGTGTTGCGCATTCCTGTGGGGGAAAGGCACTTTCCTGTTTGTAGTCCAAACATCCGGTGAGGGAATCGTACTTCCTGTGGGGGAATCGCAACTTCCTGTGGGAGAAAGCCTATTCCTGCGGGGGAAATGAAGTTCCTCTGAGGAAACCTTCTTCCTGTGGGGGAAATGCACTTTCCTGTAAGCGGACCTATTATTCTGCGATGAATCGCTCATTCATGTGGGGAAACAATACTTCCCCCCGGGAACCTTTCTTTCTCTCAAGGAAATGTCCCTTCCTGTGTGGACACTTCATTCTTTGTGGGGAATACATGTTCCTGTGTGTAGAAGCAATTCCCATTGATGGAAACAAAACTTCCCGACAGTGAAAACTTTTTCCTGTGGGGGAAATGTCCCTTCCGGTGTAGGAACCCATTCTATATGGGGGAGTGTCCCTTTTGTTTTAGGAACCCTTCTTTTTGTGGGGGAAATGCACTTTCCTGTGTGCAGATGTCTCTTCCTGTGAGGTCGCCACGCCTACCTGTGGGGGAAATGCACTTTCCTGTTTGTGGACCTATCTTCTTGTGAGGGAATCCCACCTTCCTGTGGGGGAATAGAAACTACCTGTTGGAGAACCCTCTTTTGTAGGGGGAAACTAAATCCCTGTGAAAAACCTTCTTCCTGTGTGGGAAATACACTTAGCTGTACGCTGACTTATTATGCTGTGAATGAATCGGCCCTTCACGTGGGGAAACAATACTTCCTCTGGGGCAACCATTCTTCTTCTGGAGGAAATGTCCCTTCCTGTGTGGACACACTTCATTCTTTGTGGGACATGGGCGATCCTCTTTGCTGAAGTATCTTCCATTGATGGAAACGCAACTTCCTGTGTTGAAACAAAACTACCCAAGGCTTAACCCTCCTTCAGGTGTCGGAAATGTCCCTTCCGATGTAGGAACCCATTTTATATGGGGGAGTGTCCCTTTTGTTTTAGGAACCCTTCTTCCTGTTGGGGAAATGCACTTTCCTGTGTGCGGATGTCTTTTCTTGTGAGGGCGTCGAACCTTCCTGTGGGGGAATGCACTATCCTGTTTGTGGACCTATCTTCCAGTGAGGGAATCGCACCTTCCTGAGAGGGAATCATAACTTCCTGTTGGAGAAGGCCTCGACCTATATGGGAAACAAACTTCCCTTGAGGAACCCTTCCTCTGGTGGGGAAATGCACTTTCCTGTATGGGACTTATTATGCTGTGAATGAATCGCTCCTTCATGTGGGGAAACAATACTTCCTCTGAGGGAAGCTTCATCCTCTGGAGGAAATGTCTCTTCCTGTGTGTGAACACTTCTCTCTTTGTGGGACATGCACTTTCCTGTGTGCAGATCTATCTTTCGTTGAGGGCATCCCACCTTCCTTTCGGGGTATTGCAACTTCGTTGTCAGAATCCTACCTCTAATGGGGGAACTGCATTTTTCCTTTGTGTGAAACTATTTTCGTGTGAGGGAGGTGCACATTGATGTGGTGGAAATTAAACTTCCTGAGGGAGATGAACTATTTCTGTGGGAGAAATTCACTGGTTGCAAGGAAACCCTTCTTACTGTGTGGGAAGTGCACTTTCCATTATGCAGACCTATATTCCTGTGATGGAATCGAACTTCCTGTGGGGATACCAGACTTCCGGTGGGGAACCCTTTGTCCTCTGGGTGAAATTTTCATGTGGTTTGGGAACCCGTCTCGCTCTGGGAGAAAGCATTTCCTGTTTGCAGACCGATGGTCCTTTGATGGGAATGCAACCTCCCGTGTGAAAACCAAACTTCCCGATTGTGAACCATCCTTCCTGTGGGGAAATTTCCTATCTGGTATGGGAACCCATTCTCCTATTAGGGAGTTTTTCCTTCCATTGTAGAAACCCTTCTTCCTTTGGGGGAAATGCTCTTTCCTCTTTGTGGACCGATCTTCCTGTGAGGGAATCGCACCTTCCTGTGCAGGAATCATAACTTCCTCTT
Source organism: Myotis nattereri (assembly GCF_964212035.1). NCBI lineage: Eukaryota > Metazoa > Chordata > Mammalia > Chiroptera > Vespertilionidae > Myotis > Myotis nattereri. The sequence goes on along the minus strand of NC_138094.1, from coordinate 41,499,636 downwards.
GGAGAATGCCTCTACCTATATGGGAAAGAAACTTCCTTTGAGGAAACCTTCTTAGTGTGGGGGAATGCACTTTCCAGTATGAGGACCTATTATGCTGCGAATGAATCGCTCATTCTGGAGGAACCATTCTTTCAATGCAGGAAATATACCTTCCTGTGTGGACACTTCATTCTTTGTGGGTCATGCACGTTCCTGTGTGCAGAACTATCTTCCATTGATGGAAACGCCACATCCGTGTGGAAAAAATTCTACCGGATGGTGAATACTCCTTCCAGTGTGGGAAATGTCCCTTCCGGTGTAGGAACCCATTTTTCTATGGAGGAGTGTCCTTTTTGTTTTACGAACCCTTCTTCCCGTGAGGGAAATGCACTTTAGTGTGTGCGATCTCCCTTCCTATGAGGGCGTCACCCATTCCTGTGAGGGAAATGGACTTTCCTGTTTGATGACCTATCTTCCTGTGAGGGAATAGCACCTTCCTGTGGGGGAATCATAACTTCCTGTTGGAGAAAGCCTCTTCCTCTGGGGGAAATGAACTTCCTGGGAGGCAACATTCTTCCTGTTGGGAAATGACCTTTCCTGTATGTGGACCCATTGTGCTGTGAATGAATCGCTCCCTCATGTGGGGATACAATACTTCCTCTGGGGGAAGCATTCTTCCTCTGGAGGAAATGTCCATTCCTGTGTGGACACACTTCATTCTTTTTGGGACATGCACGTTCCTCTGTGCAGAAATGTCTTCCCTTGATGGAAACACAACTTCCGGTAGGAAACAAAACTTCCCGACGGTGAACCCTCCTTCCTGTGGTGGAAATGTCCCTTCTGGTGTAGGAACCCATTTTCTTTGGGGAGTATCCCTTTTGTATTAGGAACCTTTCTGCGTGTGGGAGAAATGCACTTTCCTGTCTGCAGATCTCTCTTCCTTTGAGGGTGTTGCGCCTTCCTGTGGGGGAAAGGCACTTTCCTGATTGTAGTCCAAACATCCGGTGAGGGAATCGTACTTCCTGTGGGGGAATCGCAACTTCCTGTGGGAGAAAGCCTATTCCTGCGGGGGAAATGAAGTTCCTCTGAGGAAACCTTCTTCCTGTGGGGGAAATGCACTTTCCTGTAAGCGGACCTATTATTCTGCGATGAATCGCTCATTCATGTGGGGAAACAATACTTGCCCCCGGGAACCTTTCTTTCTCTCAAGGAAATGTCCCTTCCTGTGTGGACACTTCATTCTTTGTGGGGAATACATGTTCCTGTGTGTAGAAGCAATTCCCATTGATGGAAACAAAACTTCCCGACAGTGAAAACTTTTTCCTGTGGGGGAAATGTCCCTTCCGGTGTAGGAACCCATTCTATATGGGGGAGTGTCCCTTTTGTTTTAGGAACCCTTCTTTTTGTGGGGGAAATGCACTTTCCTGTGTGCGGATGTCTCTTCCTGTGAGGTCGCCACGCCTACCTGTGGGGGAAATGCACTTTCCTGTTTGTGGACCTATCTTCTTGTGAGGGAATCCCACCTTCCTGTGGGGGAATAGAAACTACCTGTTGGAGAACCCTCTTTTGTAGGGGGAAACTAAATTCCTGTGAAAAACCTTCTTCCTGTGTGGGAAATACACTTAGCTGTACGCTGACATATTATGCTGTGAATGAATCGGCCCTTCACGTGGGGAAACAATACTTCCTCTGGGGCAACCATTCTTCTTCTGGAGGAAATGTCCCTTCCTGTGTGGACACACTTCATTCTTTGTGGGACATGGGCGATCCTCTTTGCTGAACTATCTTCCATTGATGGAAACGCAACTTCCTGTTGTGAAACAAAACTACCCAAGGCTTAACCCTCCTTCAGGTGGCGGAAATGTCCCTTCCGATGTAGGAACCCATTTTATATGGGGGAGTGTCCCTTTTGTTTTAGGAACCCTTCTTCCTGTTGGGGAAATGCACTTTCCTGTGTGCGGATGTCTTTTCTTGTGAGGGCGTTGAACCTTCCTGTGGGGGAATGCACTATCCTGTTTGTGGACCTATCTTCCAGTGAGGGAATCGCACCTTCCTGAGAGGGAATCATAACTTCCTGTTGGAGAAGGCCTCGACCTATATGGGAAACAAACTTCCCTTGAGGAACCCTTCCTCTGGTGGGGAAATGCACTTTCCTGTATGGGACTTATTATGCTGTGAATGAATCGCTCCTTCATGTGGGGAAACAATACTTCCTCTGAGGGAAGCTTCATCCTCTGGAGGAAATGTCTCTTCCTGTGTGTGAACACTTCTCTCTTTGTGGGACATGCACTTTCCTGTGTGCAGATCTATCTTTCGTTGAGGGCATCCCACCTTCCTTTCGGGGTATTGCAACTTCGTTGTCAGAATCCTACCTCTAATGGGGGAACTGCATTTTTCCTTTGTGTGAAACTATTTTCGTGTGAGGGAGGTGCACATTGATGTGGTGGAAATTAAACTTCCTGAGGGAGATGAACTATTTCTGTGGGAGAAATTCACTGGTTGCAAGGAAACCCTTCTTACTGTGTGGGAAGTGCACTTTCCATTATGCAGACCTATATTCCTGTGATGGAATCGAACTTCCTGTGGGGATACCAGACTTCCGGTGGGGAACCCTTTGTCCTCTGGGTGAAATTTTCATGTGGTTTGGGAACCCGTCTCGCTCTGGGAGAAAGCATTTCCTGTTTGCAGACCGATGGTCCTTTGATGGGAATGCAACCTCCCGTGTGAAAACCAAACTTCCCGATTGTGAACCATCCTTCCTGTGGGGAAATTTCCTATCTGGTATGGGAACCCATTCTCCTATTAGGGAGTTTTTCCTTCCATTGTAGAAACCCTTCTTCCTTTGGGGGAAATGCTCTTTCCTCTTTGTGGACCGATCTTCCTGTGAGGGAATCGCACCTTCCTGTGCAGGAATCATAACTTCCTCTTGGAGAATGCCTCTACCTATATGGGAAAGAAACTTCCTTTGAGGAAACCTTCTTAGTGTGGGGGAATGCACTTTCCAGTATGAGGACCTATTATGCTGCGAATGAATCGCTCATTCTGGAGGAACCATTCTTTCAATGCAGGAAATATACCTTCCTGTGTGGACACTTCATTCTTTGTGGGTCATGCACGTTCCTGTGTGCAGAACTATCTTCCATTGATGGAAACGCCACATCCGTGTGGAAAAAATTCTACCGGATGGTGAATACTCCTTCCAGTGTGGGAAATGTCCCTTCCGGTGTAGGAACCCATTTTTCTATGGAGGAGTGTCCTTTTTGTTTTACGAACCCTTCTTCCCGTGAGGGAAATGCACTTTAGTGTGTGCGATCTCCCTTCCTATGAGGGCGTCACCCATTCCTGTGAGGGAAATGGACTTTCCTGTTTGATGACCTATCTTCCTGTGAGGGAATAGCACCTTCCTGTGGGGGAATCATAACTTCCTGTTGGAGAAAGCCTCTTCCTCTGGGGGAAATGAACTTCCTGGGAGGCAACATTCTTCCTGTTGGGAAATGACCTTTCCTGTATGTGGACCCATTGTGCTGTGAATGAATCGCTCCTTCATGTGGGGATACAATACTTCCTCTGGGGGAACCATTCTTCCTCTGGAGGAAATGTCCATTCCTGTGTGGACACACTTCATTCTTTTTGGGACATGCACGTTCCTCTGTGCAGAAATGTCTTCCCTTGATGGAAACACAACTTCCGGTAGGAAACAAAACTTCCCGACGGTGAACCCTCCTTCCTGTGGTGGAAATGTCCCTTCTGGTGTAGGAACCCATTTTCTTTGGGGAGTATCCCTTTTGTATTAGGAACCTTTCTGCGTGTGGGAGAAATGCACTTTCCTGTCTGCAGATCTCTCTTCCTTTGAGGGTGTTGCGCCTTCCTGTGGGGGAAAGGCACTTTCCTGATTGTAGTCCAAACATCCGGTGAGGGAATCGTACTTCCTGTGGGGGAATCGCAACTTCCTGTGTGAGAAAGCCTATTCCTGCGGGGGAAATGAACTTCCTCTGAGGAAACCTTCTTCCTGTGGGGGAAATGCACTTTCCTGTAAGCGGACCTATTATTCTGGGATGAATCGCTCATTCATGTGGGGAAACAATACTTGCCCCCGGGAACCTTTCTTTCTCTCAAGGAAATGTCCCTTCCTGTGTGGACACTTCATTCTTTGTGGGGAATACATGTTCCTGTGTGTAGAAGCAATTCCCATTGATGGAAACAAAACTTCCCGACAGTGAAAACTTTTTCCTGTGGGGGAAATGTCCCTTCCGGTGTAGGAACCCATTCTATATGGGGGAGTGTCCCTTTTGTTTTAGGAACCCTTCTTTTTGTGGGGGAAATGCACTTTCCTGTGTGCGGATGTCTCTTCCTGTGAGGTCGCCACGCCTACCTGTGGGGGAAATGCACTTTCCTGTTTGTGGACCTATCTTCTTGTGAGGGAATCCCACCTTCCTGTGGGGGAATCGAAACTACCTGTTGGAGAACCCTCTTTTGTAGGGGGAAACTAAATCCCTGTGAAAAACCTTCTTCCTGTGTGGGAAATACACTTAGCTGTACGCTGACTTATTATGCTGTGAATGAATCGGCCCTTCACGTGGGGAAACAATACTTCCTCTGGGGCAACCATTCTTCTTCTGGAGGAAATGTCCCTTCCTGTGTGGACACACTTCATTCTTTGTGGGACATGGGCGATCCTCTTTGCTGAAGTATCTTCCATTGATGGAAACGCAACTTCCTGTGTTGAAACAAAACTACCCAAGGCTTAACCCTCCTTCAGGTGTCGGAAATGTCCCTTCCGATGTAGGAACCCATTTTATATGGGGGAGTGTCCCTTTTGTTTTAGGAACCCTTCTTCCTGTTGGGGAAATGCACTTTCCTGTGTGCGGATGTCTTTTCTTGTGAGGGCGTCGAACCTTCCTGTGGGGGAATGCACTATCCTGTTTGTGGACCTATCTTCCAGTGAGGGAATCGCACCTTCCTGAGAGGGAATCATAACTTCCTGTTGGAGAAGGCCTCGACCTATATGGGAAACAAACTTCCCTTGAGGAACCCTTCCTCTGGTGGGGAAATGCACTTTCCTGTATGGGACTTATTATGCTGTGAATGAATCGCTCCTTCATGTGGGGAAACAATACTTCCTCTGAGGGAAGCTTCATCCTCTGGAGGAAATGTCTCTTCCTGTGTGTGAACACTTCTCTCTTTGTGGGACATGCACTTTCCTGTGTGCAGATCTATCTTTCGTTGAGGGCATCCCACCTTCCTTTCGGGGTATTGCAACTTCGTTGTCAGAATCCTACCTCTAATGGGGGAACTGCATTTTTCCTTTGTGTGAAACTATTATCGTGTGAGGGAGGTGCACATTGATGTGGTGGAAATTAAACTTCCTGAGGGAGATGAACTATTTCTGTGGGAGAAATTCACTGGTTGCAAGGAAACCCTTCTTACTGTGTGGGAAGTGCACTTTCCATTATGCAGACCTATATTCCTGTGATGGAATCGAACTTCCTGTGGGGATACCAGACTTCCGGTGGGGAACCCTTTGTCCTCTGGGTGAAATTTTCATGTGGTTTGGGAACCCGTCTCGCTCTGGGAGAAAGCATTTCCTGTTTGCAGACCGATGGTCCTTTGATGGGAATGCAACCTCCCGTGTGAAAACCAAACTTCCCGATTGTGAACCATCCTTCTTGTGGGGAAATTTCCTATCTGGTATGGGAACCCATTCTCCTATTAGGGAGTTTTCCCTTCCATTGTAGAAACCCTTCTTCCTTTGGGGGAAATGCTCTTTCCTCTTTGTGGACCGATCTTCCTGTGAGGGAATCGCACCTTCCTGTGCAGGAATCATAACTTCCTCTTGGAGAATGCCTCTACCTATATGGGAAAGAAACTTCCTTTGAGGAAACCTTCTTAGTGTGGGGGAATGCACTTTCCTGTATGAGGACCTATTATGCTGCGAATGAATCGCTCATTCTGGAGGAACCATTCTTTCAATGCAGGAAATATACCTTCCTGTGTGGACACTTCATTCTTTGTGGGACATGCACGTTCCTGTGTGCAGAACTATCTTCCATTGATGGAAACGCCACATCCGTGTGGAAAAAATTCTACCGGATGGTGAATACTCCTTCCAGTGTGGGAAATGTCCCTTCCGGTGTAGGAACCCATTTTTCTATGGAGGAGTGTCCTTTTTGTTTTACGAACCCTTCTTCCCGTGAGGGAAATGCACTTTAGTGTGTGCGATCTCCCTTCCTATGAGGGCGTCACCCATTCCTGTGAGGGAAATGGACTTTCCTGTTTGATGACCTATCTTCCTGTGAGGGAATAGCACCTTCCTGTGGGGGAATCATAACTTCCTGTTGGAGAAAGCCTCTTCCTCTGGGGGAAATGAACTTCCTGGGAGGCAACATTCTTCCTGTTGGGAAATGACCTTTCCTGTATGTGGACCCATTGTGCTGAGAATGAATCGCTCCCTCATGTGGGGATACAATACTTCCTCTGGGGGAACCATTCTTCCTCTGGAGGAAATGTCCATTCCTGTGTGGACACACTTCATTCTTTTTGGGACATGCACGTTCCTCTGTGCAGAAATGTCTTCCCTTGATGGAAACACAACTTCCGGTAGGAAACAAAACTTCCCGACGGTGAACCCTCCTTCCTGTGGTGGAAATGTCCCTTCTGGTGTAGGAACCCATTTTCTTTGGGGAGTATCCCTTTTGTATTAGGAACCTTTCTGCGTATGGGAGAAATGCACTTTCCTGTCTGCAGATCTCTCTTCCTTTGAGGGTGTTGCGCCTTCCTGTGGGGGAAAGGCACTTTCCTGATTGTAGTCCAAACATCCGGTGAGGGAATCGTACTTCCTGTGGGGGAATCGCAACTTCCTGTGGGAGAAAGCCTATTCCTGCGGGGGAAATGAACTTCCTCTGAGGAAACCTTCTTCCTGTGGGGGAAATGCACTTTCCTGTAAGCGGACCTATTATTCTGCGATGAATCGCTCATTCATGTGGGGAAACAATACTTGCCCCCGGGAACCTTTCTTTCTCTCAAGGAAATGTCCCTTCCTGTGTGGACACTTCATTCTTTGTGGGGAATACATGTTCCTGTGTGTAGAAGCAATTCCCATTGATGGAAACAAAACTTCCCGACAGTGAAAACTTTTTCCTGTGGGGGAAATGTCCCTTCCGGTGTAGGAACCCATTCTATATGGGGGAGTGTCCCTTTTGTTTTAGGAACCCTTCTTTTTGTGGGGGAAATGCACTTTCCTGTGTGCAGATGTCTCTTCCTGTGAGGTCGCCACGCCTACCTGTGGGGGAAATGCACTTTCCTGTTTGTGGACCTATCTTCTTGTGAGGGAATCCCACCTTCCTGTGGGGGAATCGAAACTACCTGTTGGAGAACCCTCTTTTGTAGGGGGAAACTAAATCCCTGTGAAAAACCTTCTTCCTGTGTGGGAAATACACTTAGCTGTACGCTGACTTATTATGCTGTGAATGAATCGGCCCTTCACGTGGGGAAACAATACTTCCTCTGGGGCAACCATTCTTCTTCTGGAGGAAATGTCCCTTCCTGTGTGGACACACTTCATTCTTTGTGGGACATGGGCGATCCTCTTTGCTGAAGTATCTTCCATTGATGGAAACGCAACTTCCTGTGTTGAAACAAAACTACCCAAGGCTTAACCCTCCTTCAGGTGTCGGAAATGTCCCTTCCGATGTAGGAACCCATTTTATATGGGGGAGTGTCCCTTTTGTTTTAGGAACCCTTCTTCCTGTTGGGGAAATGCACTTTCCTGTGTGCGGATGTCTTTTCTTGTGAGGGCGTCGAACCTTCCTGTGGGGGAATGCACTATCCTGTTTGTGGACCTATCTTCCAGTGAGGGAATCGCACCTTCCTGAGAGGGAATCATAACTTCCTGTTGGAGAAGGCCTCGACCTATATGGGAAACAAACTTCCCTTGAGGAACCCTTCCTCTGGTGGGGAAATGCACTTTCCTGTATGGGACTTATTATGCTGTGAATGAATCGCTCCTTCATGTGGGGAAACAATACTTCCTCTGAGGGAAGCTTCATCCTCTGGAGGAAATGTCTCTTCCTGTGTGTGAACACTTCTCTCTTTGTGGGACATGCACTTTCCTGTGTGCAGATCTATCTTTCGTTGAGGGCATCCCACCTTCCTTTCGGGGTATTGCAACTTCGTTGTCAGAATCCTACCTCTAATGGGGGAACTGCATTTTTCCTTTGTGTGAAACTATTTTCGTGTGAGGGAGGTGCACATTGATGTGGTGGAAATTAAACTTCCTGAGGGAGATGAACTATTTCTGTGGGAGAAATTCACTGGTTGCAAGGAAACCCTTCTTACTGTGTGGGAAGTGCACTTTCCATTATGCAGACCTATATTCCTGTGATGGAATCGAACTTCCTGTGGGGATACCAGACTTCCGGTGGGGAACCCTTTGTCCTCTGGGTGAAATTTTCATGTGGTTTGGGAACCCGTCTCGCTCTGGGAGAAAGCATTTCCTGTTTGCAGACCGATGGTCCTTTGATGGGAATGCAACCTCCCGTGTGAAAACCAAACTTCCCGATTGTGAACCATCCTTCTTGTGGGGAAATTTCCTATCTGGTATGGGAACCCATTCTCCTATTAGGGAGTTTTCCCTTCCATTGTAGAAACCCTTCTTCCTTTGGGGGAAATGCTCTTTCCTCTTTGTGGACCGATCTTCCTGTGAGGGAATCGCACCTTCCTGTGCAGGAATCATAACTTCCTCTTGGAGAATGCCTCTACCTATATGGGAAAGAAACTTCCTTTGAGGAAACCTTCTTAGTGTGGGGGAATGCACTTTCCTGTATGAGGACCTATTATGCTGCGAATGAATCGCTCATTCTGGAGGAACCATTCTTTCAATGCAGGAAATATACCTTCCTGTGTGGACACTTCATTCTTTGTGGGACATGCACGTTCCTGTGTGCAGAACTATCTTCCATTGATGGAAACGCCACATCCGTGTGGAAAAAATTCTACCGGATGGTGAATACTCCTTCCAGTGTGGGAAATGTCCCTTCCGGTGTAGGAACCCATTTTTCTATGGAGGAGTGTCCTTTTTGTTTTACGAACCCTTCTTCCCGTGAGGGAAATGCACTTTAGTGTGTGCGATCTCCCTTCCTATGAGGGCGTCACCCATTCCTGTGAGGGAAATGGACTTTCCTGTTTGATGACCTATCTTCCTGTGAGGGAATAGCACCTTCCTGTGGGGGAATCATAACTTCCTGTTGGAGAAAGCCTCTTCCTCTGGGGGAAATGAACTTCCTGGGAGGCAACATTCTTCCTGTTGGGAAATGACCTTTCCTGTATGTGGACCCATTGTGCTGAGAATGAATCGCTCCCTCATGTGGGGATACAATACTTCCTCTGGGGGAACCATTCTTCCTCTGGAGGAAATGTCCATTCCTGTGTGGACACACTTCATTCTTTTTGGGACATGCACGTTCCTCTGTGCAGAAATGTCTTCCCTTGATGGAAACACAACTTCCGGTAGGAAACAAAACTTCCCGACGGTGAACCCTCCTTCCTGTGGTGGAAATGTCCCTTCTGGTGTAGGAACCCATTTTCTTTGGGGAGTATCCCTTTTGTATTAGGAACCTTTCTGCGTATGGGAGAAATGCACTTTCCTGTCTGCAGATCTCTCTTCCTTTGAGGGTGTTGCGCCTTCCTGTGGGGGAAAGGCACTTTCCTGATTGTAGTCCAAACATCCGGTGAGGGAATCGTACTTCCTGTGGGGGAATCGCAACTTCCTGTGGGAGAAAGCCTATTCCTGCGGGGGAAATGAACTTCCTCGGAGGAAACCTTCTTCCTGTGGGGGAAATGCACTTTCCTGTAAGCGGACCTATTATTCTGCGATGAATCGCTCATTCATGTGGGGAAACAATACTTGCCCCCGGGAACCTTTCTTTCTCTCAAGGAAATGTCCCTTCCTGTGTGGACACTTCATTCTTTGTGGGGAATACATGTTCCTGTGTGTAGAAGCAATTCCCATTGATGGAAACAAAACTTCCCGACAGTGAAAACTTTTTCCTGTGGGGGAAATGTCCCTTCCGGTGTAGGAACCCATTCTATATGGGGGAGTGTCCCTTTTGTTTTAGGAACCCTTCTTTTTGTGGGGGAAATGCACTTTCCTGTGTGCAGATGTCTCTTCCTGTGAGGTCGCCACGCCTACCTGTGGGGGAAATGCACTTTCCTGTTTGTGGACCTATCTTCTTGTGAGGGAATCCCACCTTCCTGTGGGGGAATCGAAACTACCTGTTGGAGAACCCTCTTTTGTAGGGGGAAACTAAATCCCTGTGAAAAACCTTCTTCCTGTGTGGGAAATACACTTAGCTGTACGCTGACTTATTATGCTGTGAATGAATCGGCCCTTCACGTGGGGAAACAATACTTCCTCTGGGGCAACCATTCTTCTTCTGGAGGAAATGTCCCTTCCTGTGTGGACACACTTCATTCTTTGTGGGACATGGGCGATCCTCTTTGCTGAAGTATCTTCCATTGATGGAAACGCAACTTCCTGTGTTGAAACAAAACTACCCAAGGCTTAACCCTCCTTCAGGTGGCGGAAATGTCCCTTCCGATGTAGGAACCCATTTTATATGGGGGAGTGTCCCTTTTGTTTTAGGAACCCTTCTTCCTGTTGGGGAAATGCACTTTCCTGTGTGCGGATGTCTTTTCTTGTGAGGGCGTCGAACCTTCCTGTGGGGGAATGCACTATCCTGTTTGTGGACCTATCTTCCAGTGAGGGAATCGCACCTTCCTGAGAGGGAATCATAACTTCCTGTTGGAGAAGGCCTCGACCTATATGGGAAACAAACTTCCCTTGAGGAACCCTTCCTCTGGTGGGGAAATGCACTTTCCTGTATGGGACTTATTATGCTGTGAATGAATCGCTCCTTCATGTGGGGAAACAATACTTCCTCTGAGGGAAGCTTCATCCTCTGGAGGAAATGTCTCTTCCTGTGTGTGAACACTTCTCTCTTTGTGGGACATGCACTTTCCTGTGTGCAGATCTATCTTTCGTTGAGGGCATCCCACCTTCCTTTCGGGGTATTGCAACTTCGTTGTCAGAATCCTACCTCTAATGGGGGAACTGCATTTTTCCTTTGTGTGAAACTATTTTCGTGTGAGGGAGGTGCACATTGATGTGGTGGAAATTAAACTTCCTGAGGGAGATGAACTATTTCTGTGGGAGAAATTCACTGGTTGCAAGGAAACCCTTCTTACTGTGTGGGAAGTGCACTTTCCATTATGCAGACCTATATTCCTGTGATGGAATCGAACTTCCTGTGGGGATACCAGACTTCCGGTGGGGAACCCTTTGTCCTCTGGGTGAAATTTTCATGTGGTTTGGGAACCCGTCTCGCTCTGGGAGAAAGCATTTCCTGTTTGCAGACCGATGGTCCTTTGATGGGAATGCAACCTCCCGTGTGAAAACCAAACTTCCCGATTGTGAACCATCCTTCTTGTGGGGAAATTTCCTATCTGGTATGGGAACCCATTCTCCTATTAGGGAGTTTTCCCTTCCATTGTAGAAACCCTTCTTCCTTTGGGGGAAATGCTCTTTCCTCTTTGTGGACCGATCTTCCTGTGAGGGAATCGCACCTTCCTGTGCAGGAATCATAACTTCCTCTTGGAGAATGCCTCTACCTATATGGGAAAGAAACTTCCTTTGAGGAAACCTTCTTAGTGTGGGGGAATGCACTTTCCTGTATGAGGACCTATTATGCTGCGAATGAATCGCTCATTCTGGAGGAACCATTCTTTCAATGCAGGAAATATACCTTCCTGTGTGGACACTTCATTCTTTGTGGGACATGCACGTTCCTGTGTGCAGAACTATCTTCCATTGATGGAAACGCCACATCCGTGTGGAAAAAATTCTACCGGATGGTGAATACTCCTTCCAGTGTGGGAAATGTCCCTTCCGGTGTAGGAACCCATTTTTCTATGGAGGAGTGTCCTTTTTGTTTTACGAACCCTTCTTCCCGTGAGGGAAATGCACTTTAGTGTGTGCGATCTCCCTTCCTATGAGGGCGTCACCCATTCCTGTGAGGGAAATGGACTTTCCTGTTTGATGACCTATCTTCCTGTGAGGGAATAGCACCTTCCTGTGGGGGAATCATAACTTCCTGTTGGAGAAAGCCTCTTCCTCTGGGGGAAATGAACTTCCTGGGAGGCAACATTCTTCCTGTTGGGAAATGACCTTTCCTGTATGTGGACCCATTGTGCTGAGAATGAATCGCTCCCTCATGTGGGGATACAATACTTCCTCTGGGGGAACCATTCTTCCTCTGGAGGAAATGTCCATTCCTGTGTGGACACACTTCATTCTTTTTGGGACATGCACGTTCCTCTGTGCAGAAATGTCTTCCCTTGATGGAAACACAACTTCCGGTAGGAAACAAAACTTCCCGACGGTGAACCCTCCTTCCTGTGGTGGAAATGTCCCTTCTGGTGTAGGAACCCATTTTCTTTGGGGAGTATCCCTTTTGTATTAGGAACCTTTCTGCGTATGGGAGAAATGCACTTTCCTGTCTGCAGATCTCTCTTCCTTTGAGGGTGTTGCGCCTTCCTGTGGGGGAAAGGCACTTTCCTGATTGTAGTCCAAACATCCGGTGAGGGAATCGTACTTCCTGTGGGGGAATCGCAACTTCCTGTGGGAGAAAGCCTATTCCTGCGGGGGAAATGAACTTCCTCGGAGGAAACCTTCTTCCTGTGGGGGAAATGCACTTTCCTGTAAGCGGACCTATTATTCTGCGATGAATCGCTCATTCATGTGGGGAAACAATACTTCCCCCCGGGAACCTTTCTTTCTCTCAAGGAAATGTCCCTTCCTGTGTGGACACTTCATTCTTTGTGGGGAATACATGTTCCTGTGTGTAGAAGCAATTCCCATTGATGGAAACAAAACTTCCCGACAGTGAAAACTTTTTCCTGTGGGGGAAATGTCCCTTCCGGTGTAGGAACCCATTCTATATGGGGGAGTGTCCCTTTTGTTTTAGGAACCCTTCTTTTTGTGGGGGAAATGCACTTTCCTGTGTGCGGATGTCTCTTCCTGTGAGGTCGCCACGCCTACCTGTGGGGGAAATGCACTTTCCTGTTTGTGGACCTATCTTCTTGTGAGGGAATCCCACCTTCCTGTGGGGGAATCGAAACTACCTGTTGGAGAACCCTCTTTTGTAGGGGGAAACTAAATTCCCGTGAAAAACCTTCTTCCTGTGTGGGAAATACACTTAGCTGTACGCTGACATATTATGCTGTGAATGAATCGGCCCTTCACGTGGGGAAACAATACTTCCTCTGGGGCAACCATTCTTCTTCTGGAGGAAATGTCCCTTCCTGTGTGGACACACTTCATTCTTTGTGGGACATGGGCGATCCTCTTTGCTGAAGTATCTTCCATTGATGGAAACGCAACTTCCTGTGTTGAAACAAAACTACCCAAGGCTTAACCCTCCTTCAGGTGTCGGAAATGTCCCTTCCGATGTAGGAACCCATTTTATATGGGGGAGTGTCCCTTTTGTTTTAGGAACACTTCTTCCTGTTGGGGAAATGCACTTTCCTGTGTGCGGATGTCTTTTCTTGTGAGGGCGTTGAACCTTCCTGTGGGGGAATGCACTATCCTGTTTGTGGACCTATCTTCCAGTGAGGGAATCGCACCTTCCTGAGAGGGAATCATAACTTCCTGTTGGAGAAGGCCTCGACCTATATGGGAAACAAACTTCCCTTGAGGAACCCTTCCTCTGGTGGGGAAATGCACTTTCCTGTATGGGACTTATTATGCTGTGAATGAATCGCTCCTTCATGTGGGGAAACAATACTTCCTCTGAGGGAAGCTTCATCCTCTGGAGGAAATGTCTCTTCCTGTGTGTGAACACTTCTCTCTTTGTGGGACATGCACTTTCCTGTGTGCAGATCTATCTTTCGTTGAGGGCATCCCACCTTCCTTTCGGGGTATTGCAACTTCGTTGTCAGAATCCTACCTCTAATGGGGGAACTGCATTTTTCCTTTGTGTGAAACTATTTTCGTGTGAGGGAGGTGCACATTGATGTGGTGGAAATTAAACTTCCTGAGGGAGATGAACTATTTCTGTGGGAGAAATTCACTGGTTGCAAGGAAACCCTTCTTACTGTGTGGGAAGTGCACTTTCCATTATGCAGACCTATATTCCTGTGATGGAATCGAACTTCCTGTGGGGATACCAGACTTCCGGTGGGGAACCCTTTGTCCTCTGGGTGAAATTTTCATGTGGTTTGGGAACCCGTCTCGCTCTGGGAGAAAGCATTTCCTGTTTGCAGACCGATGGTCCTTTGATGGGAATGCAACCTCCCGTGTGAAAACCAAACTTCCCGATTGTGAACCATCCTTCTTGTGGGGAAATTTCCTATCTGGTATGGGAACCCATTCTCCTATTAGGGAGTTTTCCCTTCCATTGTAGAAACCCTTCTTCCTTTGGGGGAAATGCTCTTTCCTCTTTGTGGACCGATCTTCCTGTGAGGGAATCGCACCTTCCTGTGCAGGAATCATAACTTCCTCTTGGAGAATGCCTCTACCTATATGGGAAAGAAACTTCCTTTGAGGAAACCTTCTTAGTGTGGGGGAATGCACTTTCCTGTATGAGGACCTATTATGCTGCGAATGAATCGCTCATTCTGGAGGAACCATTCTTTCAATGCAGGAAATATACCTTCCTGTGTGGACACTTCATTCTTTGTGGGACATGCACGTTCCTGTGTGCAGAACTATCTTCCATTGATGGAAACGCCACATCCGTGTGGAAAAAATTCTACCGGATGGTGAATACTCCTTCCAGTGTGGGAAATGTCCCTTCCGGTGTAGGAACCCATTTTTCTATGGAGGAGTGTCCTTTTTGTTTTACGAACCCTTCTTCCCGTGAGGGAAATGCACTTTAGTGTGTGCGATCTCCCTTCCTATGAGGGCGTCACCCATTCCTGTGAGGGAAATGGACTTTCCTGTTTGATGACCTATCTTCCTGTGAGGGAATAGCACCTTCCTGTGGGGGAATCATAACTTCCTGTTGGAGAAAGCCTCTTCCTCTGGGGGAAATGAACTTCCTGGGAGGCAACATTCTTCCTGTTGGGAAATGACCTTTCCTGTATGTGGACCCATTGTGCTGAGAATGAATCGCTCCCTCATGTGGGGATACAATACTTCCTCTGGGGGAACCATTCTTCCTCTGGAGGAAATGTCCATTCCTGTGTGGACACACTTCATTCTTTTTGGGACATGCACGTTCCTCTGTGCAGAAATGTCTTCCCTTGATGGAAACACAACTTCCGGTAGGAAACAAAACTTCCCGACGGTGAACCCTCCTTCCTGTGGTGGAAATGTCCCTTCTGGTGTAGGAACCCATTTTCTTTGGGGAGTATCCCTTTTGTATTAGGAACCTTTCTGCGTATGGGAGAAATGCACTTTCCTGTCTGCAGATCTCTCTTCCTTTGAGGGTGTTGCGCCTTCCTGTGGGGGAAAGGCACTTTCCTGATTGTAGTCCAAACATCCGGTGAGGGAATCGTACTTCCTGTGGGGGAATCGCAACTTCCTGTGGGAGAAAGCCTATTCCTGCGGGGGAAATGAACTTCCTCGGAGGAAACCTTCTTCCTGTGGGGGAAATGCACTTTCCTGTAAGCGGACCTATTATTCTGCGATGAATCGCTCATTCATGTGGGGAAACAATACTTCCCCCCGGGAACCTTTCTTTCTCTCAAGGAAATGTCCCTTCCTGTGTGGACACTTCATTCTTTGTGGGGAATACATGTTCCTGTGTGTAGAAGCAATTCCCATTGATGGAAACAAAACTTCCCGACAGTGAAAACTTTTTCCTGTGGGGGAAATGTCCCTTCCGGTGTAGGAACCCATTCTATATGGGGGAGTGTCCCTTTTGTTTTAGGAACCCTTCTTTTTGTGGGGGAAATGCACTTTCCTGTGTGCGGATGTCTCTTCCTGTGAGGTCGCCACGCCTACCTGTGGGGGAAATGCACTTTCCTGTTTGTGGACCTATCTTCTTGTGAGGGAATCCCACCTTCCTGTGGGGGAATCGAAACTACCTGTTGGAGAACCCTCTTTTGTAGGGGGAAACTAAATTCCCGTGAAAAACCTTCTTCCTGTGTGGGAAATACACTTAGCTGTACGCTGACATATTATGCTGTGAATGAATCGGCCCTTCACGTGGGGAAACAATACTTCCTCTGGGGCAACCATTCTTCTTCTGGAGGAAATGTCCCTTCCTGTGTGGACACACTTCATTCTTTGTGGGACATGGGCGATCCTCTTTGCTGAAGTATCTTCCATTGATGGAAACGCAACTTCCTGTGTTGAAACAAAACTACCCAAGGCTTAACCCTCCTTCAGGTGTCGGAAATGTCCCTTCCGATGTAGGAACCCATTTTATATGGGGGAGTGTCCCTTTTGTTTTAGGAACACTTCTTCCTGTTGGGGAAATGCACTTTCCTGTGTGCGGATGTCTTTTCTTGTGAGGGCGTTGAACCTTCCTGTGGGGGAATGCACTATCCTGTTTGTGGACCTATCTTCCAGTGAGGGAATCGCACCTTCCTGAGAGGGAATCATAACTTCCTGTTGGAGAAGGCCTCGACCTATATGGGAAACAAACTTCCCTTGAGGAACCCTTCCTCTGGTGGGGAAATGCACTTTCCTGTATGGGACTTATTATGCTGTGAATGAATCGCTCCTTCATGTGGGGAAACAATACTTCCTCTGAGGGAAGCTTCATCCTCTGGAGGAAATGTCTCTTCCTGTGTGTGAACACTTCTCTCTTTGTGGGACATGCACTTTCCTGTGTGCAGATCTATCTTTCGTTGAGGGCATCCCACCTTCCTTTCGGGGTATTGCAACTTCGTTGTCAGAATCCTACCTCTAATGGGGGAACTGCATTTTTCCTTTGTGTGAAACTATTTTCGTGTGAGGGAGGTGCACATTGATGTGGTGGAAATTAAACTTCCTGAGGGAGATGAACTATTTCTGTGGGAGAAATTCACTGGTTGCAAGGAAACCCTTCTTACTGTGTGGGAAGTGCACTTTCCATTATGCAGACCTATATTCCTGTGATGGAATCGAACTTCCTGTGGGGATACCAGACTTCCGGTGGGGAACCCTTTGTCCTCTGGGTGAAATTTTCATGTGGTTTGGGAACCCGTCTCGCTCTGGGAGAAAGCATTTCCTGTTTGCAGACCGATGGTCCTTTGATGGGAATGCAACCTCCCGTGTGAAAACCAAACTTCCCGATTGTGAACCATCCTTCTTGTGGGGAAATTTCCTATCTGGTATGGGAACCCATTCTCCTATTAGGGAGTTTTCCCTTCCATTGTAGAAACCCTTCTTCCTTTGGGGGAAATGCTCTTTCCTCTTTGTGGACCGATCTTCCTGTGAGGGAATCGCACCTTCCTGTGCAGGAATCATAACTTCCTCTTGGAGAATGCCTCTACCTATATGGGAAAGAAACTTCCTTTGAGGAAACCTTCTTAGTGTGGGGGAATGCACTTTCCTGTATGAGGACCTATTATGCTGCGAATGAATCGCTCATTCTGGAGGAACCATTCTTTCAATGCAGGAAATATACCTTCCTGTGTGGACACTTCATTCTTTGTGGGACATGCACGTTCCTGTGTGCAGAACTATCTTCCATTGATGGAAACGCCACATCCGTGTGGAAAAAATTCTACCGGATGGTGAATACTCCTTCCAGTGTGGGAAATGTCCCTTCCGGTGTAGGAACCCATTTTTCTATGGAGGAGTGTCCTTTTTGTTTTACGAACCCTTCTTCCCGTGAGGGAAATGCACTTTAGTGTGTGCGATCTCCCTTCCTATGAGGGCGTCACCCATTCCTGTGAGGGAAATGGACTTTCCTGTTTGATGACCTATCTTCCTGTGAGGGAATAGCACCTTCCTGTGGGGGAATCATAACTTCCTGTTGGAGAAAGCCTCTTCCTCTGGGGGAAATGAACTTCCTGGGAGGCAACATTCTTCCTGTTGGGAAATGACCTTTCCTGTATGTGGACCCATTGTGCTGAGAATGAATCGCTCCCTCATGTGGGGATACAATACTTCCTCTGGGGGAACCATTCTTCCTCTGGAGGAAATGTCCATTCCTGTGTGGACACACTTCATTCTTTTTGGGACATGCACGTTCCTCTGTGCAGAAATGTCTTCCCTTGATGGAAACACAACTTCCGGTAGGAAACAAAACTTCCCGACGGTGAACCCTCCTTCCTGTGGTGGAAATGTCCCTTCTGGTGTAGGAACCCATTTTCTTTGGGGAGTATCCCTTTTGTATTAGGAACCTTTCTGCGTATGGGAGAAATGCACTTTCCTGTCTGCAGATCTCTCTTCCTTTGAGGGTGTTGCGCCTTCCTGTGGGGGAAAGGCACTTTCCTGATTGTAGTCCAAACATCCGGTGAGGGAATCGTACTTCCTGTGGGGGAATCGCAACTTCCTGTGGGAGAAAGCCTATTCCTGCGGGGGAAATGAACTTCCTCGGAGGAAACCTTCTTCCTGTGGGGGAAATGCACTTTCCTGTAAGCGGACCTATTATTCTGCGATGAATCGCTCATTCATGTGGGGAAACAATACTTCCCCCCGGGAACCTTTCTTTCTCTCAAGGAAATGTCCCTTCCTGTGTGGACACTTCATTCTTTGTGGGGAATACATGTTCCTGTGTGTAGAAGCAATTCCCATTGATGGAAACAAAACTTCCCGACAGTGAAAACTTTTTCCTGTGGGGGAAATGTCCCTTCCGGTGTAGGAACCCATTCTATATGGGGGAGTGTCCCTTTTGTTTTAGGAACCCTTCTTTTTGTGGGGGAAATGCACTTTCCTGTGTGCGGATGTCTCTTCCTGTGAGGTCGCCACGCCTACCTGTGGGGGAAATGCACTTTCCTGTTTGTGGACCTATCTTCTTGTGAGGGAATCCCACCTTCCTGTGGGGGAATCGAAACTACCTGTTGGAGAACCCTCTTTTGTAGGGGGAAACTAAATTCCCGTGAAAAACCTTCTTCCTGTGTGGGAAATACACTTAGCTGTACGCTGACATATTATGCTGTGAATGAATCGGCCCTTCACGTGGGGAAACAATACTTCCTCTGGGGCAACCATTCTTCTTCTGGAGGAAATGTCCCTTCCTGTGTGGACACACTTCATTCTTTGTGGGACATGGGCGATCCTCTTTGCTGAAGTATCTTCCATTGATGGAAACGCAACTTCCTGTGTTGAAACAAAACTACCCAAGGCTTAACCCTCCTTCAGGTGTCGGAAATGTCCCTTCCGATGTAGGAACCCATTTTATATGGGGGAGTGTCCCTTTTGTTTTAGGAACACTTCTTCCTGTTGGGGAAATGCACTTTCCTGTGTGCGGATGTCTTTTCTTGTGAGGGCGTTGAACCTTCCTGTGGGGGAATGCACTATCCTGTTTGTGGACCTATCTTCCAGTGAGGGAATCGCACCTTCCTGAGAGGGAATCATAACTTCCTGTTGGAGAAGGCCTCGACCTATATGGGAAACAAACTTCCCTTGAGGAACCCTTCCTCTGGTGGGGAAATGCACTTTCCTGTATGGGACTTATTATGCTGTGAATGAATCGCTCCTTCATGTGGGGAAACAATACTTCCTCTGAGGGAAGCTTCATCCTCTGGAGGAAATGTCTCTTCCTGTGTGTGAACACTTCTCTCTTTGTGGGACATGCACTTTCCTGTGTGCAGATCTATCTTTCGTTGAGGGCATCCCACCTTCCTTTCGGGGTATTGCAACTTCGTTGTCAGAATCCTACCTCTAATGGGGGAACTGCATTTTTCCTTTGTGTGAAACTATTTTCGTGTGAGGGAGGTGCACATTGATGTGGTGGAAATTAAACTTCCTGAGGGAGATGAACTATTTCTGTGGGAGAAATTCACTGGTTGCAAGGAAACCCTTCTTACTGTGTGGGAAGTGCACTTTCCATTATGCAGACCTATATTCCTGTGATGGAATCGAACTTCCTGTGGGGATACCAGACTTCCGGTGGGGAACCCTTTGTCCTCTGGGTGAAATTTTCATGTGGTTTGGGAACCCGTCTCGCTCTGGGAGAAAGCATTTCCTGTTTGCAGACCGATGGTCCTTTGATGGGAATGCAACCTCCCGTGTGAAAACCAAACTTCCCGATTGTGAACCATCCTTCTTGTGGGGAAATTTCCTATCTGGTATGGGAACCCATTCTCCTATTAGGGAGTTTTCCCTTCCATTGTAGAAACCCTTCTTCCTTTGGGGGAAATGCTCTTTCCTCTTTGTGGACCGATCTTCCTGTGAGGGAATCGCACCTTCCTGTGCAGGAATCATAACTTCCTCTTGGAGAATGCCTCTACCTATATGGGAAAGAAACTTCCTTTGAGGAAACCTTCTTAGTGTGGGGGAATGCACTTTCCTGTATGAGGACCTATTATGCTGCGAATGAATCGCTCATTCTGGAGGAACCATTCTTTCAATGCAGGAAATATACCTTCCTGTGTGGACACTTCATTCTTTGTGGGACATGCACGTTCCTGTGTGCAGAACTATCTTCCATTGATGGAAACGCCACATCCGTGTGGAAAAAATTCTACCGGATGGTGAATACTCCTTCCAGTGTGGGAAATGTCCCTTCCGGTGTAGGAACCCATTTTTCTATGGAGGAGTGTCCTTTTTGTTTTACGAACCCTTCTTCCCGTGAGGGAAATGCACTTTAGTGTGTGCGATCTCCCTTCCTATGAGGGCGTCACCCATTCCTGTGAGGGAAATGGACTTTCCTGTTTGATGACCTATCTTCCTGTGAGGGAATAGCACCTTCCTGTGGGGGAATCATAACTTCCTGTTGGAGAAAGCCTCTTCCTCTGGGGGAAATGAACTTCCTGGGAGGCAACATTCTTCCTGTTGGGAAATGACCTTTCCTGTATGTGGACCCATTGTGCTGAGAATGAATCGCTCCCTCATGTGGGGATACAATACTTCCTCTGGGGGAACCATTCTTCCTCTGGAGGAAATGTCCATTCCTGTGTGGACACACTTCATTCTTTTTGGGACATGCACGTTCCTCTGTGCAGAAATGTCTTCCCTTGATGGAAACACAACTTCCGGTAGGAAACAAAACTTCCCGACGGTGAACCCTCCTTCCTGTGGTGGAAATGTCCCTTCTGGTGTAGGAACCCATTTTCTTTGGGGAGTATCCCTTTTGTATTAGGAACCTTTCTGCGTATGGGAGAAATGCACTTTCCTGTCTGCAGATCTCTCTTCCTTTGAGGGTGTTGCGCCTTCCTGTGGGGGAAAGGCACTTTCCTGATTGTAGTCCAAACATCCGGTGAGGGAATCGTACTTCCTGTGGGGGAATCGCAACTTCCTGTGGGAGAAAGCCTATTCCTGCGGGGGAAATGAACTTCCTCGGAGGAAACCTTCTTCCTGTGGGGGAAATGCACTTTCCTGTAAGCGGACCTATTATTCTGCGATGAATCGCTCATTCATGTGGGGAAACAATACTTGCCCCCGGGAACCTTTCTTTCTCTCAAGGAAATGTCCCTTCCTGTGTGGACACTTCATTCTTTGTGGGGAATACATGTTCCTGTGTGTAGAAGCAATTCCCATTGATGGAAACAAAACTTCCCGACAGTGAAAACTTTTTCCTGTGGGGGAAATGTCCCTTCCGGTGTAGGAACCCATTCTATATGGGGGAGTGTCCCTTTTGTTTTAGGAACCCTTCTTTTTGTGGGGGAAATGCACTTTCCTGTGTGCGGATGTCTCTTCCTGTGAGGTCGCCACGCCTACCTGTGGGGGAAATGCACTTTCCTGTTTGTGGACCTATCTTCTTGTGAGGGAATCCCACCTTCCTGTGGGGGAATCGAAACTACCTGTTGGAGAACCCTCTTTTGTAGGGGGAAACTAAATTCCCGTGAAAAACCTTCTTCCTGTGTGGGAAATACACTTAGCTGTACGCTGACATATTATGCTGTGAATGAATCGGCCCTTCACGTGGGGAAACAATACTTCCTCTGGGGCAACCATTCTTCTTCTGGAGGAAATGTCCCTTCCTGTGTGGACACACTTCATTCTTTGTGGGACATGGGCGATCCTCTTTGCTGAAGTATCTTCCATTGATGGAAACGCAACTTCCTGTGTTGAAACAAAACTACCCAAGGCTTAACCCTCCTTCAGGTGTCGGAAATGTCCCTTCCGATGTAGGAACCCATTTTATATGGGGGAGTGTCCCTTTTGTTTTAGGAACACTTCTTCCTGTTGGGGAAATGCACTTTCCTGTGTGCGGATGTCTTTTCTTGTGAGGGCGTTGAACCTTCCTGTGGGGGAATGCACTATCCTGTTTGTGGACCTATCTTCCAGTGAGGGAATCGCACCTTCCTGAGAGGGAATCATAACTTCCTGTTGGAGAAGGCCTCGACCTATATGGGAAACAAACTTCCCTTGAGGAACCCTTCCTCTGGTGGGGAAATGCACTTTCCTGTATGGGACTTATTATGCTGTGAATGAATCGCTCCTTCATGTGGGGAAACAATACTTCCTCTGAGGGAAGCTTCATCCTCTGGAGGAAATGTCTCTTCCTGTGTGTGAACACTTCTCTCTTTGTGGGACATGCACTTTCCTGTGTGCAGATCTATCTTTCGTTGAGGGCATCCCACCTTCCTTTCGGGGTATTGCAACTTCGTTGTCAGAATCCTACCTCTAATGGGGGAACTGCATTTTTCCTTTGTGTGAAACTATTTTCGTGTGAGGGAGGTGCACATTGATGTGGTGGAAATTAAACTTCCTGAGGGAGATGAACTATTTCTGTGGGAGAAATTCACTGGTTGCAAGGAAACCCTTCTTACTGTGTGGGAAGTGCACTTTCCATTATGCAGACCTATATTCCTGTGATGGAATCGAACTTCCTGTGGGGATACCAGACTTCCGGTGGGGAACCCTTTGTCCTCTGGGTGAAATTTTCATGTGGTTTGGGAACCCGTCTCGCTCTGGGAGAAAGCATTTCCTGTTTGCAGACCGATGGTCCTTTGATGGGAATGCAACCTCCCGTGTGAAAACCAAACTTCCCGATTGTGAACCATCCTTCTTGTGGGGAAATTTCCTATCTGGTATGGGAACCCATTCTCCTATTAGGGAGTTTTCCCTTCCATTGTAGAAACCCTTCTTCCTTTGGGGGAAATGCTCTTTCCTCTTTGTGGACCGATCTTCCTGTGAGGGAATCGCACCTTCCTGTGCAGGAATCATAACTTCCTCTTGGAGAATGCCTCTACCTATATGGGAAAGAAACTTCCTTTGAGGAAACCTTCTTAGTGTGGGGGAATGCACTTTCCTGTATGAGGACCTATTATGCTGCGAATGAATCGCTCATTCTGGAGGAACCATTCTTTCAATGCAGGAAATATACCTTCCTGTGTGGACACTTCATTCTTTGTGGGACATGCACGTTCCTGTGTGCAGAACTATCTTCCATTGATGGAAACGCCACATCCGTGTGGAAAAAATTCTACCGGATGGTGAATACTCCTTCCAGTGTGGGAAATGTCCCTTCCGGTGTAGGAACCCATTTTTCTATGGAGGAGTGTCCTTTTTGTTTTACGAACCCTTCTTCCCGTGAGGGAAATGCACTTTAGTGTGTGCGATCTCCCTTCCTATGAGGGCGTCACCCATTCCTGTGAGGGAAATGGACTTTCCTGTTTGATGACCTATCTTCCTGTGAGGGAATAGCACCTTCCTGTGGGGGAATCATAACTTCCTGTTGGAGAAAGCCTCTTCCTCTGGGGGAAATGAACTTCCTGGGAGGCAACATTCTTCCTGTTGGGAAATGACCTTTCCTGTATGTGGACCCATTGTGCTGAGAATGAATCGCTCCCTCATGTGGGGATACAATACTTCCTCTGGGGGAACCATTCTTCCTCTGGAGGAAATGTCCATTCCTGTGTGGACACACTTCATTCTTTTTGGGACATGCACGTTCCTCTGTGCAGAAATGTCTTCCCTTGATGGAAACACAACTTCCGGTAGGAAACAAAACTTCCCGACGGTGAACCCTCCTTCCTGTGGTGGAAATGTCCCTTCTGGTGTAGGAACCCATTTTCTTTGGGGAGTATCCCTTTTGTATTAGGAACCTTTCTGCGTATGGGAGAAATGCACTTTCCTGTCTGCAGATCTCTCTTCCTTTGAGGGTGTTGCGCCTTCCTGTGGGGGAAAGGCACTTTCCTGATTGTAGTCCAAACATCCGGTGAGGGAATCGTACTTCCTGTGGGGGAATCGCAACTTCCTGTGGGAGAAAGCCTATTCCTGCGGGGGAAATGAACTTCCTCTGAGGAAACCTTCTTCCTGTGGGGGAAATGCACTTTCCTGTAAGCGGACCTATTATTCTGCGATGAATCGCTCATTCATGTGGGGAAACAATACTTCCCCCCGGGAACCTTTCTTTCTCTCAAGGAAATGTCCCTTCCTGTGTGGACACTTCATTCTTTGTGGGGAATACATGTTCCTGTGTGTAGAAGCAATTCCCATTGATGGAAACAAAACTTCCCGACAGTGAAAACTTTTTCCTGTGGGGGAAATGTCCCTTCCGGTGTAGGAACCCATTCTATATGGGGGAGTGTCCCTTTTGTTTTAGGAACCCTTCTTTTTGTGGGGGAAATGCACTTTCCTGTGTGCGGATGTCTCTTCCTGTGAGGTCGCCACGCCTACCTGTGGGGGAAATGCACTTTCCTGTTTGTGGACCTATCTTCTTGTGAGGGAATCCCACCTTCCTGTGGGGGAATCGAAACTACCTGTTGGAGAACCCTCTTTTGTAGGGGGAAACTAAATTCCCGTGAAAAACCTTCTTCCTGTGTGGGAAATACACTTAGCTGTACGCTGACATATTATGCTGTGAATGAATCGGCCCTTCACGTGGGGAAACAATACTTCCTCTGGGGCAACCATTCTTCTTCTGGAGGAAATGTCCCTTCCTGTGTGGACACACTTCATTCTTTGTGGGACATGGGCGATCCTCTTTGCTGAACTATCTTCCATTGATGGAAACGCAACTTCCTGTGTTGAAACAAAACTACCCAAGGCTTAACCCTCCTTCAGGTGTCGGAAATGTCCCTTCCGATGTAGGAACCCATTTTATATGGGGGAGTGTCCCTTTTGTTTTAGGAACACTTCTTCCTGTTGGGGAAATGCACTTTCCTGTGTGCGGATGTCTTTTCTTGTGAGGGCGTTGAACCTTCCTGTGGGGGAATGCACTATCCTGTTTGTGGACCTATCTTCCAGTGAGGGAATCGCACCTTCCTGAGAGGGAATCATAACTTCCTGTTGGAGAAGGCCTCGACCTATATGGGAAACAAACTTCCCTTGAGGAACCCTTCCTCTGGTGGGGAAATGCACTTTCCTGTATGGGACTTATTATGCTGTGAATGAATCGCTCCTTCATGTGGGGAAACAATACTTCCTCTGAGGGAAGCTTCATCCTCTGGAGGAAATGTCTCTTCCTGTGTGTGAACACTTCTCTCTTTGTGGGACATGCACTTTCCTGTGTGCAGATCTATCTTTCGTTGAGGGCATCCCACCTTCCTTTCGGGGTATTGCAACTTCGTTGTCAGAATCCTACCTCTAATGGGGGAACTGCATTTTTCCTTTGTGTGAAACTATTTTCGTGTGAGGGAGGTGCACATTGATGTGGTGGAAATTAAACTTCCTGAGGGAGATGAACTATTTCTGTGGGAGAAATTCACTGGTTGCAAGGAAACCCTTCTTACTGTGTGGGAAGTGCACTTTCCATTATGCAGACCTATATTCCTGTGATGGAATCGAACTTCCTGTGGGGATACCAGACTTCCGGTGGGGAACCCTTTGTCCTCTGGGTGAAATTTTCATGTGGTTTGGGAACCCGTCTCGCTCTGGGAGAAAGCATTTCCTGTTTGCAGACCGATGGTCCTTTGATGGGAATGCAACCTCCCGTGTGAAAACCAAACTTCCCGATTGTGAACCATCCTTCCTGTGGGGAAATTTCCTATCTGGTATGGGAACCCATTCTCCTATTAGGGAGTTTTCCCTTCCATTGTAGAAACCCTTCTTCCTTTGGGGGAAATGCTCTTTCCTCTTTGTGGACCGATCTTCCTGTGAGGGAATCGCACCTTCCTGTGCAGGAATCATAACTTCCTCTTGGAGAATGCCTCTACCTATATGGGAAAGAAACTTCCTTTGAGGAAACCTTCTTAGTGTGGGGGAATGCACTTTCCTGTATGAGGACCTATTATGCTGCGAATGAATCGCTCATTCTGGAGGAACCATTCTTTCAATGCAGGAAATATACCTTCCTGTGTGGACACTTCATTCTTTGTGGGACATGCACGTTCCTGTGTGCAGAACTATCTTCCATTGATGGAAACGCCACATCCGTGTGGAAAAAATTCTACCGGATGGTGAATACTCCTTCCAGTGTGGGAAATGTCCCTTCCGGTGTAGGAACCCATTTTTCTATGGAGGAGTGTCCTTTTTGTTTTACGAACCCTTCTTCCCGTGAGGGAAATGCACTTTAGTGTGTGCGATCTCCCTTCCTATGAGGGCGTCACCCATTCCTGTGAGGGAAATGGACTTTCCTGTTTGATGACCTATCTTCCTGTGAGGGAATAGCACCTTCCTGTGGGGGAATCATAACTTCCTGTTGGAGAAAGCCTCTTCCTCTGGGGGAAATGAACTTCCTGGGAGGCAACATTCTTCCTGTTGGGAAATGACCTTTCCTGTATGTGGACCCATTGTGCTGAGAATGAATCGCTCCCTCATGTGGGGATACAATACTTCCTCTGGGGGAACCATTCTTCCTCTGGAGGAAATGTCCATTCCTGTGTGGACACACTTCATTCTTTTTGGGACATGCACGTTCCTCTGTGCAGAAATGTCTTCCCTTGATGGAAACACAACTTCCGGTAGGAAACAAAACTTCCCGACGGTGAACCCTCCTTCCTGTGGTGGAAATGTCCCTTCTGGTGTAGGAACCCATTTTCTTTGGGGAGTATCCCTTTTGTATTAGGAACCTTTCTGCGTATGGGAGAAATGCACTTTCCTGTCTGCAGATCTCTCTTCCTTTGAGGGTGTTGCGCCTTCCTGTGGGGGAAAGGCACTTTCCTGATTGTAGTCCAAACATCCGGTGAGGGAATCGTACTTCCTGTGGGGGAATCGCAACTTCCTGTGGGAGAAAGCCTATTCCTGCGGGGGAAATGAACTTCCTCTGAGGAAACCTTCTTCCTGTGGGGGAAATGCACTTTCCTGTAAGCGGACCTATTATTCTGCGATGAATCGCTCATTCATGTGGGGAAACAATACTTCCCCCCGGGAACCTTTCTTTCTCTCAAGGAAATGTCCCTTCCTGTGTGGACACTTCATTCTTTGTGGGGAATACATGTTCCTGTGTGTAGAAGCAATTCCCATTGATGGAAACAAAACTTCCCGACAGTGAAAACTTTTTCCTGTGGGGGAAATGTCCCTTCCGGTGTAGGAACCCATTCTATATGGGGGAGTGTCCCTTTTGTTTTAGGAACCCTTCTTTTTGTGGGGGAAATGCACTTTCCTGTGTGCGGATGTCTCTTCCTGTGAGGTCGCCACGCCTACCTGTGGGGGAAATGCACTTTCCTGTTTGTGGACCTATCTTCTTGTGAGGGAATCCCACCTTCCTGTGGGGGAATCGAAACTACCTGTTGGAGAACCCTCTTTTGTAGGGGGAAACTAAATTCCCGTGAAAAACCTTCTTCCTGTGTGGGAAATACACTTAGCTGTACGCTGACATATTATGCTGTGAATGAATCGGCCCTTCACGTGGGGAAACAATACTTCCTCTGGGGCAACCATTCTTCTTCTGGAGGAAATGTCCCTTCCTGTGTGGACACACTTCATTCTTTGTGGGACATGGGCGATCCTCTTTGCTGAACTATCTTCCATTGATGGAAACGCAACTTCCTGTGTTGAAACAAAACTACCCAAGGCTTAACCCTCCTTCAGGTGTCGGAAATGTCCCTTCCGATGTAGGAACCCATTTTATATGGGGGAGTGTCCCTTTTGTTTTAGGAACACTTCTTCCTGTTGGGGAAATGCACTTTCCTGTGTGCGGATGTCTTTTCTTGTGAGGGCGTTGAACCTTCCTGTGGGGGAATGCACTATCCTGTTTGTGGACCTATCTTCCAGTGAGGGAATCGCACCTTCCTGAGAGGGAATCATAACTTCCTGTTGGAGAAGGCCTCGACCTATATGGGAAACAAACTTCCCTTGAGGAACCCTTCCTCTGGTGGGGAAATGCACTTTCCTGTATGGGACTTATTATGCTGTGAATGAATCGCTCCTTCATGTGGGGAAACAATACTTCCTCTGAGGGAAGCTTCATCCTCTGGAGGAAATGTCTCTTCCTGTGTGTGAACACTTCTCTCTTTGTGGGACATGCACTTTCCTGTGTGCAGATCTATCTTTCGTTGAGGGCATCCCACCTTCCTTTCGGGGTATTGCAACTTCGTTGTCAGAATCCTACCTCTAATGGGGGAACTGCATTTTTCCTTTGTGTGAAACTATTTTCGTGTGAGGGAGGTGCACATTGATGTGGTGGAAATTAAACTTCCTGAGGGAGATGAACTATTTCTGTGGGAGAAATTCACTGGTTGCAAGGAAACCCTTCTTACTGTGTGGGAAGTGCACTTTCCATTATGCAGACCTATATTCCTGTGATGGAATCGAACTTCCTGTGGGGATACCAGACTTCCGGTGGGGAACCCTTTGTCCTCTGGGTGAAATTTTCATGTGGTTTGGGAACCCGTCTCGCTCTGGGAGAAAGCATTTCCTGTTTGCAGACCGATGGTCCTTTGATGGGAATGCAACCTCCCGTGTGAAAACCAAACTTCCCGATTGTGAACCATCCTTCCTGTGGGGAAATTTCCTATCTGGTATGGGAACCCATTCTCCTATTAGGGAGTTTTCCCTTCCATTGTAGAAACCCTTCTTCCTTTGGGGGAAATGCTCTTTCCTCTTTGTGGACCGATCTTCCTGTGAGGGAATCGCACCTTCCTGTGCAGGAATCATAACTTCCTCTTGGAGAATGCCTCTACCTATATGGGAAAGAAACTTCCTTTGAGGAAACCTTCTTAGTGTGGGGGAATGCACTTTCCTGTATGAGGACCTATTATGCTGCGAATGAATCGCTCATTCTGGAGGAACCATTCTTTCAATGCAGGAAATATACCTTCCTGTGTGGACACTTCATTCTTTGTGGGACATGCACGTTCCTGTGTGCAGAACTATCTTCCATTGATGGAAACGCCACATCCGTGTGGAAAAAATTCTACCGGATGGTGAATACTCCTTCCAGTGTGGGAAATGTCCCTTCCGGTGTAGGAACCCATTTTTCTATGGAGGAGTGTCCTTTTTGTTTTACGAACCCTTCTTCCCGTGAGGGAAATGCACTTTAGTGTGTGCGATCTCCCTTCCTATGAGGGCGTCACCCATTCCTGTGAGGGAAATGGACTTTCCTGTTTGATGACCTATCTTCCTGTGAGGGAATAGCACCTTCCTGTGGGGGAATCATAACTTCCTGTTGGAGAAAGCCTCTTCCTCTGGGGGAAATGAACTTCCTGGGAGGCAACATTCTTCCTGTTGGGAAATGACCTTTCCTGTATGTGGACCCATTGTGCTGAGAATGAATCGCTCCCTCATGTGGGGATACAATACTTCCTCTGGGGGAACCATTCTTCCTCTGGAGGAAATGTCCATTCCTGTGTGGACACACTTCATTCTTTTTGGGACATGCACGTTCCTCTGTGCAGAAATGTCTTCCCTTGATGGAAACACAACTTCCGGTAGGAAACAAAACTTCCCGACGGTGAACCCTCCTTCCTGTGGTGGAAATGTCCCTTCTGGTGTAGGAACCCATTTTCTTTGGGGAGTATCCCTTTTGTATTAGGAACCTTTCTGCGTATGGGAGAAATGCACTTTCCTGTCTGCAGATCTCTCTTCCTTTGAGGGTGTTGCGCCTTCCTGTGGGGGAAAGGCACTTTCCTGATTGTAGTCCAAACATCCGGTGAGGGAATCGTACTTCCTGTGGGGGAATCGCAACTTCCTGTGGGAGAAAGCCTATTCCTGCGGGGGAAATGAACTTCCTCGGAGGAAACCTTCTTCCTGTGGGGGAAATGCACTTTCCTGTAAGCGGACCTATTATTCTGCGATGAATCGCTCATTCATGTGGGGAAACAATACTTCCCCCCGGGAACCTTTCTTTCTCTCAAGGAAATGTCCCTTCCTGTGTGGACACTTCATTCTTTGTGGGGAATACATGTTCCTGTGTGTAGAAGCAATTCCCATTGATGGAAACAAAACTTCCCGACAGTGAAAACTTTTTCCTGTGGGGGAAATGTCCCTTCCGGTGTAGGAACCCATTCTATATGGGGGAGTGTCCCTTTTGTTTTAGGAACCCTTCTTTTTGTGGGGGAAATGCACTTTCCTGTGTGCGGATGTCTCTTCCTGTGAGGTCGCCACGCCTACCTGTGGGGGAAATGCACTTTCCTGTTTGTGGACCTATCTTCTTGTGAGGGAATCCCACCTTCCTGTGGGGGAATCGAAACTACCTGTTGGAGAACCCTCTTTTGTAGGGGGAAACTAAATTCCCGTGAAAAACCTTCTTCCTGTGTGGGAAATACACTTAGCTGTACGCTGACATATTATGCTGTGAATGAATCGGCCCTTCACGTGGGGAAACAATACTTCCTCTGGGGCAACCATTCTTCTTCTGGAGGAAATGTCCCTTCCTGTGTGGACACACTTCATTCTTTGTGGGACATGGGCGATCCTCTTTGCTGAACTATCTTCCATTGATGGAAACGCAACTTCCTGTGTTGAAACAAAACTACCCAAGGCTTAACCCTCCTTCAGGTGTCGGAAATGTCCCTTCCGATGTAGGAACCCATTTTATATGGGGGAGTGTCCCTTTTGTTTTAGGAACACTTCTTCCTGTTGGGGAAATGCACTTTCCTGTGTGCGGATGTCTTTTCTTGTGAGGGCGTTGAACCTTCCTGTGGGGGAATGCACTATCCTGTTTGTGGACCTATCTTCCAGTGAGGGAATCGCACCTTCCTGAGAGGGAATCATAACTTCCTGTTGGAGAAGGCCTCGACCTATATGGGAAACAAACTTCCCTTGAGGAACCCTTCCTCTGGTGGGGAAATGCACTTTCCTGTATGGGACTTATTATGCTGTGAATGAATCGCTCCTTCATGTGGGGAAACAATACTTCCTCTGAGGGAAGCTTCATCCTCTGGAGGAAATGTCTCTTCCTGTGTGTGAACACTTCTCTCTTTGTGGGACATGCACTTTCCTGTGTGCAGATCTATCTTTCGTTGAGGGCATCCCACTTTCCTTTCGGGGTATTGCAACTTCGTTGTCAGAATCCTACCTCTAATGGGGGAACTGCATTTTTCCTTTGTGTGAAACTATTTTCGTGTGAGGGAGGTGCACATTGATGTGGTGGAAATTAAACTTCCTGAGGGAGATGAACTATTTCTGTGGGAGAAATTCACTGGTTGCAAGGAAACCCTTCTTACTGTGTGGGAAGTGCACTTTCCATTATGCAGACCTATATTCCTGTGATGGAATCGAACTTCCTGTGGGGATACCAGACTTCCGGTGGGGAACCCTTTGTCCTCTGGGTGAAATTTTCATGTGGTTTGGGAACCCGTCTCGCTCTGGGAGAAAGCATTTCCTGTTTGCAGACCGATGGTCCTTTGATGGGAATGCAACCTCCCGTGTGAAAACCAAACTTCCCGATTGTGAACCATCCTTCCTGTGGGGAAATTTCCTATCTGGTATGGGAACCCATTCTCCTATTAGGGAGTTTTCCCTTCCATTGTAGAAACCCTTCTTCCTTTGGGGGAAATGCTCTTTCCTCTTTGTGGACCGATCTTCCTGTGAGGGAATCGCACCTTCCTGTGCAGGAATCATAACTTCCTCTTGGAGAATGCCTCTACCTATATGGGAAAGAAACTTCCTTTGAGGAAACCTTCTTAGTGTGGGGGAATGCACTTTC
Organism: Myotis nattereri; assembly: GCF_964212035.1. Lineage (NCBI taxonomy): Eukaryota > Metazoa > Chordata > Mammalia > Chiroptera > Vespertilionidae > Myotis > Myotis nattereri. The sequence continues at coordinate 41,467,585 of NC_138094.1, read as the reverse complement.
CTGTATGAGGACCTATTATGCTGCGAATGAATCGCTCATTCTGGAGGAACCATTCTTTCAATGCAGGAAATATACCTTCCTGTGTGGACACTTCATTCTTTGTGGGACATGCACGTTCCTGTGTGCAGAACTATCTTCCATTGATGGAAACGCCACATCCGTGTGGAAAAAATTCTACCGGATGGTGAATACTCCTTCCAGTGTGGGAAATGTCCCTTCCGGTGTAGGAACCCATTTTTCTATGGAGGAGTGTCCTTTTTGTTTTACGAACCCTTCTTCCCGTGAGGGAAATGCACTTTAGTGTGTGCGATCTCCCTTCCTATGAGGGCGTCACCCATTCCTGTGAGGGAAATGGACTTTCCTGTTTGATGACCTATCTTCCTGTGAGGGAATAGCACCTTCCTGTGGGGGAATCATAACTTCCTGTTGGAGAAAGCCTCTTCCTCTGGGGGAAATGAACTTCCTGGGAGGCAACATTCTTCCTGTTGGGAAATGACCTTTCCTGTATGTGGACCCATTGTGCTGAGAATGAATCGCTCCCTCATGTGGGGATACAATACTTCCTCTGGGGGAACCATTCTTCCTCTGGAGGAAATGTCCATTCCTGTGTGGACACACTTCATTCTTTTTGGGACATGCACGTTCCTCTGTGCAGAAATGTCTTCCCTTGATGGAAACACAACTTCCGGTAGGAAACAAAACTTCCCGACGGTGAACCCTCCTTCCTGTGGTGGAAATGTCCCTTCTGGTGTAGGAACCCATTTTCTTTGGGGAGTATCCCTTTTGTATTAGGAACCTTTCTGCGTATGGGAGAAATGCACTTTCCTGTCTGCAGATCTCTCTTCCTTTGAGGGTGTTGCGCCTTCCTGTGGGGGAAAGGCACTTTCCTGATTGTAGTCCAAACATCCGGTGAGGGAATCGTACTTCCTGTGGGGGAATCGCAACTTCCTGTGGGAGAAAGCCTATTCCTGCGGGGGAAATGAACTTCCTCGGAGGAAACCTTCTTCCTGTGGGGGAAATGCACTTTCCTGTAAGCGGACCTATTATTCTGCGATGAATCGCTCATTCATGTGGGGAAACAATACTTGCCCCCGGGAACCTTTCTTTCTCTCAAGGAAATGTCCCTTCCTGTGTGGACACTTCATTCTTTGTGGGGAATACATGTTCCTGTGTGTAGAAGCAATTCCCATTGATGGAAACAAAACTTCCCGACAGTGAAAACTTTTTCCTGTGGGGGAAATGTCCCTTCCGGTGTAGGAACCCATTCTATATGGGGGAGTGTCCCTTTTGTTTTAGGAACCCTTCTTTTTGTGGGGGAAATGCACTTTCCTGTGTGCAGATGTCTCTTCCTGTGAGGTCGCCACACCTACCTGTGGGGGAAATGCACTTTCCTGTTTGTGGACCTATCTTCTTGTGAGGGAATCCCACCTTCCTGTGGGGGAATCGAAACTACCTGTTGGAGAACCCTCTTTTGTAGGGGGAAACTAAATCCCTGTGAAAAACCTTCTTCCTGTGTGGGAAATACACTTAGCTGTACGCTGACTTATTATGCTGTGAATGAATCGGCCCTTCACGTGGGGAAACAATACTTCCTCTGGGGCAACCATTCTTCTTCTGGAGGAAATGTCCCTTCCTGTGTGGACACACTTCATTCTTTGTGGGACATGGGCGATCCTCTTTGCTGAAGTATCTTCCATTGATGGAAACGCAACTTCCTGTGTTGAAACAAAACTACCCAAGGCTTAACCCTCCTTCAGGTGTCGGAAATGTCCCTTCCGATGTAGGAACCCATTTTATATGGGGGAGTGTCCCTTTTGTTTTAGGAACCCTTCTTCCTGTTGGGGAAATGCACTTTCCTGTGTGCGGATGTCTTTTCTTGTGAGGGCGTCGAACCTTCCTGTGGGGGAATGCACTATCCTGTTTGTGGACCTATCTTCCAGTGAGGGAATCGCACCTTCCTGAGAGGGAATCATAACTTCCTGTTGGAGAAGGCCTCGACCTATATGGGAAACAAACTTCCCTTGAGGAACCCTTCCTCTGGTGGGGAAATGCACTTTCCTGTATGGGACTTATTATGCTGTGAATGAATCGCTCCTTCATGTGGGGAAACAATACTTCCTCTGAGGGAAGCTTCATCCTCTGGAGGAAATGTCTCTTCCTGTGTGTGAACACTTCTCTCTTTGTGGGACATGCACTTTCCTGTGTGCAGATCTATCTTTCGTTGAGGGCATCCCACCTTCCTTTCGGGGTATTGCAACTTCGTTGTCAGAATCCTACCTCTAATGGGGGAACTGCATTTTTCCTTTGTGTGAAACTATTTTCGTGTGAGGGAGGTGCACATTGATGTGGTGGAAATTAAACTTCCTGAGGGAGATGAACTATTTCTGTGGGAGAAATTCACTGGTTGCAAGGAAACCCTTCTTACTGTGTGGGAAGTGCACTTTCCATTATGCAGACCTATATTCCTGTGATGGAATCGAACTTCCTGTGGGGATACCAGACTTCCGGTGGGGAACCCTTTGTCCTCTGGGTGAAATTTTCATGTGGTTTGGGAACCCGTCTCGCTCTGGGAGAAAGCATTTCCTGTTTGCAGACCGATGGTCCTTTGATGGGAATGCAACCTCCCGTGTGAAAACCAAACTTCCCGATTGTGAACCATCCTTCTTGTGGGGAAATTTCCTATCTGGTATGGGAACCCATTCTCCTATTAGGGAGTTTTCCCTTCCATTGTAGAAACCCTTCTTCCTTTGGGGGAAATGCTCTTTCCTCTTTGTGGACCGATCTTCCTGTGAGGGAATCGCACCTTCCTGTGCAGGAATCATAACTTCCTCTTGGAGAATGCCTCTACCTATATGGGAAAGAAACTTCCTTTGAGGAAACCTTCTTAGTGTGGGGGAATGCACTTTCCTGTATGAGGACCTATTATGCTGCGAATGAATCGCTCATTCTGGAGGAACCATTCTTTCAATGCAGGAAATATACCTTCCTGTGTGGACACTTCATTCTTTGTGGGACATGCACGTTCCTGTGTGCAGAACTATCTTCCATTGATGGAAACGCCACATCCGTGTGGAAAAAATTCTACCGGATGGTGAATACTCCTTCCAGTGTGGGAAATGTCCCTTCCGGTGTAGGAACCCATTTTTCTATGGAGGAGTGTCCTTTTTGTTTTACGAACCCTTCTTCCCGTGAGGGAAATGCACTTTAGTGTGTGCGATCTCCCTTCCTATGAGGGCGTCACCCATTCCTGTGAGGGAAATGGACTTTCCTGTTTGATGACCTATCTTCCTGTGAGGGAATAGCACCTTCCTGTGGGGGAATCATAACTTCCTGTTGGAGAAAGCCTCTTCCTCTGGGGGAAATGAACTTCCTGGGAGGCAACATTCTTCCTGTTGGGAAATGACCTTTCCTGTATGTGGACCCATTGTGCTGAGAATGAATCGCTCCCTCATGTGGGGATACAATACTTCCTCTGGGGGAACCATTCTTCCTCTGGAGGAAATGTCCATTCCTGTGTGGACACACTTCATTCTTTTTGGGACATGCACGTTCCTCTGTGCAGAAATGTCTTCCCTTGATGGAAACACAACTTCCGGTAGGAAACAAAACTTCCCGACGGTGAACCCTCCTTCCTGTGGTGGAAATGTCCCTTCTGGTGTAGGAACCCATTTTCTTTGGGGAGTATCCCTTTTGTATTAGGAACCTTTCTGCGTATGGGAGAAATGCACTTTCCTGTCTGCAGATCTCTCTTCCTTTGAGGGTGTTGCGCCTTCCTGTGGGGGAAAGGCACTTTCCTGATTGTAGTCCAAACATCCGGTGAGGGAATCGTACTTCCTGTGGGGGAATCGCAACTTCCTGTGGGAGAAAGCCTATTCCTGCGGGGGAAATGAACTTCCTCGGAGGAAACCTTCTTCCTGTGGGGGAAATGCACTTTCCTGTAAGCGGACCTATTATTCTGCGATGAATCGCTCATTCATGTGGGGAAACAATACTTCCCCCCGGGAACCTTTCTTTCTCTCAAGGAAATGTCCCTTCCTGTGTGGACACTTCATTCTTTGTGGGGAATACATGTTCCTGTGTGTAGAAGCAATTCCCATTGATGGAAACAAAACTTCCCGACAGTGAAAACTTTTTCCTGTGGGGGAAATGTCCCTTCCGGTGTAGGAACCCATTCTATATGGGGGAGTGTCCCTTTTGTTTTAGGAACCCTTCTTTTTGTGGGGGAAATGCACTTTCCTGTGTGCGGATGTCTCTTCCTGTGAGGTCGCCACGCCTACCTGTGGGGGAAATGCACTTTCCTGTTTGTGGACCTATCTTCTTGTGAGGGAATCCCACCTTCCTGTGGGGGAATCGAAACTACCTGTTGGAGAACCCTCTTTTGTAGGGGGAAACTAAATTCCCGTGAAAAACCTTCTTCCTGTGTGGGAAATACACTTAGCTGTACGCTGACATATTATGCTGTGAATGAATCGGCCCTTCACGTGGGGAAACAATACTTCCTCTGGGGCAACCATTCTTCTTCTGGAGGAAATGTCCCTTCCTGTGTGGACACACTTCATTCTTTGTGGGACATGGGCGATCCTCTTTGCTGAACTATCTTCCATTGATGGAAACGCAACTTCCTGTGTTGAAACAAAACTACCCAAGGCTTAACCCTCCTTCAGGTGTCGGAAATGTCCCTTCCGATGTAGGAACCCATTTTATATGGGGGAGTGTCCCTTTTGTTTTAGGAACACTTCTTCCTGTTGGGGAAATGCACTTTCCTGTGTGCGGATGTCTTTTCTTGTGAGGGCGTCGAACCTTCCTGTGGGGGAATGCACTATCCTGTTTGTGGACCTATCTTCCAGTGAGGGAATCGCACCTTCCTGAGAGGGAATCATAACTTCCTGTTGGAGAAGGCCTCGACCTATATGGGAAACAAACTTCCCTTGAGGAACCCTTCCTCTGGTGGGGAAATGCACTTTCCTGTATGGGACTTATTATGCTGTGAATGAATCGCTCCTTCATGTGGGGAAACAATACTTCCTCTGAGGGAAGCTTCATCCTCTGGAGGAAATGTCTCTTCCTGTGTGTGAACACTTCTCTCTTTGTGGGACATGCACTTTCCTGTGTGCAGATCTATCTTTCGTTGAGGGCATCCCACCTTCCTTTCGGGGTATTGCAACTTCGTTGTCAGAATCCTACCTCTAATGGGGGACCTGCATTTTTCCTTTGTGTGAAACTATTTTCGTGTGAGGGAGGTGCACATTGATGTGGTGGAAATTAAACTTCCTGAGGGAGATGAACTATTTCTGTGGGAGAAATTCACTGGTTGCAAGGAAACCCTTCTTACTGTGTGGGAAGTGCACTTTCCATTATGCAGACCTATATTCCTGTGATGGAATCGAACTTCCTGTGGGGATACCAGACTTCCGGTGGGGAACCCTTTGTCCTCTGGGTGAAATTTTCATGTGGTTTGGGAACCCGTCTCGCTCTGGGAGAAAGCATTTCCTGTTTGCAGACCGATGGTCCTTTGATGGGAATGCAACCTCCCGTGTGAAAACCAAACTTCCCGATTGTGAACCATCCTTCTTGTGGGGAAATTTCCTATCTGGTATGGGAACCCATTCTCCTATTAGGGAGTTTTCCCTTCCATTGTAGAAACCCTTCTTCCTTTGGGGGAAATGCTCTTTCCTCTTTGTGGACCGATCTTCCTGTGAGGGAATCGCACCTTCCTGTGCAGGAATCATAACTTCCTCTTGGAGAATGCCTCTACCTATATGGGAAAGAAACTTCCTTTGAGGAAACCTTCTTAGTGTGGGGGAATGCACTTTCCTGTATGAGGACCTATTATGCTGCGAATGAATCGCTCATTCTGGAGGAACCATTCTTTCAATGCAGGAAATATACCTTCCTGTGTGGACACTTCATTCTTTGTGGGACATGCACGTTCCTGTGTGCAGAACTATCTTCCATTGATGGAAACGCCACATCCGTGTGGAAAAAATTCTACCGGATGGTGAATACTCCTTCCAGTGTGGGAAATGTCCCTTCCGGTGTAGGAACCCATTTTTCTATGGAGGAGTGTCCTTTTTGTTTTACGAACCCTTCTTCCCGTGAGGGAAATGCACTTTAGTGTGTGCGATCTCCCTTCCTATGAGGGCGTCACCCATTCCTGTGAGGGAAATGGACTTTCCTGTTTGATGACCTATCTTCCTGTGAGGGAATAGCACCTTCCTGTGGGGGAATCATAACTTCCTGTTGGAGAAAGCCTCTTCCTCTGGGGGAAATGAACTTCCTGGGAGGCAACATTCTTCCTGTTGGGAAATGACCTTTCCTGTATGTGGACCCATTGTGCTGAGAATGAATCGCTCCCTCATGTGGGGATACAATACTTCCTCTGGGGGAACCATTCTTCCTCTGGAGGAAATGTCCATTCCTGTGTGGACACACTTCATTCTTTTTGGGACATGCACGTTCCTCTGTGCAGAAATGTCTTCCCTTGATGGAAACACAACTTCCGGTAGGAAACAAAACTTCCCGACGGTGAACCCTCCTTCCTGTGGTGGAAATGTCCCTTCTGGTGTAGGAACCCATTTTCTTTGGGGAGTATCCCTTTTGTATTAGGAACCTTTCTGCGTATGGGAGAAATGCACTTTCCTGTCTGCAGATCTCTCTTCCTTTGAGGGTGTTGCGCCTTCCTGTGGGGGAAAGGCACTTTCCTGATTGTAGTCCAAACATCCGGTGAGGGAATCGTACTTCCTGTGGGGGAATCGCAACTTCCTGTGGGAGAAAGCCTATTCCTGCGGGGGAAATGAACTTCCTCTGAGGAAACCTTCTTCCTGTGGGGGAAATGCACTTTCCTGTAAGCGGACCTATTATTCTGCGATGAATCGCTCATTCATGTGGGGAAACAATACTTCCCCCCGGGAACCTTTCTTTCTCTCAAGGAAATGTCCCTTCCTGTGTGGACACTTCATTCTTTGTGGGGAATACATGTTCCTGTGTGTAGAAGCAATTCCCATTGATGGAAACAAAACTTCCCGACAGTGAAAACTTTTTCCTGTGGGGGAAATGTCCCTTCCGGTGTAGGAACCCATTCTATATGGGGGAGTGTCCCTTTTGTTTTAGGAACCCTTCTTTTTGTGGGGGAAATGCACTTTCCTGTGTGCGGATGTCTCTTCCTGTGAGGTCGCCACGCCTACCTGTGGGGGAAATGCACTTTCCTGTTTGTGGACCTATCTTCTTGTGAGGGAATCCCACCTTCCTGTGGGGGAATCGAAACTACCTGTTGGAGAACCCTCTTTTGTAGGGGGAAACTAAATTCCCGTGAAAAACCTTCTTCCTGTGTGGGAAATACACTTAGCTGTACGCTGACATATTATGCTGTGAATGAATCGGCCCTTCACGTGGGGAAACAATACTTCCTCTGGGGCAACCATTCTTCTTCTGGAGGAAATGTCCCTTCCTGTGTGGACACACTTCATTCTTTGTGGGACATGGGCGATCCTCTTTGCTGAACTATCTTCCATTGATGGAAACGCAACTTCCTGTGTTGAAACAAAACTACCCAAGGCTTAACCCTCCTTCAGGTGTCGGAAATGTCCCTTCCGATGTAGGAACCCATTTTATATGGGGGAGTGTCCCTTTTGTTTTAGGAACACTTCTTCCTGTTGGGGAAATGCACTTTCCTGTGTGCGGATGTCTTTTCTTGTGAGGGCGTCGAACCTTCCTGTGGGGGAATGCACTATCCTGTTTGTGGACCTATCTTCCAGTGAGGGAATCGCACCTTCCTGAGAGGGAATCATAACTTCCTGTTGGAGAAGGCCTCGACCTATATGGGAAACAAACTTCCCTTGAGGAACCCTTCCTCTGGTGGGGAAATGCACTTTCCTGTATGGGACTTATTATGCTGTGAATGAATCGCTCCTTCATGTGGGGAAACAATACTTCCTCTGAGGGAAGCTTCATCCTCTGGAGGAAATGTCTCTTCCTGTGTGTGAACACTTCTCTCTTTGTGGGACATGCACTTTCCTGTGTGCAGATCTATCTTTCGTTGAGGGCATCCCACCTTCCTTTCGGGGTATTGCAACTTCGTTGTCAGAATCCTACCTCTAATGGGGGACCTGCATTTTTCCTTTGTGTGAAACTATTTTCGTGTGAGGGAGGTGCACATTGATGTGGTGGAAATTAAACTTCCTGAGGGAGATGAACTATTTCTGTGGGAGAAATTCACTGGTTGCAAGGAAACCCTTCTTACTGTGTGGGAAGTGCACTTTCCATTATGCAGACCTATATTCCTGTGATGGAATCGAACTTCCTGTGGGGATACCAGACTTCCGGTGGGGAACCCTTTGTCCTCTGGGTGAAATTTTCATGTGGTTTGGGAACCCGTCTCGCTCTGGGAGAAAGCATTTCCTGTTTGCAGACCGATGGTCCTTTGATGGGAATGCAACCTCCCGTGTGAAAACCAAACTTCCCGATTGTGAACCATCCTTCCTGTGGGGAAATTTCCTATCTGGTATGGGAACCCATTCTCCTATTAGGGAGTTTTCCCTTCCATTGTAGAAACCCTTCTTCCTTTGGGGGAAATGCTCTTTCCTCTTTGTGGACCGATCTTCCTGTGAGGGAATCGCACCTTCCTGTGCAGGAATCATAACTTCCTCTTGGAGAATGCCTCTACCTATATGGGAAAGAAACTTCCTTTGAGGAAACCTTCTTAGTGTGGGGGAATGCACTTTCCTGTATGAGGACCTATTATGCTGCGAATGAATCGCTCATTCTGGAGGAACCATTCTTTCAATGCAGGAAATATACCTTCCTGTGTGGACACTTCATTCTTTGTGGGACATGCACGTTCCTGTGTGCAGAACTATCTTCCATTGATGGAAACGCCACATCCGTGTGGAAAAAATTCTACCGGATGGTGAATACTCCTTCCAGTGTGGGAAATGTCCCTTCCGGTGTAGGAACCCATTTTTCTATGGAGGAGTGTCCTTTTTGTTTTACGAACCCTTCTTCCCGTGAGGGAAATGCACTTTAGTGTGTGCGATCTCCCTTCCTATGAGGGCGTCACCCATTCCTGTGAGGGAAATGGACTTTCCTGTTTGATGACCTATCTTCCTGTGAGGGAATAGCACCTTCCTGTGGGGGAATCATAACTTCCTGTTGGAGAAAGCCTCTTCCTCTGGGGGAAATGAACTTCCTGGGAGGCAACATTCTTCCTGTTGGGAAATGACCTTTCCTGTATGTGGACCCATTGTGCTGAGAATGAATCGCTCCCTCATGTGGGGATACAATACTTCCTCTGGGGGAACCATTCTTCCTCTGGAGGAAATGTCCATTCCTGTGTGGACACACTTCATTCTTTTTGGGACATGCACGTTCCTCTGTGCAGAAATGTCTTCCCTTGATGGAAACACAACTTCCGGTAGGAAACAAAACTTCCCGACGGTGAACCCTCCTTCCTGTGGTGGAAATGTCCCTTCTGGTGTAGGAACCCATTTTCTTTGGGGAGTATCCCTTTTGTATTAGGAACCTTTCTGCGTATGGGAGAAATGCACTTTCCTGTCTGCAGATCTCTCTTCCTTTGAGGGTGTTGCGCCTTCCTGTGGGGGAAAGGCACTTTCCTGATTGTAGTCCAAACATCCGGTGAGGGAATCGTACTTCCTGTGGGGGAATCGCAACTTCCTGTGGGAGAAAGCCTATTCCTGCGGGGGAAATGAACTTCCTCTGAGGAAACCTTCTTCCTGTGGGGGAAATGCACTTTCCTGTAAGCGGACCTATTATTCTGCGATGAATCGCTCATTCATGTGGGGAAACAATACTTCCCCCCGGGAACCTTTCTTTCTCTCAAGGAAATGTCCCTTCCTGTGTGGACACTTCATTCTTTGTGGGGAATACATGTTCCTGTGTGTAGAAGCAATTCCCATTGATGGAAACAAAACTTCCCGACAGTGAAAACTTTTTCCTGTGGGGGAAATGTCCCTTCCGGTGTAGGAACCCATTCTATATGGGGGAGTGTCCCTTTTGTTTTAGGAACCCTTCTTTTTGTGGGGGAAATGCACTTTCCTGTGTGCGGATGTCTCTTCCTGTGAGGTCGCCACGCCTACCTGTGGGGGAAATGCACTTTCCTGTTTGTGGACCTATCTTCTTGTGAGGGAATCCCACCTTCCTGTGGGGGAATCGAAACTACCTGTTGGAGAACCCTCTTTTGTAGGGGGAAACTAAATTCCTGTGAAAAACCTTCTTCCTGTGTGGGAAATACACTTAGCTGTACGCTGACATATTATGCTGTGAATGAATCGGCCCTTCACGTGGGGAAACAATACTTCCTCTGGGGCAACCATTCTTCTTCTGGAGGAAATGTCCCTTCCTGTGTGGACACACTTCATTCTTTGTGGGACATGGGCGATCCTCTTTGCTGAAGTATCTTCCATTGATGGAAACGCAACTTCCTGTGTTGAAACAAAACTACCCAAGGCTTAACCCTCCTTCAGGTGTCGGAAATGTCCCTTCCGATGTAGGAACCCATTTTATATGGGGGAGTGTCCCTTTTGTTTTAGGAACACTTCTTCCTGTTGGGGAAATGCACTTTCCTGTGTGCGGATGTCTTTTCTTGTGAGGGCGTTGAACCTTCCTGTGGGGGAATGCACTATCCTGTTTGTGGACCTATCTTCCAGTGAGGGAATCGCACCTTCCTGAGAGGGAATCATAACTTCCTGTTGGAGAAGGCCTCGACCTATATGGGAAACAAACTTCCCTTGAGGAACCCTTCCTCTGGTGGGGAAATGCACTTTCCTGTATGGGACTTATTATGCTGTGAATGAATCGCTCCTTCATGTGGGGAAACAATACTTCCTCTGAGGGAAGCTTCATCCTCTGGAGGAAATGTCTCTTCCTGTGTGTGAACACTTCTCTCTTTGTGGGACATGCACTTTCCTGTGTGCAGATCTATCTTTCGTTGAGGGCATCCCACCTTCCTTTCGGGGTATTGCAACTTCGTTGTCAGAATCCTACCTCTAATGGGGGAACTGCATTTTTCCTTTGTGTGAAACTATTTTCGTGTGAGGGAGGTGCACATTGATGTGGTGGAAATTAAACTTCCTGAGGGAGATGAACTATTTCTGTGGGAGAAATTCACTGGTTGCAAGGAAACCCTTCTTACTGTGTGGGAAGTGCACTTTCCATTATGCAGACCTATATTCCTGTGATGGAATCGAACTTCCTGTGGGGATACCAGACTTCCGGTGGGGAACCCTTTGTCCTCTGGGTGAAATTTTCATGTGGTTTGGGAACCCGTCTCGCTCTGGGAGAAAGCATTTCCTGTTTGCAGACCGATGGTCCTTTGATGGGAATGCAACCTCCCGTGTGAAAACCAAACTTCCCGATTGTGAACCATCCTTCCTGTGGGGAAATTTCCTATCTGGTATGGGAACCCATTCTCCTATTAGGGAGTTTTCCCTTCCATTGTAGAAACCCTTCTTCCTTTGGGGGAAATGCTCTTTCCTCTTTGTGGACCGATCTTCCTGTGAGGGAATCGCACCTTCCTGTGCAGGAATCATAACTTCCTCTTGGAGAATGCCTCTACCTATATGGGAAAGAAACTTCCTTTGAGGAAACCTTCTTAGTGTGGGGGAATGCACTTTCCTGTATGAGGACCTATTATGCTGCGAATGAATCGCTCATTCTGGAGGAACCATTCTTTCAATGCAGGAAATATACCTTCCTGTGTGGACACTTCATTCTTTGTGGGACATGCACGTTCCTGTGTGCAGAACTATCTTCCATTGATGGAAACGCCACATCCGTGTGGAAAAAATTCTACCGGATGGTGAATACTCCTTCCAGTGTGGGAAATGTCCCTTCCGGTGTAGGAACCCATTTTTCTATGGAGGAGTGTCCTTTTTGTTTTACGAACCCTTCTTCCCGTGAGGGAAATGCACTTTAGTGTGTGCGATCTCCCTTCCTATGAGGGCGTCACCCATTCCTGTGAGGGAAATGGACTTTCCTGTTTGATGACCTATCTTCCTGTGAGGGAATAGCACCTTCCTGTGGGGGAATCATAACTTCCTGTTGGAGAAAGCCTCTTCCTCTGGGGGAAATGAACTTCCTGGGAGGCAACATTCTTCCTGTTGGGAAATGACCTTTCCTGTATGTGGACCCATTGTGCTGAGAATGAATCGCTCCCTCATGTGGGGATACAATACTTCCTCTGGGGGAACCATTCTTCCTCTGGAGGAAATGTCCATTCCTGTGTGGACACACTTCATTCTTTTTGGGACATGCACGTTCCTCTGTGCAGAAATGTCTTCCCTTGATGGAAACACAACTTCCGGTAGGAAACAAAACTTCCCGACGGTGAACCCTCCTTCCTGTGGTGGAAATGTCCCTTCTGGTGTAGGAACCCATTTTCTTTGGGGAGTATCCCTTTTGTATTAGGAACCTTTCTGCGTATGGGAGAAATGCACTTTCCTGTCTGCAGATCTCTCTTCCTTTGAGGGTGTTGCGCCTTCCTGTGGGGGAAAGGCACTTTCCTGATTGTAGTCCAAACATCCGGTGAGGGAATCGTACTTCCTGTGGGGGAATCGCAACTTCCTGTGGGAGAAAGCCTATTCCTGCGGGGGAAATGAACTTCCTCTGAGGAAACCTTCTTCCTGTGGGGGAAATGCACTTTCCTGTAAGCGGACCTATTATTCTGCGATGAATCGCTCATTCATGTGGGGAAACAATACTTCCCCCCGGGAACCTTTCTTTCTCTCAAGGAAATGTCCCTTCCTGTGTGGACACTTCATTCTTTGTGGGGAATACATGTTCCTGTGTGTAGAAGCAATTCCCATTGATGGAAACAAAACTTCCCGACAGTGAAAACTTTTTCCTGTGGGGGAAATGTCCCTTCCGGTGTAGGAACCCATTCTATATGGGGGAGTGTCCCTTTTGTTTTAGGAACCCTTCTTTTTGTGGGGGAAATGCACTTTCCTGTGTGCGGATGTCTCTTCCTGTGAGGTCGCCACGCCTACCTGTGGGGGAAATGCACTTTCCTGTTTGTGGACCTATCTTCTTGTGAGGGAATCCCACCTTCCTGTGGGGGAATCGAAACTACCTGTTGGAGAACCCTCTTTTGTAGGGGGAAACTAAATTCCTGTGAAAAACCTTCTTCCTGTGTGGGAAATACACTTAGCTGTACGCTGACATATTATGCTGTGAATGAATCGGCCCTTCACGTGGGGAAACAATACTTCCTCTGGGGCAACCATTCTTCTTCTGGAGGAAATGTCCCTTCCTGTGTGGACACACTTCATTCTTTGTGGGACATGGGCGATCCTCTTTGCTGAAGTATCTTCCATTGATGGAAACGCAACTTCCTGTGTTGAAACAAAACTACCCAAGGCTTAACCCTCCTTCAGGTGTCGGAAATGTCCCTTCCGATGTAGGAACCCATTTTATATGGGGGAGTGTCCCTTTTGTTTTAGGAACACTTCTTCCTGTTGGGGAAATGCACTTTCCTGTGTGCGGATGTCTTTTCTTGTGAGGGCGTTGAACCTTCCTGTGGGGGAATGCACTATCCTGTTTGTGGACCTATCTTCCAGTGAGGGAATCGCACCTTCCTGAGAGGGAATCATAACTTCCTGTTGGAGAAGGCCTCGACCTATATGGGAAACAAACTTCCCTTGAGGAACCCTTCCTCTGGTGGGGAAATGCACTTTCCTGTATGGGACTTATTATGCTGTGAATGAATCGCTCCTTCATGTGGGGAAACAATACTTCCTCTGAGGGAAGCTTCATCCTCTGGAGGAAATGTCTCTTCCTGTGTGTGAACACTTCTCTCTTTGTGGGACATGCACTTTCCTGTGTGCAGATCTATCTTTCGTTGAGGGCATCCCACCTTCCTTTCGGGGTATTGCAACTTCGTTGTCAGAATCCTACCTCTAATGGGGGAACTGCATTTTTCCTTTGTGTGAAACTATTTTCGTGTGAGGGAGGTGCACATTGATGTGGTGGAAATTAAACTTCCTGAGGGAGATGAACTATTTCTGTGGGAGAAATTCACTGGTTGCAAGGAAACCCTTCTTACTGTGTGGGAAGTGCACTTTCCATTATGCAGACCTATATTCCTGTGATGGAATCGAACTTCCTGTGGGGATACCAGACTTCCGGTGGGGAACCCTTTGTCCTCTGGGTGAAATTTTCATGTGGTTTGGGAACCCGTCTCGCTCTGGGAGAAAGCATTTCCTGTTTGCAGACCGATGGTCCTTTGATGGGAATGCAACCTCCCGTGTGAAAACCAAACTTCCCGATTGTGAACCATCCTTCTTGTGGGGAAATTTCCTATCTGGTATGGGAACCCATTCTCCTATTAGGGAGTTTTCCCTTCCATTGTAGAAACCCTTCTTCCTTTGGGGGAAATGCTCTTTCCTCTTTGTGGACCGATCTTCCTGTGAGGGAATCGCACCTTCCTGTGCAGGAATCATAACTTCCTCTTGGAGAATGCCTCTACCTATATGGGAAAGAAACTTCCTTTGAGGAAACCTTCTTAGTGTGGGGGAATGCACTTTCCTGTATGAGGACCTATTATGCTGCGAATGAATCGCTCATTCTGGAGGAACCATTCTTTCAATGCAGGAAATATACCTTCCTGTGTGGACACTTCATTCTTTGTGGGACATGCACGTTCCTGTGTGCAGAACTATCTTCCATTGATGGAAACGCCACATCCGTGTGGAAAAAATTCTACCGGATGGTGAATACTCCTTCCAGTGTGGGAAATGTCCCTTCCGGTGTAGGAACCCATTTTTCTATGGAGGAGTGTCCTTTTTGTTTTACGAACCCTTCTTCCCGTGAGGGAAATGCACTTTAGTGTGTGCGATCTCCCTTCCTATGAGGGCGTCACCCATTCCTGTGAGGGAAATGGACTTTCCTGTTTGATGACCTATCTTCCTGTGAGGGAATAGCACCTTCCTGTGGGGGAATCATAACTTCCTGTTGGAGAAAGCCTCTTCCTCTGGGGGAAATGAACTTCCTGGGAGGCAACATTCTTCCTGTTGGGAAATGACCTTTCCTGTATGTGGACCCATTGTGCTGAGAATGAATCGCTCCCTCATGTGGGGATACAATACTTCCTCTGGGGGAACCATTCTTCCTCTGGAGGAAATGTCCATTCCTGTGTGGACACACTTCATTCTTTTTGGGACATGCACGTTCCTCTGTGCAGAAATGTCTTCCCTTGATGGAAACACAACTTCCGGTAGGAAACAAAACTTCCCGACGGTGAACCCTCCTTCCTGTGGTGGAAATGTCCCTTCTGGTGTAGGAACCCATTTTCTTTGGGGAGTATCCCTTTTGTATTAGGAACCTTTCTGCGTATGGGAGAAATGCACTTTCCTGTCTGCAGATCTCTCTTCCTTTGAGGGTGTTGCGCCTTCCTGTGGGGGAAAGGCACTTTCCTGATTGTAGTCCAAACATCCGGTGAGGGAATCGTACTTCCTGTGGGGGAATCGCAACTTCCTGTGGGAGAAAGCCTATTCCTGCGGGGGAAATGAACTTCCTCTGAGGAAACCTTCTTCCTGTGGGGGAAATGCACTTTCCTGTAAGCGGACCTATTATTCTGCGATGAATCGCTCATTCATGTGGGGAAACAAAACTTCCCGACAGTGAAAACTTTTTCCTGTGGGGGAAATGTCCCTTCCGGTGTAGGAACCCATTCTATATGGGGGAGTGTCCCTTTTGTTTTAGGAACCCTTCTTTTGTGGGGGAAATGCACTTTCCTGTGTGCGGATGTCTCTTCCTGTGAGGTCGCCACGCCTACCTGTGGGGGAAATGCACTTTCCTGTTTGTGGACCTATCTTCTTGTGAGGGAATCCCACCTTCCTGTGGGGGAATCGAAACTACCTGTTGGAGAACCCTCTTTTGTAGGGGAAAACTAAATCCCTGTGAAAAACCTTCTTCCTGTGTGGGAAATACACTTAGCTGTACGCTGACATATTATGCTGTGAATGAATCGGCCCTTCACGTGGGGAAACAATACTTCCTCTGGGGCAACCATTCTTCTTCTGGAGGAAATGTCCCTTCCTGTGTGGACACACTTCATTCTTTGTGGGACATGGGCGATCCTCTTTGCTGAAGTATCTTCCATTGATGGAAACGCAACTTCCTGTGTTGAAACAAAACTACCCAAGGCTTAACCCTCCTTCAGGTGTCGGAAATGTCCCTTCCGATGTAGGAACCCATTTTATATGGGGGAGTGTCCCTTTTGTTTTAGGAACCCTTCTTCCTGTTGGGGAAATGCACTTTCCTGTGTGCGGATGTCTTTTCTTGTGAGGGCGTCGAACCTTCCTGTGGGGGAATGCACTATCCTGTTTGTGGACCTATCTTCCAGTGAGGGAATCGCACCTTCCTGAGAGGGAATCATAACTTCCTGTTGGAGAAGGCCTCGACCTATATGGGAAACAAACTTCCCTTGAGGAACCCTTCCTCTGGTGGGGAAATGCACTTTCCTGTATGGGACTTATTATGCTGTGAATGAATCGCTCCTTCATGTGGGGAAACAATACTTCCTCTGAGGGAAGCTTCATCCTCTGGAGGAAATGTCTCTTCCTGTGTGTGAACACTTCTCTCTTTGTGGGACATGCACTTTCCTGTGTGCAGATCTATCTTTCGTTGAGGGCATCCCACCTTCCTTTCGGGGTATTGCAACTTCGTTGTCAGAATCCTACCTCTAATGGGGGAACTGCATTTTTCCTTTGTGTGAAACTATTTTCGTGTGAGGGAGGTGCACATTGATGTGGTGGAAATTAAACTTCCTGAGGGAGATGAACTATTTCTGTGGGAGAAATTCACTGGTTGCAAGGAAACCCTTCTTACTGTGTGGGAAGTGCACTTTCCATTATGCAGACCTATATTCCTGTGATGGAATCGAACTTCCTGTGGGGATACCAGACTTCCGGTGGGGAACCCTTTGTCCTCTGGGTGAAATTTTCATGTGGTTTGGGAACCCGTCTCGCTCTGGGAGAAAGCATTTCCTGTTTGCAGACCGATGGTCCTTTGATGGGAATGCAACCTCCCGTGTGAAAACCAAACTTCCCGATTGTGAACCATCCTTCCTGTGGGGAAATTTCCTATCTGGTATGGGAACCCATTCTCCTATTAGGGAGTTTTCCCTTCCATTGTAGAAACCCTTCTTCCTTTGGGGGAAATGCTCTTTCCTCTTTGTGGACCGATCTTCCTGTGAGGGAATCGCACCTTCCTGTGCAGGAATCATAACTTCCTCTTGGAGAATGCCTCTACCTATATGGGAAAGAAACTTCCTTTGAGGAAACCTTCTTAGTGTGGGGGAATGCACTTTCCTGTATGAGGACCTATTATGCTGCGAATGAATCGCTCATTCTGGAGGAACCATTCTTTCAATGCAGGAAATATACCTTCCTGTGTGGACACTTCATTCTTTGTGGGACATGCACGTTCCTGTGTGCAGAACTATCTTCCATTGATGGAAACGCCACATCCGTGTGGAAAAAATTCTACCGGATGGTGAATACTCCTTCCAGTGTGGGAAATGTCCCTTCCGGTGTAGGAACCCATTTTTCTATGGAGGAGTGTCCTTTTTGTTTTACGAACCCTTCTTCCCGTGAGGGAAATGCACTTTAGTGTGTGCGATCTCCCTTCCTATGAGGGCGTCACCCATTCCTGTGAGGGAAATGGACTTTCCTGTTTGATGACCTATCTTCCTGTGAGGGAATAGCACCTTCCTGTGGGGGAATCATAACTTCCTGTTGGAGAAAGCCTCTTCCTCTGGGGGAAATGAACTTCCTGGGAGGCAACATTCTTCCTGTTGGGAAATGACCTTTCCTGTATGTGGACCCATTGTGCTGAGAATGAATCGCTCCCTCATGTGGGGATACAATACTTCCTCTGGGGGAACCATTCTTCCTCTGGAGGAAATGTCCATTCCTGTGTGGACACACTTCATTCTTTTTGGGACATGCACGTTCCTCTGTGCAGAAATGTCTTCCCTTGATGGAAACACAACTTCCGGTAGGAAACAAAACTTCCCGACGGTGAACCCTCCTTCCTGTGGTGGAAATGTCCCTTCTGGTGTAGGAACCCATTTTCTTTGGGGAGTATCCCTTTTGTATTAGGAACCTTTCTGCGTATGGGAGAAATGCACTTTCCTGTCTGCAGATCTCTCTTCCTTTGAGGGTGTTGCGCCTTCCTGTGGGGGAAAGGCACTTTCCTGATTGTAGTCCAAACATCCGGTGAGGGAATCGTACTTCCTGTGGGGGAATCGCAACTTCCTGTGGGAGAAAGCCTATTCCTGCGGGGGAAATGAACTTCCTCTGAGGAAACCTTCTTCCTGTGGGGGAAATGCACTTTCCTGTAAGCGGACCTATTATTCTGCGATGAATCGCTCATTCATGTGGGGAAACAATACTTCCCCCCGGGAACCTTTCTTTCTCTCAAGGAAATGTCCCTTCCTGTGTGGACACTTCATTCTTTGTGGGGAATACATGTTCCTGTGTGTAGAAGCAATTCCCATTGATGGAAACAAAACTTCCCGACAGTGAAAACTTTTTCCTGTGGGGGAAATGTCCCTTCCGGTGTAGGAACCCATTCTATATGGGGGAGTGTCCCTTTTGTTTTAGGAACCCTTCTTTTTGTGGGGGAAATGCACTTTCCTGTGTGCGGATGTCTCTTCCTGTGAGGTCGCCACGCCTACCTGTGGGGGAAATGCACTTTCCTGTTTGTGGACCTATCTTCTTGTGAGGGAATCCCACCTTCCTGTGGGGGAATCGAAACTACCTGTTGGAGAACCCTCTTTTGTAGGGGGAAACTAAATTCCTGTGAAAAACCTTCTTCCTGTGTGGGAAATACACTTAGCTGTACGCTGACATATTATGCTGTGAATGAATCGGCCCTTCACGTGGGGAAACAATACTTCCTCTGGGGCAACCATTCTTCTTCTGGAGGAAATGTCCCTTCCTGTGTGGACACACTTCATTCTTTGTGGGACATGGGCGATCCTCTTTGCTGAAGTATCTTCCATTGATGGAAACGCAACTTCCTGTGTTGAAACAAAACTACCCAAGGCTTAACCCTCCTTCAGGTGTCGGAAATGTCCCTTCCGATGTAGGAACCCATTTTATATGGGGGAGTGTCCCTTTTGTTTTAGGAACACTTCTTCCTGTTGGGGAAATGCACTTTCCTGTGTGCGGATGTCTTTTCTTGTGAGGGCGTTGAACCTTCCTGTGGGGGAATGCACTATCCTGTTTGTGGACCTATCTTCCAGTGAGGGAATCGCACCTTCCTGAGAGGGAATCATAACTTCCTGTTGGAGAAGGCCTCGACCTATATGGGAAACAAACTTCCCTTGAGGAACCCTTCCTCTGGTGGGGAAATGCACTTTCCTGTATGGGACTTATTATGCTGTGAATGAATCGCTCCTTCATGTGGGGAAACAATACTTCCTCTGAGGGAAGCTTCATCCTCTGGAGGAAATGTCTCTTCCTGTGTGTGAACACTTCTCTCTTTGTGGGACATGCACTTTCCTGTGTGCAGATCTATCTTTCGTTGAGGGCATCCCACCTTCCTTTCGGGGTATTGCAACTTCGTTGTCAGAATCCTACCTCTAATGGGGGAACTGCATTTTTCCTTTGTGTGAAACTATTTTCGTGTGAGGGAGGTGCACATTGATGTGGTGGAAATTAAACTTCCTGAGGGAGATGAACTATTTCTGTGGGAGAAATTCACTGGTTGCAAGGAAACCCTTCTTACTGTGTGGGAAGTGCACTTTCCATTATGCAGACCTATATTCCTGTGATGGAATCGAACTTCCTGTGGGGATACCAGACTTCCGGTGGGGAACCCTTTGTCCTCTGGGTGAAATTTTCATGTGGTTTGGGAACCCGTCTCGCTCTGGGAGAAAGCATTTCCTGTTTGCAGACCGATGGTCCTTTGATGGGAATGCAACCTCCCGTGTGAAAACCAAACTTCCCGATTGTGAACCATCCTTCTTGTGGGGAAATTTCCTATCTGGTATGGGAACCCATTCTCCTATTAGGGAGTTTTCCCTTCCATTGTAGAAACCCTTCTTCCTTTGGGGGAAATGCTCTTTCCTCTTTGTGGACCGATCTTCCTGTGAGGGAATCGCACCTTCCTGTGCAGGAATCATAACTTCCTCTTGGAGAATGCCTCTACCTATATGGGAAAGAAACTTCCTTTGAGGAAACCTTCTTAGTGTGGGGGAATGCACTTTCCTGTATGAGGACCTATTATGCTGCGAATGAATCGCTCATTCTGGAGGAACCATTCTTTCAATGCAGGAAATATACCTTCCTGTGTGGACACTTCATTCTTTGTGGGACATGCACGTTCCTGTGTGCAGAACTATCTTCCATTGATGGAAACGCCACATCCGTGTGGAAAAAATTCTACCGGATGGTGAATACTCCTTCCAGTGTGGGAAATGTCCCTTCCGGTGTAGGAACCCATTTTTCTATGGAGGAGTGTCCTTTTTGTTTTACGAACCCTTCTTCCCGTGAGGGAAATGCACTTTAGTGTGTGCGATCTCCCTTCCTATGAGGGCGTCACCCATTCCTGTGAGGGAAATGGACTTTCCTGTTTGATGACCTATCTTCCTGTGAGGGAATAGCACCTTCCTGTGGGGGAATCATAACTTCCTGTTGGAGAAAGCCTCTTCCTCTGGGGGAAATGAACTTCCTGGGAGGCAACATTCTTCCTGTTGGGAAATGACCTTTCCTGTATGTGGACCCATTGTGCTGAGAATGAATCGCTCCCTCATGTGGGGATACAATACTTCCTCTGGGGGAACCATTCTTCCTCTGGAGGAAATGTCCATTCCTGTGTGGACACACTTCATTCTTTTTGGGACATGCACGTTCCTCTGTGCAGAAATGTCTTCCCTTGATGGAAACACAACTTCCGGTAGGAAACAAAACTTCCCGACGGTGAACCCTCCTTCCTGTGGTGGAAATGTCCCTTCTGGTGTAGGAACCCATTTTCTTTGGGGAGTATCCCTTTTGTATTAGGAACCTTTCTGCGTATGGGAGAAATGCACTTTCCTGTCTGCAGATCTCTCTTCCTTTGAGGGTGTTGCGCCTTCCTGTGGGGGAAAGGCACTTTCCTGATTGTAGTCCAAACATCCGGTGAGGGAATCGTACTTCCTGTGGGGGAATCGCAACTTCCTGTGGGAGAAAGCCTATTCCTGCGGGGGAAATGAACTTCCTCGGAGGAAACCTTCTTCCTGTGGGGGAAATGCACTTTCCTGTAAGCGGACCTATTATTCTGCGATGAATCGCTCATTCATGTGGGGAAACAATACTTGCCCCCGGGAACCTTTCTTTCTCTCAAGGAAATGTCCCTTCCTGTGTGGACACTTCATTCTTTGTGGGGAATACATGTTCCTGTGTGTAGAAGCAATTCCCATTGATGGAAACAAAACTTCCCGACAGTGAAAACTTTTTCCTGTGGGGGAAATGTCCCTTCCGGTGTAGGAACCCATTCTATATGGGGGAGTGTCCCTTTTGTTTTAGGAACCCTTCTTTTTGTGGGGGAAATGCACTTTCCTGTGTGCAGATGTCTCTTCCTGTGAGGTCGCCACGCCTACCTGTGGGGGAAATGCACTTTCCTGTTTGTGGACCTATCTTCTTGTGAGGGAATCCCACCTTCCTGTGGGGGAATCGAAACTACCTGTTGGAGAACCCTCTTTTGTAGGGGGAAACTAAATCCCTGTGAAAAACCTTCTTCCTGTGTGGGAAATACACTTAGCTGTACGCTGACTTATTATGCTGTGAATGAATCGGCCCTTCACGTGGGGAAACAATACTTCCTCTGGGGCAACCATTCTTCTTCTGGAGGAAATGTCCCTTCCTGTGTGGACACACTTCATTCTTTGTGGGACATGGGCGATCCTCTTTGCTGAAGTATCTTCCATTGATGGAAACGCAACTTCCTGTGTTGAAACAAAACTACCCAAGGCTTAACCCTCCTTCAGGTGTCGGAAATGTCCCTTCCGATGTAGGAACCCATTTTATATGGGGGAGTGTCCCTTTTGTTTTAGGAACCCTTCTTCCTGTTGGGGAAATGCACTTTCCTGTGTGCGGATGTCTTTTCTTGTGAGGGCGTCGAACCTTCCTGTGGGGGAATGCACTATCCTGTTTGTGGACCTATCTTCCAGTGAGGGAATCGCACCTTCCTGAGAGGGAATCATAACTTCCTGTTGGAGAAGGCCTCGACCTATATGGGAAACAAACTTCCCTTGAGGAACCCTTCCTCTGGTGGGGAAATGCACTTTCCTGTATGGGACTTATTATGCTGTGAATGAATCGCTCCTTCATGTGGGGAAACAATACTTCCTCTGAGGGAAGCTTCATCCTCTGGAGGAAATGTCTCTTCCTGTGTGTGAACACTTCTCTCTTTGTGGGACATGCACTTTCCTGTGTGCAGATCTATCTTTCGTTGAGGGCATCCCACCTTCCTTTCGGGGTATTGCAACTTCGTTGTCAGAATCCTACCTCTAATGGGGGAACTGCATTTTTCCTTTGTGTGAAACTATTTTCGTGTGAGGGAGGTGCACATTGATGTGGTGGAAATTAAACTTCCTGAGGGAGATGAACTATTTCTGTGGGAGAAATTCACTGGTTGCAAGGAAACCCTTCTTACTGTGTGGGAAGTGCACTTTCCATTATGCAGACCTATATTCCTGTGATGGAATCGAACTTCCTGTGGGGATACCAGACTTCCGGTGGGGAACCCTTTGTCCTCTGGGTGAAATTTTCATGTGGTTTGGGAACCCGTCTCGCTCTGGGAGAAAGCATTTCCTGTTTGCAGACCGATGGTCCTTTGATGGGAATGCAACCTCCCGTGTGAAAACCAAACTTCCCGATTGTGAACCATCCTTCTTGTGGGGAAATTTCCTATCTGGTATGGGAACCCATTCTCCTATTAGGGAGTTTTCCCTTCCATTGTAGAAACCCTTCTTCCTTTGGGGGAAATGCTCTTTCCTCTTTGTGGACCGATCTTCCTGTGAGGGAATCGCACCTTCCTGTGCAGGAATCATAACTTCCTCTTGGAGAATGCCTCTACCTATATGGGAAAGAAACTTCCTTTGAGGAAACCTTCTTAGTGTGGGGGAATGCACTTTCCTGTATGAGGACCTATTATGCTGCGAATGAATCGCTCATTCTGGAGGAACCATTCTTTCAATGCAGGAAATATACCTTCCTGTGTGGACACTTCATTCTTTGTGGGACATGCACGTTCCTGTGTGCAGAACTATCTTCCATTGATGGAAACGCCACATCCGTGTGGAAAAAATTCTACCGGATGGTGAATACTCCTTCCAGTGTGGGAAATGTCCCTTCCGGTGTAGGAACCCATTTTTCTATGGAGGAGTGTCCTTTTTGTTTTACGAACCCTTCTTCCCGTGAGGGAAATGCACTTTAGTGTGTGCGATCTCCCTTCCTATGAGGGCGTCACCCATTCCTGTGAGGGAAATGGACTTTCCTGTTTGATGACCTATCTTCCTGTGAGGGAATAGCACCTTCCTGTGGGGGAATCATAACTTCCTGTTGGAGAAAGCCTCTTCCTCTGGGGGAAATGAACTTCCTGGGAGGCAACATTCTTCCTGTTGGGAAATGACCTTTCCTGTATGTGGACCCATTGTGCTGAGAATGAATCGCTCCCTCATGTGGGGATACAATACTTCCTCTGGGGGAACCATTCTTCCTCTGGAGGAAATGTCCATTCCTGTGTGGACACACTTCATTCTTTTTGGGACATGCACGTTCCTCTGTGGAGAAATGTCTTCCCTTGATGGAAACACAACTTCCGGTAGGAAACAAAACTTCCCGACGGTGAACCCTCCTTCCTGTGGTGGAAATGTCCCTTCTGGTGTAGGAACCCATTTTCTTTGGGGAGTATCCCTTTTGTATTAGGAACCTTTCTGCGTATGGGAGAAATGCACTTTCCTGTCTGCAGATCTCTCTTCCTTTGAGGGTGTTGCGCCTTCCTGTGGGGGAAAGGCACTTTCCTGATTGTAGTCCAAACATCCGGTGAGGGAATCGTACTTCCTGTGGGGGAATCGCAACTTCCTGTGGGAGAAAGCCTATTCCTGCGGGGGAAATGAACTTCCTCGGAGGAAACCTTCTTCCTGTGGGGGAAATGCACTTTCCTGTAAGCGGACCTATTATTCTGCGATGAATCGCTCATTCATGTGGGGAAACAATACTTGCCCCCGGGAACCTTTCTTTCTCTCAAGGAAATGTCCCTTCCTGTGTGGACACTTCATTCTTTGTGGGGAATACATGTTCCTGTGTGTAGAAGCAATTCCCATTGATGGAAACAAAACTTCCCGACAGTGAAAACTTTTTCCTGTGGGGGAAATGTCCCTTCCGGTGTAGGAACCCATTCTATATGGGGGAGTGTCCCTTTTGTTTTAGGAACCCTTCTTTTTGTGGGGGAAATGCACTTTCCTGTGTGCAGATGTCTCTTCCTGTGAGGTCGCCACGCCTACCTGTGGGGGAAATGCACTTTCCTGTTTGTGGACCTATCTTCTTGTGAGGGAATCCCACCTTCCTGTGGGGGAATCGAAACTACCTGTTGGAGAACCCTCTTTTGTAGGGGGAAACTAAATCCCTGTGAAAAACCTTCTTCCTGTGTGGGAAATACACTTAGCTGTACGCTGACTTATTATGCTGTGAATGAATCGGCCCTTCACGTGGGGAAACAATACTTCCTCTGGGGCAACCATTCTTCTTCTGGAGGAAATGTCCCTTCCTGTGTGGACACACTTCATTCTTTGTGGGACATGGGCGATCCTCTTTGCTGAAGTATCTTCCATTGATGGAAACGCAACTTCCTGTGTTGAAACAAAACTACCCAAGGCTTAACCCTCCTTCAGGTGTCGGAAATGTCCCTTCCGATGTAGGAACCCATTTTATATGGGGGAGTGTCCCTTTTGTTTTAGGAACCCTTCTTCCTGTTGGGGAAATGCACTTTCCTGTGTGCGGATGTCTTTTCTTGTGAGGGCGTCGAACCTTCCTGTGGGGGAATGCACTATCCTGTTTGTGGACCTATCTTCCAGTGAGGGAATCGCACCTTCCTGAGAGGGAATCATAACTTCCTGTTGGAGAAGGCCTCGACCTATATGGGAAACAAACTTCCCTTGAGGAACCCTTCCTCTGGTGGGGAAATGCACTTTCCTGTATGGGACTTATTATGCTGTGAATGAATCGCTCCTTCATGTGGGGAAACAATACTTCCTCTGAGGGAAGCTTCATCCTCTGGAGGAAATGTCTCTTCCTGTGTGTGAACACTTCTCTCTTTGTGGGACATGCACTTTCCTGTGTGCAGATCTATCTTTCGTTGAGGGCATCCCACCTTCCTTTCGGGGTATTGCAACTTCGTTGTCAGAATCCTACCTCTAATGGGGGAACTGCATTTTTCCTTTGTGTGAAACTATTTTCGTGTGAGGGAGGTGCACATTGATGTGGTGGAAATTAAACTTCCTGAGGGAGATGAACTATTTCTGTGGGAGAAATTCACTGGTTGCAAGGAAACCCTTCTTACTGTGTGGGAAGTGCACTTTCCATTATGCAGACCTATATTCCTGTGATGGAATCGAACTTCCTGTGGGGATACCAGACTTCCGGTGGGGAACCCTTTGTCCTCTGGGTGAAATTTTCATGTGGTTTGGGAACCCGTCTCGCTCTGGGAGAAAGCATTTCCTGTTTGCAGACCGATGGTCCTTTGATGGGAATGCAACCTCCCGTGTGAAAACCAAACTTCCCGATTGTGAACCATCCTTCTTGTGGGGAAATTTCCTATCTGGTATGGGAACCCATTCTCCTATTAGGGAGTTTTCCCTTCCATTGTAGAAACCCTTCTTCCTTTGGGGGAAATGCTCTTTCCTCTTTGTGGACCGATCTTCCTGTGAGGGAATCGCACCTTCCTGTGCAGGAATCATAACTTCCTCTTGGAGAATGCCTCTACCTATATGGGAAAGAAACTTCCTTTGAGGAAACCTTCTTAGTGTGGGGGAATGCACTTTCCTGTATGAGGACCTATTATGCTGCGAATGAATCGCTCATTCTGGAGGAACCATTCTTTCAATGCAGGAAATATACCTTCCTGTGTGGACACTTCATTCTTTGTGGGACATGCACGTTCCTGTGTGCAGAACTATCTTCCATTGATGGAAACGCCACATCCGTGTGGAAAAAATTCTACCGGATGGTGAATACTCCTTCCAGTGTGGGAAATGTCCCTTCCGGTGTAGGAACCCATTTTTCTATGGAGGAGTGTCCTTTTTGTTTTACGAACCCTTCTTCCCGTGAGGGAAATGCACTTTAGTGTGTGCGATCTCCCTTCCTATGAGGGCGTCACCCATTCCTGTGAGGGAAATGGACTTTCCTGTTTGATGACCTATCTTCCTGTGAGGGAATAGCACCTTCCTGTGGGGGAATCATAACTTCCTGTTGGAGAAAGCCTCTTCCTCTGGGGGAAATGAACTTCCTGGGAGGCAACATTCTTCCTGTTGGGAAATGACCTTTCCTGTATGTGGACCCATTGTGCTGAGAATGAATCGCTCCCTCATGTGGGGATACAATACTTCCTCTGGGGGAACCATTCTTCCTCTGGAGGAAATGTCCATTCCTGTGTGGACACACTTCATTCTTTTTGGGACATGCACGTTCCTCTGTGCAGAAATGTCTTCCCTTGATGGAAACACAACTTCCGGTAGGAAACAAAACTTCCCGACGGTGAACCCTCCTTCCTGTGGTGGAAATGTCCCTTCTGGTGTAGGAACCCATTTTCTTTGGGGAGTATCCCTTTTGTATTAGGAACCTTTCTGCGTATGGGAGAAATGCACTTTCCTGTCTGCAGATCTCTCTTCCTTTGAGGGTGTTGCGCCTTCCTGTGGGGGAAAGGCACTTTCCTGATTGTAGTCCAAACATCCGGTGAGGGAATCGTACTTCCTGTGGGGGAATCGCAACTTCCTGTGGGAGAAAGCCTATTCCTGCGGGGGAAATGAACTTCCTCTGAGGAAACCTTCTTCCTGTGGGGGAAATGCACTTTCCTGTAAGCGGACCTATTATTCTGCGATGAATCGCTCATTCATGTGGGGAAACAATACTTCCCCCCGGGAACCTTTCTTTCTCTCAAGGAAATGTCCCTTCCTGTGTGGACACTTCATTCTTTGTGGGGAATACATGTTCCTGTGTGTAGAAGCAATTCCCATTGATGGAAACAAAACTTCCCGACAGTGAAAACTTTTTCCTGTGGGGGAAATGTCCCTTCCGGTGTAGGAACCCATTCTATATGGGGGAGTGTCCCTTTTGTTTTAGGAACCCTTCTTTTTGTGGGGGAAATGCACTTTCCTGTGTGCAGATGTCTCTTCCTGTGAGGTCGCCACGCCTACCTGTGGGGGAAATGCACTTTCCTGTTTGTGGACCTATCTTCTTGTGAGGGAATCCCACCTTCCTGTGGGGGAATCGAAACTACCTGTTGGAGAACCCTCTTTTGTAGGGGGAAACTAAATTCCTGTGAAAAACCTTCTTCCTGTGTGGGAAATACACTTAGCTGTACGCTGACATATTATGCTGTGAATGAATCGGCCCTTCACGTGGGGAAACAATACTTCCTCTGGGGCAACCATTCTTCTTCTGGAGGAAATGTCCCTTCCTGTGTGGACACACTTCATTCTTTGTGGGACATGGGCGATCCTCTTTGCTGAACTATCTTCCATTGATGGAAACGCAACTTCCTGTGTTGAAACAAAACTACCCAAGGCTTAACCCTCCTTCAGGTGTCGGAAATGTCCCTTCCGATGTAGGAACCCATTTTATATGGGGGAGTGTCCCTTTTGTTTTAGGAACACTTCTTCCTGTTGGGGAAATGCACTTTCCTGTGTGCGGATGTCTTTTCTTGTGAGGGCGTTGAACCTTCCTGTGGGGGAATGCACTATCCTGTTTGTGGACCTATCTTCCAGTGAGGGAATCGCACCTTCCTGAGAGGGAATCATAACTTCCTGTTGGAGAAGGCCTCGACCTATATGGGAAACAAACTTCCCTTGAGGAACCCTTCCTCTGGTGGGGAAATGCACTTTCCTGTATGGGACTTATTATGCTGTGAATGAATCGCTCCTTCATGTGGGGAAACAATACTTCCTCTGAGGGAAGCTTCATCCTCTGGAGGAAATGTCTCTTCCTGTGTGTGAACACTTCTCTCTTTGTGGGACATGCACTTTCCTGTGTGCAGATCTATCTTTCGTTGAGGGCATCCCACCTTCCTTTCGGGGTATTGCAACTTCGTTGTCAGAATCCTACCTCTAATGGGGGAACTGCATTTTTCCTTTGTGTGAAACTATTTTCGTGTGAGGGAGGTGCACATTGATGTGGTCGAAATTAAACTTCCTGAGGGAGATGAACTATTTCTGTGGGAGAAATTCACTGGTTGCAAGGAAACCCTTCTTACTGTGTGGGAAGTGCACTTTCCATTATGCAGACCTATATTCCTGTGATGGAATCGAACTTCCTGTGGGGATACCAGACTTCCGGTGGGGAACCCTTTGTCCTCTGGGTGAAATTTTCATGTGGTTTGGGAACCCGTCTCGCTCTGGGAGAAAGCATTTCCTGTTTGCAGACCGATGGTCCTTTGATGGGAATGCAACCTCCCGTGTGAAAACCAAACTTCCCGATTGTGAACCATCCTTCTTGTGGGGAAATTTCCTATCTGGTATGGGAACCCATTCTCCTATTAGGGAGTTTTCCCTTCCATTGTAGAAACCCTTCTTCCTTTGGGGGAAATGCTCTTTCCTCTTTGTGGACCGATCTTCCTGTGAGGGAATCGCACCTTCCTGTGCAGGAATCATAACTTCCTCTTGGAGAATGCCTCTACCTATATGGGAAAGAAACTTCCTTTGAGGAAACCTTCTTAGTGTGGGGGAATGCACTTTCCTGTATGAGGACCTATTATGCTGCGAATGAATCGCTCATTCTGGAGGAACCATTCTTTCAATGCAGGAAATATACCTTCCTGTGTGGACACTTCATTCTTTGTGGGACATGCACGTTCCTGTGTGCAGAACTATCTTCCATTGATGGAAACGCCACATCCGTGTGGAAAAAATTCTACCGGATGGTGAATACTCCTTCCAGTGTGGGAAATGTCCCTTCCGGTGTAGGAACCCATTTTTCTATGGAGGAGTGTCCTTTTTGTTTTACGAACCCTTCTTCCCGTGAGGGAAATGCACTTTAGTGTGTGCGATCTCCCTTCCTATGAGGGCGTCACCCATTCCTGTGAGGGAAATGGACTTTCCTGTTTGATGACCTATCTTCCTGTGAGGGAATAGCACCTTCCTGTGGGGGAATCATAACTTCCTGTTGGAGAAAGCCTCTTCCTCTGGGGGAAATGAACTTCCTGGGAGGCAACATTCTTCCTGTTGGGAAATGACCTTTCCTGTATGTGGACCCATTGTGCTGAGAATGAATCGCTCCCTCATGTGGGGATACAATACTTCCTCTGGGGGAACCATTCTTCCTCTGGAGGAAATGTCCATTCCTGTGTGGACACACTTCATTCTTTTTGGGACATGCACGTTCCTCTGTGCAGAAATGTCTTCCCTTGATGGAAACACAACTTCCGGTAGGAAACAAAACTTCCCGACGGTGAACCCTCCTTCCTGTGGTGGAAATGTCCCTTCTGGTGTAGGAACCCATTTTCTTTGGGGAGTATCCCTTTTGTATTAGGAACCTTTCTGCGTATGGGAGAAATGCACTTTCCTGTCTGCAGATCTCTCTTCCTTTGAGGGTGTTGCGCCTTCCTGTGGGGGAAAGGCACTTTCCTGATTGTAGTCCAAACATCCGGTGAGGGAATCGTACTTCCTGTGGGGGAATCGCAACTTCCTGTGGGAGAAAGCCTATTCCTGCGGGGGAAATGAACTTCCTCGGAGGAAACCTTCTTCCTGTGGGGGAAATGCACTTTCCTGTAAGCGGACCTATTATTCTGCGATGAATCGCTCATTCATGTGGGGAAACAATACTTGCCCCCGGGAACCTTTCTTTCTCTCAAGGAAATGTCCCTTCCTGTGTGGACACTTCATTCTTTGTGGGGAATACATGTTCCTGTGTGTAGAAGCAATTCCCATTGATGGAAACAAAACTTCCCGACAGTGAAAACTTTTTCCTGTGGGGGAAATGTCCCTTCCGGTGTAGGAACCCATTCTATATGGGGGAGTGTCCCTTTTGTTTTAGGAACCCTTCTTTTTGTGGGGGAAATGCACTTTCCTGTGTGCAGATGTCTCTTCCTGTGAGGTCGCCACGCCTACCTGTGGGGGAAATGCACTTTCCTGTTTGTGGACCTATCTTCTTGTGAGGGAATCCCACCTTCCTGTGGGGGAATCGAAACTACCTGTTGGAGAACCCTCTTTTGTAGGGGGAAACTAAATCCCTGTGAAAAACCTTCTTCCTGTGTGGGAAATACACTTAGCTGTACGCTGACTTATTATGCTGTGAATGAATCGGCCCTTCACGTGGGGAAACAATACTTCCTCTGGGGCAACCATTCTTCTTCTGGAGGAAATGTCCCTTCCTGTGTGGACACACTTCATTCTTTGTGGGACATGGGCGATCCTCTTTGCTGAACTATCTTCCATTGATGGAAACGCAACTTCCTGTGTTGAAACAAAACTACCCAAGGCTTAACCCTCCTTCAGGTGTCGGAAATGTCCCTTCCGATGTAGGAACCCATTTTATATGGGGGAGTGTCCCTTTTGTTTTAGGAACACTTCTTCCTGTTGGGGAAATGCACTTTCCTGTGTGCGGATGTCTTTTCTTGTGAGGGCGTTGAACCTTCCTGTGGGGGAATGCACTATCCTGTTTGTGGACCTATCTTCCAGTGAGGGAATCGCACCTTCCTGAGAGGGAATCATAACTTCCTGTTGGAGAAGGCCTCGACCTATATGGGAAACAAACTTCCCTTGAGGAACCCTTCCTCTGGTGGGGAAATGCACTTTCCTGTATGGGACTTATTATGCTGTGAATGAATCGCTCCTTCATGTGGGGAAACAATACTTCCTCTGAGGGAAGCTTCATCCTCTGGAGGAAATGTCTCTTCCTGTGTGTGAACACTTCTCTCTTTGTGGGACATGCACTTTCCTGTGTGCAGATCTATCTTTCGTTGAGGGCATCCCACCTTCCTTTCGGGGTATTGCAACTTCGTTGTCAGAATCCTACCTCTAATGGGGGAACTGCATTTTTCCTTTGTGTGAAACTATTTTCGTGTGAGGGAGGTGCACATTGATGTGGTGGAAATTAAACTTCCTGAGGGAGATGAACTATTTCTGTGGGAGAAATTCACTGGTTGCAAGGAAACCCTTCTTACTGTGTGGGAAGTGCACTTTCCATTATGCAGACCTATATTCCTGTGATGGAATCGAACTTCCTGTGGGGATACCAGACTTCCGGTGGGGAACCCTTTGTCCTCTGGGTGAAATTTTCATGTGGTTTGGGAACCCGTCTCGCTCTGGGAGAAAGCATTTCCTGTTTGCAGACCGATGGTCCTTTGATGGGAATGCAACCTCCCGTGTGAAAACCAAACTTCCCGATTGTGAACCATCCTTCTTGTGGGGAAATTTCCTATCTGGTATGGGAACCCATTCTCCTATTAGGGAGTTTTCCCTTCCATTGTAGAAACCCTTCTTCCTTTGGGGGAAATGCTCTTTCCTCTTTGTGGACCGATCTTCCTGTGAGGGAATCGCACCTTCCTGTGCAGGAATCATAACTTCCTCTTGGAGAATGCCTCTACCTATATGGGAAAGAAACTTCCTTTGAGGAAACCTTCTTAGTGTGGGGGAATGCACTTTCCTGTATGAGGACCTATTATGCTGCGAATGAATCGCTCATTCTGGAGGAACCATTCTTTCAATGCAGGAAATATACCTTCCTGTGTGGACACTTCATTCTTTGTGGGACATGCACGTTCCTGTGTGCAGAACTATCTTCCATTGATGGAAACGCCACATCCGTGTGGAAAAAATTCTACCGGATGGTGAATACTCCTTCCAGTGTGGGAAATGTCCCTTCCGGTGTAGGAACCCATTTTTCTATGGAGGAGTGTCCTTTTTGTTTTACGAACCCTTCTTCCCGTGAGGGAAATGCACTTTAGTGTGTGCGATCTCCCTTCCTATGAGGGCGTCACCCATTCCTGTGAGGGAAATGGACTTTCCTGTTTGATGACCTATCTTCCTGTGAGGGAATAGCACCTTCCTGTGGGGGAATCATAACTTCCTGTTGGAGAAAGCCTCTTCCTCTGGGGGAAATGAACTTCCTGGGAGGCAACATTCTTCCTGTTGGGAAATGACCTTTCCTGTATGTGGACCCATTGTGCTGAGAATGAATCGCTCCCTCATGTGGGGATACAATACTTCCTCTGGGGGAACCATTCTTCCTCTGGAGGAAATGTCCATTCCTGTGTGGACACACTTCATTCTTTTTGGGACATGCACGTTCCTCTGTGCAGAAATGTCTTCCCTTGATGGAAACACAACTTCCGGTAGGAAACAAAACTTCCCGACGGTGAACCCTCCTTCCTGTGGTGGAAATGTCCCTTCTGGTGTAGGAACCCATTTTCTTTGGGGAGTATCCCTTTTGTATTAGGAACCTTTCTGCGTATGGGAGAAATGCACTTTCCTGTCTGCAGATCTCTCTTCCTTTGAGGGTGTTGCGCCTTCCTGTGGGGGAAAGGCACTTTCCTGATTGTAGTCCAAACATCCGGTGAGGGAATCGTACTTCCTGTGGGGGAATCGCAACTTCCTGTGGGAGAAAGCCTATTCCTGCGGGGGAAATGAACTTCCTCGGAGGAAACCTTCTTCCTGTGGGGGAAATGCACTTTCCTGTAAGCGGACCTATTATTCTGCGATGAATCGCTCATTCATGTGGGGAAACAATACTTGCCCCCGGGAACCTTTCTTTCTCTCAAGGAAATGTCCCTTCCTGTGTGGACACTTCATTCTTTGTGGGGAATACATGTTCCTGTGTGTAGAAGCAATTCCCATTGATGGAAACAAAACTTCCCGACAGTGAAAACTTTTTCCTGTGGGGGAAATGTCCCTTCCGGTGTAGGAACCCATTCTATATGGGGGAGTGTCCCTTTTGTTTTAGGAACCCTTCTTTTTGTGGGGGAAATGCACTTTCCTGTGTGCAGATGTCTCTTCCTGTGAGGTCGCCACGCCTACCTGTGGGGGAAATGCACTTTCCTGTTTGTGGACCTATCTTCTTGTGAGGGAATCCCACCTTCCTGTGGGGGAATCGAAACTACCTGTTGGAGAACCCTCTTTTGTAGGGGGAAACTAAATCCCTGTGAAAAACCTTCTTCCTGTGTGGGAAATACACTTAGCTGTACGCTGACTTATTATGCTGTGAATGAATCGGCCCTTCACGTGGGGAAACAATACTTCCTCTGGGGCAACCATTCTTCTTCTGGAGGAAATGTCCCTTCCTGTGTGGACACACTTCATTCTTTGTGGGACATGGGCGATCCTCTTTGCTGAAGTATCTTCCATTGATGGAAACGCAACTTCCTGTGTTGAAACAAAACTACCCAAGGCTTAACCCTCCTTCAGGTGTCGGAAATGTCCCTTCCGATGTAGGAACCCATTTTATATGGGGGAGTGTCCCTTTTGTTTTAGGAACCCTTCTTCCTGTTGGGGAAATGCACTTTCCTGTGTGCGGATGTCTTTTCTTGTGAGGGCGTCGAACCTTCCTGTGGGGGAATGCACTATCCTGTTTGTGGACCTATCTTCCAGTGAGGGAATCGCACCTTCCTGAGAGGGAATCATAACTTCCTGTTGGAGAAGGCCTCGACCTATATGGGAAACAAACTTCCCTTGAGGAACCCTTCCTCTGGTGGGGAAATGCACTTTCCTGTATGGGACTTATTATGCTGTGAATGAATCGCTCCTTCATGTGGGGAAACAATACTTCCTCTGAGGGAAGCTTCATCCTCTGGAGGAAATGTCTCTTCCTGTGTGTGAACACTTCTCTCTTTGTGGGACATGCACTTTCCTGTGTGCAGATCTATCTTTCGTTGAGGGCATCCCACCTTCCTTTCGGGGTATTGCAACTTCGTTGTCAGAATCCTACCTCTAATGGGGGAACTGCATTTTTCCTTTGTGTGAAACTATTTTCGTGTGAGGGAGGTGCACATTGATGTGGTGGAAATTAAACTTCCTGAGGGAGATGAACTATTTCTGTGGGAGAAATTCACTGGTTGCAAGGAAACCCTTCTTACTGTGTGGGAAGTGCACTTTCCATTATGCAGACCTATATTCCTGTGATGGAATCGAACTTCCTGTGGGGATACCAGACTTCCGGTGGGGAACCCTTTGTCCTCTGGGTGAAATTTTCATGTGGTTTGGGAACCCGTCTCGCTCTGGGAGAAAGCATTTCCTGTTTGCAGACCGATGGTCCTTTGATGGGAATGCAACCTCCCGTGTGAAAACCAAACTTCCCGATTGTGAACCATCCTTCTTGTGGGGAAATTTCCTATCTGGTATGGGAACCCATTCTCCTATTAGGGAGTTTTCCCTTCCATTGTAGAAACCCTTCTTCCTTTGGGGGAAATGCTCTTTCCTCTTTGTGGACCGATCTTCCTGTGAGGGAATCGCACCTTCCTGTGCAGGAATCATAACTTCCTCTTGGAGAATGCCTCTACCTATATGGGAAAGAAACTTCCTTTGAGGAAACCTTCTTAGTGTGGGGGAATGCACTTTCCTGTATGAGGACCTATTATGCTGCGAATGAATCGCTCATTCTGGAGGAACCATTCTTTCAATGCAGGAAATATACCTTCCTGTGTGGACACTTCATTCTTTGTGGGACATGCACGTTCCTGTGTGCAGAACTATCTTCCATTGATGGAAACGCCACATCCGTGTGGAAAAAATTCTACCGGATGGTGAATACTCCTTCCAGTGTGGGAAATGTCCCTTCCGGTGTAGGAACCCATTTTTCTATGGAGGAGTGTCCTTTTTGTTTTACGAACCCTTCTTCCCGTGAGGGAAATGCACTTTAGTGTGTGCGATCTCCCTTCCTATGAGGGCGTCACCCATTCCTGTGAGGGAAATGGACTTTCCTGTTTGATGACCTATCTTCCTGTGAGGGAATAGCACCTTCCTGTGGGGGAATCATAACTTCCTGTTGGAGAAAGCCTCTTCCTCTGGGGGAAATGAACTTCCTGGGAGGCAACATTCTTCCTGTTGGGAAATGACCTTTCCTGTATGTGGACCCATTGTGCTGAGAATGAATCGCTCCCTCATGTGGGGATACAATACTTCCTCTGGGGGAACCATTCTTCCTCTGGAGGAAATGTCCATTCCTGTGTGGACACACTTCATTCTTTTTGGGACATGCACGTTCCTCTGTGCAGAAATGTCTTCCCTTGATGGAAACACAACTTCCGGTAGGAAACAAAACTTCCCGACGGTGAACCCTCCTTCCTGTGGTGGAAATGTCCCTTCTGGTGTAGGAACCCATTTTCTTTGGGGAGTATCCCTTTTGTATTAGGAACCTTTCTGCGTATGGGAGAAATGCACTTTCCTGTCTGCAGATCTCTCTTCCTTTGAGGGTGTTGCGCCTTCCTGTGGGGGAAAGGCACTTTCCTGATTGTAGTCCAAACATCCGGTGAGGGAATCGTACTTCCTGTGGGGGAATCGCAACTTCCTGTGGGAGAAAGCCTATTCCTGCGGGGGAAATGAACTTCCTCGGAGGAAACCTTCTTCCTGTGGGGGAAATGCACTTTCCTGTAAGCGGACCTATTATTCTGCGATGAATCGCTCATTCATGTGGGGAAACAATACTTGCCCCCGGGAACCTTTCTTTCTCTCAAGGAAATGTCCCTTCCTGTGTGGACACTTCATTCTTTGTGGGGAATACATGTTCCTGTGTGTAGAAGCAATTCCCATTGATGGAAACAAAACTTCCCGACAGTGAAAACTTTTTCCTGTGGGGGAAATGTCCCTTCCGGTGTAGGAACCCATTCTATATGGGGGAGTGTCCCTTTTGTTTTAGGAACCCTTCTTTTTGTGGGGGAAATGCACTTTCCTGTGTGCAGATGTCTCTTCCTGTGAGGTCGCCACGCCTACCTGTGGGGGAAATGCACTTTCCTGTTTGTGGACCTATCTTCTTGTGAGGGAATCCCACCTTCCTGTGGGGGAATCGAAACTACCTGTTGGAGAACCCTCTTTTGTAGGGGGAAACTAAATCCCTGTGAAAAACCTTCTTCCTGTGTGGGAAATACACTTAGCTGTACGCTGACTTATTATGCTGTGAATGAATCGGCCCTTCACGTGGGGAAACAATACTTCCTCTGGGGCAACCATTCTTCTTCTGGAGGAAATGTCCCTTCCTGTGTGGACACACTTCATTCTTTGTGGGACATGGGCGATCCTCTTTGCTGAAGTATCTTCCATTGATGGAAACGCAACTTCCTGTGTTGAAACAAAACTACCCAAGGCTTAACCCTCCTTCAGGTGTCGGAAATGTCCCTTCCGATGTAGGAACCCATTTTATATGGGGGAGTGTCCCTTTTGTTTTAGGAACCCTTCTTCCTGTTGGGGAAATGCACTTTCCTGTGTGCGGATGTCTTTTCTTGTGAGGGCGTCGAACCTTCCTGTGGGGGAATGCACTATCCTGTTTGTGGACCTATCTTCCAGTGAGGGAATCGCACCTTCCTGAGAGGGAATCATAACTTCCTGTTGGAGAAGGCCTCGACCTATATGGGAAACAAACTTCCCTTGAGGAACCCTTCCTCTGGTGGGGAAATGCACTTTCCTGTATGGGACTTATTATGCTGTGAATGAATCGCTCCTTCATGTGGGGAAACAATACTTCCTCTGAGGGAAGCTTCATCCTCTGGAGGAAATGTCTCTTCCTGTGTGTGAACACTTCTCTCTTTGTGGGACATGCACTTTCCTGTGTGCAGATCTATCTTTCGTTGAGGGCATCCCACCTTCCTTTCGGGGTATTGCAACTTCGTTGTCAGAATCCTACCTCTAATGGGGGAACTGCATTTTTCCTTTGTGTGAAACTATTTTCGTGTGAGGGAGGTGCACATTGATGTGGTGGAAATTAAACTTCCTGAGGGAGATGAACTATTTCTGTGGGAGAAATTCACTGGTTGCAAGGAAACCCTTCTTACTGTGTGGGAAGTGCACTTTCCATTATGCAGACCTATATTCCTGTGATGGAATCGAACTTCCTGTGGGGATACCAGACTTCCGGTGGGGAACCCTTTGTCCTCTGGGTGAAATTTTCATGTGGTTTGGGAACCCGTCTCGCTCTGGGAGAAAGCATTTCCTGTTTGCAGACCGATGGTCCTTTGATGGGAATGCAACCTCCCGTGTGAAAACCAAACTTCCCGATTGTGAACCATCCTTCTTGTGGGGAAATTTCCTATCTGGTATGGGAACCCATTCTCCTATTAGGGAGTTTTCCCTTCCATTGTAGAAACCCTTCTTCCTTTGGGGGAAATGCTCTTTCCTCTTTGTGGACCGATCTTCCTGTGAGGGAATCGCACCTTCCTGTGCAGGAATCATAACTTCCTCTTGGAGAATGCCTCTACCTATATGGGAAAGAAACTTCCTTTGAGGAAACCTTCTTAGTGTGGGGGAATGCACTTTCCTGTATGAGGACCTATTATGCTGCGAATGAATCGCTCATTCTGGAGGAACCATTCTTTCAATGCAGGAAATATACCTTCCTGTGTGGACACTTCATTCTTTGTGGGACATGCACGTTCCTGTGTGCAGAACTATCTTCCATTGATGGAAACGCCACATCCGTGTGGAAAAAATTCTACCGGATGGTGAATACTCCTTCCAGTGTGGGAAATGTCCCTTCCGGTGTAGGAACCCATTTTTCTATGGAGGAGTGTCCTTTTTGTTTTACGAACCCTTCTTCCCGTGAGGGAAATGCACTTTAGTGTGTGCGATCTCCCTTCCTATGAGGGCGTCACCCATTCCTGTGAGGGAAATGGACTTTCCTGTTTGATGACCTATCTTCCTGTGAGGGAATAGCACCTTCCTGTGGGGGAATCATAACTTCCTGTTGGAGAAAGCCTCTTCCTCTGGGGGAAATGAACTTCCTGGGAGGCAACATTCTTCCTGTTGGGAAATGACCTTTCCTGTATGTGGACCCATTGTGCTGAGAATGAATCGCTCCCTCATGTGGGGATACAATACTTCCTCTGGGGGAACCATTCTTCCTCTGGAGGAAATGTCCATTCCTGTGTGGACACACTTCATTCTTTTTGGGACATGCACGTTCCTCTGTGCAGAAATGTCTTCCCTTGATGGAAACACAACTTCCGGTAGGAAACAAAACTTCCCGACGGTGAACCCTCCTTCCTGTGGTGGAAATGTCCCTTCTGGTGTAGGAACCCATTTTCTTTGGGGAGTATCCCTTTTGTATTAGGAACCTTTCTGCGTATGGGAGAAATGCACTTTCCTGTCTGCAGATCTCTCTTCCTTTGAGGGTGTTGCGCCTTCCTGTGGGGGAAAGGCACTTTCCTGTTTGTAGTCCAAACATCCGGTGAGGGAATCGTACTTCCTGTGGGGGAATCGCAACTTCCTGTGGGAGAAAGCCTATTCCTGCGGGGGAAATGAACTTCCTCTGAGGAAACCTTCTTCCTGTGGGGGAAATGCACTTTCCTGTAAGCGGACCTATTATTCTGCGATGAATCGCTCATTCATGTGGGGAAACAATACTTCCCCCCGGGAACCTTTCTTTCTCTCAAGGAAATGTCCCTTCCTGTGTGGACACTTCATTCTTTGTGGGGAATACATGTTCCTGTGTGTAGAAGCAATTCCCATTGATGGAAACAAAACTTCCCGACAGTGAAAACTTTTTCCTGTGGGGGAAATGTCCCTTCCGGTGTAGGAACCCATTCTATATGGGGGAGTGTCCCTTTTGTTTTAGGAACCCTTCTTTTTGTGGGGGAAATGCACTTTCCTGTGTGCGGATGTCTCTTCCTGTGAGGTCGCCACGCCTACCTGTGGGGGAAATGCACTTTCCTGTTTCCTGTTTGTGGACCTATCTTCTTGTGAGGGAATCCCACCTTCCTGTGGGGGAATAGAAACTACCTGTAGGATGGGGGGGATGAGGACACATTTGTAATACCTTAACTAATAATAAAAAATAAATAAATAAATAAATAAATAAATAAATAAATAAATAAACAGGATTAAATGAGGAAAAATAAATTGGAAAAAAAAAAAGAGACTACCTCTTGGAGAACCCTCTTTTGTAGGGGGAAACTATTCCTGTGTGGACACACTTCATTCTTTTTGGGACATGCACGTTCCTCTGTGCAGAAATGTCTTTCCTTGATGGAAACACAACTTCCGGTAGGAAACAAAACTTCCCGACGGTGAACCCTCCTTCCTGTGGTGGAAATGTCCCTTCTGGTGTAGGAACCCATTTTCTTTGGGGAGTATCCCTTTTGTATTAGGAACCTTTCTGCGTGTGGGAGAAATGCACTTTCCTGTCTGCAGATCTCTCTTCCTTTGAGGGTGTTGCGCCTTCCTGTGGGGGAAAGGCACTTTCCTGTTTGTAGTCCAAACATCCGGTGAGGGAATCGTACTTCCTGTGGGGGAATCGCAACTTCCTGTGGGAGAAAGCCTATTCCTGCGGGGGAAATGAACTTCCTCTGAGGAAACCTTCTTCCTGTGGGGGAAATGCACTTTCCTGTAAGCGGACCTATTATTCTGCGATGAATCGCTCATTCATGTGGGGAAACAAAACTTCCCGACAGTGAAAACTTTTTCCTGTGGGGGAAATGTCCCTTCCGGTGTAGGAACCCATTCTATATGGGGGAGTGTCCCTTTTGTTTTAGGAACCCTTCTTTTGTGGGGGAAATGCACTTTCCTGTGTGCGGATGTCTCTTCCTGTGAGGTCGCCACGCCTACCTGTGGGGGAAATGCACTTTCCTGTTTGTGGACCTATCTTCTTGTGAGGGAATCCCACCTTCCTGTGGGGGAATCGAAACTACCTGTTGGAGAACCCTCTTTTGTAGGGGAAAACTAAATCCCTGTGAAAAACCTTCTTCCTGTGTGGGAAATACACTTAGCTGTACGCTGACATATTATGCTGTGAATGAATCGGCCCTTCACGTGGGGAAACAATACTTCCTCTGGGGCAACCATTCTTCTTCTGGAGGAAATGTCCCTTCCTGTGTGGACACACTTCATTCTTTGTGGGACATGGGCGATCCTCTTTGCTGAAGTATCTTCCATTGATGGAAACGCAACTTCCTGTGTTGAAACAAAACTACCCAAGGCTTAACCCTCCTTCAGGTGTCGGAAATGTCCCTTCCGATGTAGGAACCCATTTTATATGGGGGAGTGTCCCTTTTGTTTTAGGAACCCTTCTTCCTGTTGGGGAAATGCACTTTCCTGTGTGCGGATGTCTTTTCTTGTGAGGGCGTCGAACCTTCCTGTGGGGGAATGCACTATCCTGTTTGTGGACCTATCTTCCAGTGAGGGAATCGCACCTTCCTGAGAGGGAATCATAACTTCCTGTTGGAGAAGGCCTCGACCTATATGGGAAACAAACTTCCCTTGAGGAACCCTTCCTCTGGTGGGGAAATGCACTTTCCTGTATGGGACTTATTTTGCTGTGAATGAATCGCTCCTTCATGTGGGGAAACAATACTTCCTCTGAGGGAAGCTTCATCCTCTGGAGGAAATGTCTCTTCCTGTGTGTGAACACTTCTCTCTTTGTGGGACATGCACTTTCCTGTGTGCAGATCTATCTTTCGTTGAGGGCATCCCACCTTCCTTTCGGGGTATTGCAACTTCGTTGTCAGAATCCTACCTCTAATGGGGGAACTGCATTTTTCCTTTGTGTGAAACTATTTTCGTGTGAGGGAGGTGCACATTGATGTGGTGGAAATTAAACTTCCTGAGGGAGATGAACTATTTCTGTGGGAGAAATTCACTGGTTGCAAGGAAACCCTTCTTACTGTGTGGGAAGTGCACTTTCCATTATGCAGACCTATATTCCTGTGATGGAATCGAACTTCCTGTGGGGATACCAGACTTCCGGTGGGGAACCCTTTGTCCTCTGGGTGAAATTTTCATGTGGTTTGGGAACCCGTCTCGCTCTGGGAGAAAGCATTTCCTGTTTGCAGACCGATGGTCCTTTGATGGGAATGCAACCTCCCGTGTGAAAACCAAACTTCCCGATTGTGAACCATCCTTCTTGTGGGGAAATTTCCTATCTGGTATGGGAACCCATTCTCCTATTAGGGAGTTTTCCCTTCCATTGTAGAAACCCTTCTTCCTTTGGGGGAAATGCTCTTTCCTCTTTGTGGACCGATCTTCCTGTGAGGGAATCGCACCTTCCTGTGCAGGAATCATAACTTCCTCTTGGAGAATGCCTCTACCTATATGGGAAAGAAACTTCCTTTGAGGAAACCTTCTTAGTGTGGGGGAATGCACTTTCCTGTATGAGGACCTATTATGCTGCGAATGAATCGCTCATTCTGGAGGAACCATTCTTTCAATGCAGGAAATATACCTTCCTGTGTGGACACTTCATTCTTTGTGGGACATGCACGTTCCTGTGTGCAGAACTATCTTCCATTGATGGAAACGCCACATCCGTGTGGAAAAAATTCTACCGGATGGTGAATACTCCTTCCAGTGTGGGAAATGTCCCTTCCGGTGTAGGAACCCATTTTTCTATGGAGGAGTGTCCTTTTTGTTTTACGAACCCTTCTTCCCGTGAGGGAAATGCACTTTAGTGTGTGCGATCTCCCTTCCTATGAGGGCGTCACCCATTCCTGTGAGGGAAATGGACTTTCCTGTTTGATGACCTATCTTCCTGTGAGGGAATAGCACCTTCCTGTGGGGGAATCATAACTTCCTGTTGGAGAAAGCCTCTTCCTCTGGGGGAAATGAACTTCCTGGGAGGCAACATTCTTCCTGTTGGGAAATGACCTTTCCTGTATGTGGACCCATTGTGCTGAGAATGAATCGCTCCCTCATGTGGGGATACAATACTTCCTCTGGGGGAACCATTCTTCCTCTGGAGGAAATGTCCATTCCTGTGTGGACACACTTCATTCTTTTTGGGACATGCACGTTCCTCTGTGCAGAAATGTCTTCCCTTGATGGAAACACAACTTCCGGTAGGAAACAAAACTTCCCGACGGTGAACCCTCCTTCCTGTGGTGGAAATGTCCCTTCTGGTGTAGGAACCCATTTTCTTTGGGGAGTATCCCTTTTGTATTAGGAACCTTTCTGCGTATGGGAGAAATGCACTTTCCTGTCTGCAGATCTCTCTTCCTTTGAGGGTGTTGCGCCTTCCTGTGGGGGAAAGGCACTTTCCTGATTGTAGTCCAAACATCCGGTGAGGGAATCGTACTTCCTGTGGGGGAATCGCAACTTCCTGTGGGAGAAAGCCTATTCCTGCGGGGGAAATGAACTTCCTCTGAGGAAACCTTCTTCCTGTGGGGGAAATGCACTTTCCTGTAAGCGGACCTATTATTCTGCGATGAATCGCTCATTCATGTAGGGAAACAATACTTCCCCCCGGGAACCTTTCTTTCTCTCAAGGAAATGTCCCTTCCTGTGTGGACACTTCATTCTTTGTGGGGAATACATGTTCCTGTGTGTAGAAGCAATTCCCATTGATGGAAACAAAACTTCCCGACAGTGAAAACTTTTTCCTGTGGGGGAAATGTCCCTTCCGGTGTAGGAACCCATTCTATATGGGGGAGTGTCCCTTTTGTTTTAGGAACCATTCTTTTTGTGGGGGAAATGCACTTTCCTGTGTGCGGATGTCTCTTCCTGTGAGGTCGCCACGCCTACCTGTGGGGGAAATGCACTTTCCTGTTTGTGGACCTATCTTCTTGTGAGGGAATCCCACCTTCCTGTGGGGGAATTGAAACTACCTGTTGGAGAACCCTCTTTTGTAGGGGGAAACTAAATCCCTGTGAAAAACCTTCTTCCTGTGTGGGAAATACACTTAGCTGTACGCTGACTTATTATGCTGTGAATGAATCGGCCCTTCACGTGGGGAAACAATACTTCCTCTGGGGCAACCATTCTTCTTCTGGAGGAAATGTCCCTTCCTGTGTGGACACACTTCATTCTTTGTGGGACATGGGCGATCCTCTTTGCTGAAGTATCTTCCATTGATGGAAACGCAACTTCCTGTGTTGAAACAAAACTACCCAAGGCTTAACCCTCCTTCAGGTCTCGGAAATGTCCCTTCCGATGTAGGAACCCATTTTATATGGGGGAGTGTCCCTTTTGTTTTAGGAACCCTTCTTCCTGTTGGGGAAATGCACTTTCCTGTGTGCGGATGTCTTTTCTTGTGAGGGCGTCGAACCTTCCTGTGGGGGAATGCACTATCCTGTTTGTGGACCTATCTTCCAGTGAGGGAATCGCACCTTCCTGAGAGGGAATCATAACTTCCTGTTGGAGAAGGCCTCGACCTATATGGGAAACAAACTTCCCTTGAGGAACCCTTCCT
Organism: Myotis nattereri; assembly: GCF_964212035.1. Classification (NCBI taxonomy): domain Eukaryota; kingdom Metazoa; phylum Chordata; class Mammalia; order Chiroptera; family Vespertilionidae; genus Myotis; species Myotis nattereri. The sequence continues at coordinate 41,424,056 of NC_138094.1, read as the reverse complement.
CTGGTGGGGAAATGCACTTTCCTGTATGGGACTTATTATGCTGTGAATGAATCGCTCCTTCATGTGGGGAAACAATACTTCCTCTGAGGGAAGCTTCATCCTCTGGAGGAAATGTCTCTTCCTGTGTGTGAACACTTCTCTCTTTGTGGGACATGCACTTTCCTGTGTGCAGATCTATCTTTCGTTGAGGGCATCCCACCTTCCTTTCGGGGTATTGCAACTTCGTTGTCAGAATCCTACCTCTAATGGGGGAACTGCATTTTTCCTTTGTGTGAAACTATTTTCGTGTGAGGGAGGTGCACATTGATGTGGTGGAAATTAAACTTCCTGAGGGAGATGAACTATTTCTGTGGGAGAAATTCACTGGTTGCAAGGAAACCCTTCTTACTGTGTGGGAAGTGCACTTTCCATTATGCAGACCTATATTCCTGTGATGGAATCGAACTTCCTGTGGGGATACCAGACTTCCGGTGGGGAACCCTTTGTCCTCTGGGTGAAATTTTCATGTGGTTTGGGAACCCGTCTCGCTCTGGGAGAAAGCATTTCCTGTTTGCAGACCGATGGTCCTTTGATGGGAATGCAACCTCCCGTGTGAAAACCAAACTTCCCGATTGTGAACCATCCTTCTTGTGGGGAAATTTCCTATCTGGTATGGGAACCCATTCTCCTATTAGGGAGTTTTCCCTTCCATTGTAGAAACCCTTCTTCCTTTGGGGGAAATGCTCTTTCCTCTTTGTGGACCGATCTTCCTGTGAGGGAATCGCACCTTCCTGTGCAGGAATCATAACTTCCTCTTGGAGAATGCCTCTACCTATATGGGAAAGAAACTTCCTTTGAGGAAACCTTCTTAGTGTGGGGGAATGCACTTTCCTGTATGAGGACCTATTATGCTGCGAATGAATCGCTCATTCTGGAGGAACCATTCTTTCAATGCAGGAAATATACCTTCCTGTGTGGACACTTCATTCTTTGTGGGACATGCACGTTCCTGTGTGCAGAACTATCTTCCATTGATGGAAACGCCACATCCGTGTGGAAAAAATTCTACCGGATGGTGAATACTCCTTCCAGTGTGGGAAATGTCCCTTCCGGTGTAGGAACCCATTTTTCTATGGAGGAGTGTCCTTTTTGTTTTACGAACCCTTCTTCCCGTGAGGGAAATGCACTTTAGTGTGTGCGATCTCCCTTCCTATGAGGGCGTCACCCATTCCTGTGAGGGAAATGGACTTTCCTGTTTGATGACCTATCTTCCTGTGAGGGAATAGCACCTTCCTGTGGGGGAATCATAACTTCCTGTTGGAGAAAGCCTCTTCCTCTGGGGGAAATGAACTTCCTGGGAGGCAACATTCTTCCTGTTGGGAAATGACCTTTCCTGTATGTGGACCCATTGTGCTGAGAATGAATCGCTCCCTCATGTGGGGATACAATACTTCCTCTGGGGGAACCATTCTTCCTCTGGAGGAAATGTCCATTCCTGTGTGGACACACTTCATTCTTTTTGGGACATGCACGTTCCTCTGTGCAGAAATGTCTTCCCTTGATGGAAACACAACTTCCGGTAGGAAACAAAACTTCCCGACGGTGAACCCTCCTTCCTGTGGTGGAAATGTCCCTTCTGGTGTAGGAACCCATTTTCTTTGGGGAGTATCCCTTTTGTATTAGGAACCTTTCTGCGTATGGGAGAAATGCACTTTCCTGTCTGCAGATCTCTCTTCCTTTGAGGGTGTTGCGCCTTCCTGTGGGGGAAAGGCACTTTCCTGATTGTAGTCCAAACATCCGGTGAGGGAATCGTACTTCCTGTGGGGGAATCACAACTTCCTGTGGGAGAAAGCCTATTCCTGCGGGGGAAATGAACTTCCTCTGAGGAAACCTTCTTCCTGTGGGGGAAATGCACTTTCCTGTAAGCGGACCTATTATTCTGCGATGAATCGCTCATTCATGTAGGGAAACAATACTTCCCCCCGGGAACCTTTCTTTCTCTCAAGGAAATGTCCCTTCCTGTGTGGACACTTCATTCTTTGTGGGGAATACATGTTCCTGTGTGTAGAAGCAATTCCCATTGATGGAAACAAAACTTCCCGACAGTGAAAACTTTTTCCTGTGGGGGAAATGTCCCTTCCGGTGTAGGAACCCATTCTATATGGGGGAGTGTCCCTTTTGTTTTAGGAACCATTCTTTTTGTGGGGGAAATGCACTTTCCTGTGTGCGGATGTCTCTTCCTGTGAGGTCGCCACGCCTACCTGTGGGGGAAATGCACTTTCCTGTTTGTGGACCTATCTTCTTGTGAGGGAATCCCACCTTCCTGTGGGGGAATTGAAACTACCTGTTGGAGAACCCTCTTTTGTAGGGGGAAACTAAATCCCTGTGAAAAACCTTCTTCCTGTGTGGGAAATACACTTAGCTGTACGCTGACTTATTATGCTGTGAATGAATCGGCCCTTCACGTGGGGAAACAATACTTCCTCTGGGGCAACCATTCTTCTTCTGGAGGAAATGTCCCTTCCTGTGTGGACACACTTCATTCTTTGTGGGACATGGGCGATCCTCTTTGCTGAAGTATCTTCCATTGATGGAAACGCAACTTCCTGTGTTGAAACAAAACTACCCAAGGCTTAACCCTCCTTCAGGTCTCGGAAATGTCCCTTCCGATGTAGGAACCCATTTTATATGGGGGAGTGTCCCTTTTGTTTTAGGAACCCTTCTTCCTGTTGGGGAAATGCACTTTCCTGTGTGCGGATGTCTTTTCTTGTGAGGGCGTCGAACCTTCCTGTGGGGGAATGCACTATCCTGTTTGTGGACCTATCTTCCAGTGAGGGAATCGCACCTTCCTGAGAGGGAATCATAACTTCCTGTTGGAGAAGGCCTCGACCTATATGGGAAACAAACTTCCCTTGAGGAACCCTTCCTCTGGTGGGGAAATGCACTTTCCTGTATGGGACTTATTATGCTGTGAATGAATCGCTCCTTCATGTGGGGAAACAATACTTCCTCTGAGGGAAGCTTCATCCTCTGGAGGAAATGTCTCTTCCTGTGTGTGAACACTTCTCTCTTTGTGGGACATGCACTTTCCTGTGTGCAGATCTATCTTTCGTTGAGGGCATCCCACCTTCCTTTCGGGGTATTGCAACTTCGTTGTCAGAATCCTACCTCTAATGGGGGAACTGCATTTTTCCTTTGTGTGAAACTATTTTCGTGTGAGGGAGGTGCACATTGATGTGGTGGAAATTAAACTTCCTGAGGGAGATGAACTATTTCTGTGGGAGAAATTCACTGGTTGCAAGGAAACCCTTCTTACTGTGTGGGAAGTGCACTTTCCATTATGCAGACCTATATTCCTGTGATGGAATCGAACTTCCTGTGGGGATACCAGACTTCCGGTGGGGAACCCTTTGTCCTCTGGGTGAAATTTTCATGTGGTTTGGGAACCCGTCTCGCTCTGGGAGAAAGCATTTCCTGTTTGCAGACCGATGGTCCTTTGATGGGAATGCAACCTCCCGTGTGAAAACCAAACTTCCCGATTGTGAACCATCCTTCTTGTGGGGAAATTTCCTATCTGGTATGGGAACCCATTCTCCTATTAGGGAGTTTTCCCTTCCATTGTAGAAACCCTTCTTCCTTTGGGGGAAATGCTCTTTCCTCTTTGTGGACCGATCTTCCTGTGAGGGAATCGCACCTTCCTGTGCAGGAATCATAACTTCCTCTTGGAGAATGCCTCTACCTATATGGGAAAGAAACTTCCTTTGAGGAAACCTTCTTAGTGTGGGGGAATGCACTTTCCTGTATGAGGACCTATTATGCTGCGAATGAATCGCTCATTCTGGAGGAACCATTCTTTCAATGCAGGAAATATACCTTCCTGTGTGGACACTTCATTCTTTGTGGGACATGCACGTTCCTGTGTGCAGAACTATCTTCCATTGATGGAAACGCCACATCCGTGTGGAAAAAATTCTACCGGATGGTGAATACTCCTTCCAGTGTGGGAAATGTCCCTTCCGGTGTAGGAACCCATTTTTCTATGGAGGAGTGTCCTTTTTGTTTTACGAACCCTTCTTCCCGTGAGGGAAATGCACTTTAGTGTGTGCGATCTCCCTTCCTATGAGGGCGTCACCCATTCCTGTGAGGGAAATGGACTTTCCTGTTTGATGACCTATCTTCCTGTGAGGGAATAGCACCTTCCTGTGGGGGAATCATAACTTCCTGTTGGAGAAAGCCTCTTCCTCTGGGGGAAATGACCTTCCTGGGAGGCAACATTCTTCCTGTTGGGAAATGACCTTTCCTGTATGTGGACCCATTGTGCTGAGAATGAATCGCTCCCTCATGTGGGGATACAATACTTCCTCTGGGGGAACCATTCTTCCTCTGGAGGAAATGTCCATTCCTGTGTGGACACACTTCATTCTTTTTGGGACATGCACGTTCCTCTGTGCAGAAATGTCTTCCCTTGATGGAAACACAACTTCCGGTAGGAAACAAAACTTCCCGACGGTGAACCCTCCTTCCTGTGGTGGAAATGTCCCTTCTGGTGTAGGAACCCATTTTCTTTGGGGAGTATCCCTTTTGTATTAGGAACCTTTCTGCGTATGGGAGAAATGCACTTTCCTGTCTGCAGATCTCTCTTCCTTTGAGGGTGTTGCGCCTTCCTGTGGGGGAAAGGCACTTTCCTGATTGTAGTCCAAACATCCGGTGAGGGAATCGTACTTCCTGTGGGGGAATCGCAACTTCCTGTGGGAGAAAGCCTATTCCTGCGGGGGAAATGAACTTCCTCGGAGGAAACCTTCTTCCTGTGGGGGAAATGCACTTTCCTGTAAGCGGACCTATTATTCTGCGATGAATCGCTCATTCATGTGGGGAAACAATACTTGCCCCCGGGAACCTTTCTTTCTCTCAAGGAAATGTCCCTTCCTGTGTGGACACTTCATTCTTTGTGGGGAATACATGTTCCTGTGTGTAGAAGCAATTCCCATTGATGGAAACAAAACTTCCCGACAGTGAAAACTTTTTCCTGTGGGGGAAATGTCCCTTCCGGTGTAGGAACCCATTCTATATGGGGGAGTGTCCCTTTTGTTTTAGGAACCCTTCTTTTTGTGGGGGAAATGCACTTTCCTGTGTGCGGATGTCTCTTCCTGTGAGGTCGCCACGCCTACCTGTGGGGGAAATGCACTTTCCTGTTTGTGGACCTATCTTCTTGTGAGGGAATCCCACCTTCCTGTGGGGGAATTGAAACTACCTGTTGGAGAACCCTCTTTTGTAGGGGGAAACTAAATCCCTGTGAAAAACCTTCTTCCTGTGTGGGAAATACACTTAGCTGTACGCTGACTTATTATGCTGTGAATGAATCGGCCCTTCACGTGGGGAAACAATACTTCCTCTGGGGCAACCATTCTTCTTCTGGAGGAAATGTCCCTTCCTGTGTGGACACACTTCATTCTTTGTGGGACATGGGCGATCCTCTTTGCTGAAGTATCTTCCATTGATGGAAACGCAACTTCCTGTGTTGAAACAAAACTACCCAAGGCTTAACCCTCCTTCAGGTGTCGGAAATGTCCCTTCCGATGTAGGAACCCATTTTATATGGGGGAGTGTCCCTTTTGTTTTAGGAACCCTTCTTCCTGTTGGGGAAATGCACTTTCCTGTGTGCGGATGTCTTTTCTTGTGAGGGCGTCGAACCTTCCTGTGGGGGAATGCACTATCCTGTTTGTGGACCTATCTTCCAGTGAGGGAATCGCACCTTCCTGAGAGGGAATCATAACTTCCTGTTGGAGAAGGCCTCGACCTATATGGGAAACAAACTTCCCTTGAGGAACCCTTCCTCTGGTGGGGAAATGCACTTTCCTGTATGGGACTTATTATGCTGTGAATGAATCGCTCCTTCATGTGGGGAAACAATACTTCCTCTGAGGGAAGCTTCATCCTCTGGAGGAAATGTCTCTTCCTGTGTGTGAACACTTCTCTCTTTGTGGGACATGCACTTTCCTGTGTGCAGATCTATCTTTCGTTGAGGGCATCCCACCTTCCTTTCGGGGTATTGCAACTTCGTTGTCAGAATCCTACCTCTAATGGGGGAACTGCATTTTTCCTTTGTGTGAAACTATTTTCGTGTGAGGGAGGTGCACATTGATGTGGTGGAAATTAAACTTCCTGAGGGAGATGAACTATTTCTGTGGGAGAAATTCACTGGTTGCAAGGAAACCCTTCTTACTGTGTGGGAAGTGCACTTTCCATTATGCAGACCTATATTCCTGTGATGGAATCGAACTTCCTGTGGGGATACCAGACTTCCGGTGGGGAACCCTTTGTCCTCTGGGTGAAATTTTCATGTGGTTTGGGAACCCGTCTCGCTCTGGGAGAAAGCATTTCCTGTTTGCAGACCGATGGTCCTTTGATGGGAATGCAACCTCCCGTGTGAAAACCAAACTTCCCGATTGTGAACCATCCTTCTTGTGGGGAAATTTCCTATCTGGTATGGGAACCCATTCTCCTATTAGGGAGTTTTCCCTTCCATTGTAGAAACCCTTCTTCCTTTGGGGGAAATGCTCTTTCCTCTTTGTGGACCGATCTTCCTGTGAGGGAATCGCACCTTCCTGTGCAGGAATCATAACTTCCTCTTGGAGAATGCCTCTACCTATATGGGAAAGAAACTTCCTTTGAGGAAACCTTCTTAGTGTGGGGGAATGCACTTTCCTGTATGAGGACCTATTATGCTGCGAATGAATCGCTCATTCTGGAGGAACCATTCTTTCAATGCAGGAAATATACCTTCCTGTGTGGACACTTCATTCTTTGTGGGACATGCACGTTCCTGTGTGCAGAACTATCTTCCATTGATGGAAACGCCACATCCGTGTGGAAAAAATTCTACCGGATGGTGAATACTCCTTCCAGTGTGGGAAATGTCCCTTCCGGTGTAGGAACCCATTTTTCTATGGAGGAGTGTCCTTTTTGTTTTACGAACCCTTCTTCCCGTGAGGGAAATGCACTTTAGTGTGTGCGATCTCCCTTCCTATGAGGGCGTCACCCATTCCTGTGAGGGAAATGGACTTTCCTGTTTGATGACCTATCTTCCTGTGAGGGAATAGCACCTTCCTGTGGGGGAATCATAACTTCCTGTTGGAGAAAGCCTCTTCCTCTGGGGGAAATGAACTTCCTGGGAGGCAACATTCTTCCTGTTGGGAAATGACCTTTCCTGTATGTGGACCCATTGTGCTGAGAATGAATCGCTCCCTCATGTGGGGATACAATACTTCCTCTGGGGGAACCATTCTTCCTCTGGAGGAAATGTCCATTCCTGTGTGGACACACTTCATTCTTTTTGGGACATGCACGTTCCTCTGTGCAGAAATGTCTTCCCTTGATGGAAACACAACTTCCGGTAGGAAACAAAACTTCCCGACGGTGAACCCTCCTTCCTGTGGTGGAAATGTCCCTTCTGGTGTAGGAACCCATTTTCTTTGGGGAGTATCCCTTTTGTATTAGGAACCTTTCTGCGTATGGGAGAAATGCACTTTCCTGTCTGCAGATCTCTCTTCCTTTGAGGGTGTTGCGCCTTCCTGTGGGGGAAAGGCACTTTCCTGATTGTAGTCCAAACATCCGGTGAGGGAATCGTACTTCCTGTGGGGGAATCACAACTTCCTGTGGGAGAAAGCCTATTCCTGCGGGGGAAATGAACTTCCTCTGAGGAAACCTTCTTCCTGTGGGGGAAATGCACTTTCCTGTAAGCGGACCTATTATTCTGCGATGAATCGCTCATTCATGTAGGGAAACAATACTTCCCCCCGGGAACCTTTCTTTCTCTCAAGGAAATGTCCCTTCCTGTGTGGACACTTCATTCTTTGTGGGGAATACATGTTCCTGTGTGTAGAAGCAATTCCCATTGATGGAAACAAAACTTCCCGACAGTGAAAACTTTTTCCTGTGGGGGAAATGTCCCTTCCGGTGTAGGAACCCATTCTATATGGGGGAGTGTCCCTTTTGTTTTAGGAACCATTCTTTTTGTGGGGGAAATGCACTTTCCTGTGTGCGGATGTCTCTTCCTGTGAGGTCGCCACGCCTACCTGTGGGGGAAATGCACTTTCCTGTTTGTGGACCTATCTTCTTGTGAGGGAATCCCACCTTCCTGTGGGGGAATTGAAACTACCTGTTGGAGAACCCTCTTTTGTAGGGGGAAACTAAATCCCTGTGAAAAACCTTCTTCCTGTGTGGGAAATACACTTAGCTGTACGCTGACTTATTATGCTGTGAATGAATCGGCCCTTCACGTGGGGAAACAATACTTCCTCTGGGGCAACCATTCTTCTTCTGGAGGAAATGTCCCTTCCTGTGTGGACACACTTCATTCTTTGTGGGACATGGGCGATCCTCTTTGCTGAAGTATCTTCCATTGATGGAAACGCAACTTCCTGTGTTGAAACAAAACTACCCAAGGCTTAACCCTCCTTCAGGTCTCGGAAATGTCCCTTCCGATGTAGGAACCCATTTTATATGGGGGAGTGTCCCTTTTGTTTTAGGAACCCTTCTTCCTGTTGGGGAAATGCACTTTCCTGTGTGCGGATGTCTTTTCTTGTGAGGGCGTCGAACCTTCCTGTGGGGGAATGCACTATCCTGTTTGTGGACCTATCTTCCAGTGAGGGAATCGCACCTTCCTGAGAGGGAATCATAACTTCCTGTTGGAGAAGGCCTCGACCTATATGGGAAACAAACTTCCCTTGAGGAACCCTTCCTCTGGTGGGGAAATGCACTTTCCTGTATGGGACTTATTATGCTGTGAATGAATCGCTCCTTCATGTGGGGAAACAATACTTCCTCTGAGGGAAGCTTCATCCTCTGGAGGAAATGTCTCTTCCTGTGTGTGAACACTTCTCTCTTTGTGGGACATGCACTTTCCTGTGTGCAGATCTATCTTTCGTTGAGGGCATCCCACCTTCCTTTCGGGGTATTGCAACTTCGTTGTCAGAATCCTACCTCTAATGGGGGAACTGCATTTTTCCTTTGTGTGAAACTATTTTCGTGTGAGGGAGGTGCACATTGATGTGGTGGAAATTAAACTTCCTGAGGGAGATGAACTATTTCTGTGGGAGAAATTCACTGGTTGCAAGGAAACCCTTCTTACTGTGTGGGAAGTGCACTTTCCATTATGCAGACCTATATTCCTGTGATGGAATCGAACTTCCTGTGGGGATACCAGACTTCCGGTGGGGAACCCTTTGTCCTCTGGGTGAAATTTTCATGTGGTTTGGGAACCCGTCTCGCTCTGGGAGAAAGCATTTCCTGTTTGCAGACCGATGGTCCTTTGATGGGAATGCAACCTCCCGTGTGAAAACCAAACTTCCCGATTGTGAACCATCCTTCTTGTGGGGAAATTTCCTATCTGGTATGGGAACCCATTCTCCTATTAGGGAGTTTTCCCTTCCATTGTAGAAACCCTTCTTCCTTTGGGGGAAATGCTCTTTCCTCTTTGTGGACCGATCTTCCTGTGAGGGAATCGCACCTTCCTGTGCAGGAATCATAACTTCCTCTTGGAGAATGCCTCTACCTATATGGGAAAGAAACTTCCTTTGAGGAAACCTTCTTAGTGTGGGGGAATGCACTTTCCTGTATGAGGACCTATTATGCTGCGAATGAATCGCTCATTCTGGAGGAACCATTCTTTCAATGCAGGAAATATACCTTCCTGTGTGGACACTTCATTCTTTGTGGGACATGCACGTTCCTGTGTGCAGAACTATCTTCCATTGATGGAAACGCCACATCCGTGTGGAAAAAATTCTACCGGATGGTGAATACTCCTTCCAGTGTGGGAAATGTCCCTTCCGGTGTAGGAACCCATTTTTCTATGGAGGAGTGTCCTTTTTGTTTTACGAACCCTTCTTCCCGTGAGGGAAATGCACTTTAGTGTGTGCGATCTCCCTTCCTATGAGGGCGTCACCCATTCCTGTGAGGGAAATGGACTTTCCTGTTTGATGACCTATCTTCCTGTGAGGGAATAGCACCTTCCTGTGGGGGAATCATAACTTCCTGTTGGAGAAAGCCTCTTCCTCTGGGGGAAATGAACTTCCTGGGAGGCAACATTCTTCCTGTTGGGAAATGACCTTTCCTGTATGTGGACCCATTGTGCTGAGAATGAATCGCTCCCTCATGTGGGGATACAATACTTCCTCTGGGGGAACCATTCTTCCTCTGGAGGAAATGTCCATTCCTGTGTGGACACACTTCATTCTTTTTGGGACATGCACGTTCCTCTGTGCAGAAATGTCTTCCCTTGATGGAAACACAACTTCCGGTAGGAAACAAAACTTCCCGACGGTGAACCCTCCTTCCTGTGGTGGAAATGTCCCTTCTGGTGTAGGAACCCATTTTCTTTGGGGAGTATCCCTTTTGTATTAGGAACCTTTCTGCGTATGGGAGAAATGCACTTTCCTGTCTGCAGATCTCTCTTCCTTTGAGGGTGTTGCGCCTTCCTGTGGGGGAAAGGCACTTTCCTGATTGTAGTCCAAACATCCGGTGAGGGAATCGTACTTCCTGTGGGGGAATCGCAACTTCCTGTGGGAGAAAGCCTATTCCTGCGGGGGAAATGAACTTCCTCGGAGGAAACCTTCTTCCTGTGGGGGAAATGCACTTTCCTGTAAGCGGACCTATTATTCTGCGATGAATCGCTCATTCATGTGGGGAAACAATACTTGCCCCCGGGAACCTTTCTTTCTCTCAAGGAAATGTCCCTTCCTGTGTGGACACTTCATTCTTTGTGGGGAATACATGTTCCTGTGTGTAGAAGCAATTCCCATTGATGGAAACAAAACTTCCCGACAGTGAAAACTTTTTCCTGTGGGGGAAATGTCCCTTCCGGTGTAGGAACCCATTCTATATGGGGGAGTGTCCCTTTTGTTTTAGGAACCCTTCTTTTTGTGGGGGAAATGCACTTTCCTGTGTGCGGATGTCTCTTCCTGTGAGGTCGCCACGCCTACCTGTGGGGGAAATGCACTTTCCTGTTTGTGGACCTATCTTCTTGTGAGGGAATCCCACCTTCCTGTGGGGGAATTGAAACTACCTGTTGGAGAACCCTCTTTTGTAGGGGGAAACTAAATCCCTGTGAAAAACCTTCTTCCTGTGTGGGAAATACACTTAGCTGTACGCTGACTTATTATGCTGTGAATGAATCGGCCCTTCACGTGGGGAAACAATACTTCCTCTGGGGCAACCATTCTTCTTCTGGAGGAAATGTCCCTTCCTGTGTGGACACACTTCATTCTTTGTGGGACATGGGCGATCCTCTTTGCTGAAGTATCTTCCATTGATGGAAACGCAACTTCCTGTGTTGAAACAAAACTACCCAAGGCTTAACCCTCCTTCAGGTGTCGGAAATGTCCCTTCCGATGTAGGAACCCATTTTATATGGGGGAGTGTCCCTTTTGTTTTAGGAACCCTTCTTCCTGTTGGGGAAATGCACTTTCCTGTGTGCGGATGTCTTTTCTTGTGAGGGCGTCGAACCTTCCTGTGGGGGAATGCACTATCCTGTTTGTGGACCTATCTTCCAGTGAGGGAATCGCACCTTCCTGAGAGGGAATCATAACTTCCTGTTGGAGAAGGCCTCGACCTATATGGGAAACAAACTTCCCTTGAGGAACCCTTCCTCTGGTGGGGAAATGCACTTTCCTGTATGGGACTTATTATGCTGTGAATGAATCGCTCCTTCATGTGGGGAAACAATACTTCCTCTGAGGGAAGCTTCATCCTCTGGAGGAAATGTCTCTTCCTGTGTGTGAACACTTCTCTCTTTGTGGGACATGCACTTTCCTGTGTGCAGATCTATCTTTCGTTGAGGGCATCCCACCTTCCTTTCGGGGTATTGCAACTTCGTTGTCAGAATCCTACCTCTAATGGGGGAACTGCATTTTTCCTTTGTGTGAAACTATTTTCGTGTGAGGGAGGTGCACATTGATGTGGTGGAAATTAAACTTCCTGAGGGAGATGAACTATTTCTGTGGGAGAAATTCACTGGTTGCAAGGAAACCCTTCTTACTGTGTGGGAAGTGCACTTTCCATTATGCAGACCTATATTCCTGTGATGGAATCGAACTTCCTGTGGGGATACCAGACTTCCGGTGGGGAACCCTTTGTCCTCTGGGTGAAATTTTCATGTGGTTTGGGAACCCGTCTCGCTCTGGGAGAAAGCATTTCCTGTTTGCAGACCGATGGTCCTTTGATGGGAATGCAACCTCCCGTGTGAAAACCAAACTTCCCGATTGTGAACCATCCTTCTTGTGGGGAAATTTCCTATCTGGTATGGGAACCCATTCTCCTATTAGGGAGTTTTCCCTTCCATTGTAGAAACCCTTCTTCCTTTGGGGGAAATGCTCTTTCCTCTTTGTGGACCGATCTTCCTGTGAGGGAATCGCACCTTCCTGTGCAGGAATCATAACTTCCTCTTGGAGAATGCCTCTACCTATATGGGAAAGAAACTTCCTTTGAGGAAACCTTCTTAGTGTGGGGGAATGCACTTTCCTGTATGAGGACCTATTATGCTGCGAATGAATCGCTCATTCTGGAGGAACCATTCTTTCAATGCAGGAAATATACCTTCCTGTGTGGACACTTCATTCTTTGTGGGACATGCACGTTCCTGTGTGCAGAACTATCTTCCATTGATGGAAACGCCACATCCGTGTGGAAAAAATTCTACCGGATGGTGAATACTCCTTCCAGTGTGGGAAATGTCCCTTCCGGTGTAGGAACCCATTTTTCTATGGAGGAGTGTCCTTTTTGTTTTACGAACCCTTCTTCCCGTGAGGGAAATGCACTTTAGTGTGTGCGATCTCCCTTCCTATGAGGGCGTCACCCATTCCTGTGAGGGAAATGGACTTTCCTGTTTGATGACCTATCTTCCTGTGAGGGAATAGCACCTTCCTGTGGGGGAATCATAACTTCCTGTTGGAGAAAGCCTCTTCCTCTGGGGGAAATGAACTTCCTGGGAGGCAACATTCTTCCTGTTGGGAAATGACCTTTCCTGTATGTGGACCCATTGTGCTGAGAATGAATCGCTCCCTCATGTGGGGATACAATACTTCCTCTGGGGGAACCATTCTTCCTCTGGAGGAAATGTCCATTCCTGTGTGGACACACTTCATTCTTTTTGGGACATGCACGTTCCTCTGTGCAGAAATGTCTTCCCTTGATGGAAACACAACTTCCGGTAGGAAACAAAACTTCCCGACGGTGAACCCTCCTTCCTGTGGTGGAAATGTCCCTTCTGGTGTAGGAACCCATTTTCTTTGGGGAGTATCCCTTTTGTATTAGGAACCTTTCTGCGTATGGGAGAAATGCACTTTCCTGTCTGCAGATCTCTCTTCCTTTGAGGGTGTTGCGCCTTCCTGTGGGGGAAAGGCACTTTCCTGATTGTAGTCCAAACATCCGGTGAGGGAATCGTACTTCCTGTGGGGGAATCGCAACTTCCTGTGGGAGAAAGCCTATTCCTGCGGGGGAAATGAACTTCCTCGGAGGAAACCTTCTTCCTGTGGGGGAAATGCACTTTCCTGTAAGCGGACCTATTATTCTGCGATGAATCGCTCATTCATGTGGGGAAACAATACTTGCCCCCGGGAACCTTTCTTTCTCTCAAGGAAATGTCCCTTCCTGTGTGGACACTTCATTCTTTGTGGGGAATACATGTTCCTGTGTGTAGAAGCAATTCCCATTGATGGAAACAAAACTTCCCGACAGTGAAAACTTTTTCCTGTGGGGGAAATGTCCCTTCCGGTGTAGGAACCCATTCTATATGGGGGAGTGTCCCTTTTGTTTTAGGAACCCTTCTTTTTGTGGGGGAAATGCACTTTCCTGTGTGCGGATGTCTCTTCCTGTGAGGTCGCCACGCCTACCTGTGGGGGAAATGCACTTTCCTGTTTGTGGACCTATCTTCTTGTGAGGGAATCCCACCTTCCTGTGGGGGAATTGAAACTACCTGTTGGAGAACCCTCTTTTGTAGGGGGAAACTAAATCCCTGTGAAAAACCTTCTTCCTGTGTGGGAAATACACTTAGCTGTACGCTGACTTATTATGCTGTGAATGAATCGGCCCTTCACGTGGGGAAACAATACTTCCTCTGGGGCAACCATTCTTCTTCTGGAGGAAATGTCCCTTCCTGTGTGGACACACTTCATTCTTTGTGGGACATGGGCGATCCTCTTTGCTGAACTATCTTCCATTGATGGAAACGCAACTTCCTGTGGTGAAACAAAACTACCCAAGGCTTAACCCTCCTTCAGGTGTCGGAAATGTCCCTTCCGATGTAGGAACCCATTTTATATGGGGGAGTGTCCCTTTTGTTTTAGGAACCCTTCTTCCTGTTGGGGAAATGCACTTTCCTGTGTGCGGATGTCTTTTCTTGTGAGGGCGTCGAACCTTCCTGTGGGGGAATGCACTATCCTGTTTGTGGACCTATCTTCCAGTGAGGGAATCGCACCTTCCTGAGAGGGAATCATAACTTCCTGTTGGAGAAGGCCTCGACCTATATGGGAAACAAACTTCCCTTGAGGAACCCTTCCTCTGGTGGGGAAATGCACTTTCCTGTATGGGACTTATTATGCTGTGAATGAATCGCTCCTTCATGTGGGGAAACAATACTTCCTCTGAGGGAAGCTTCATCCTCTGGAGGAAATGTCTCTTCCTGTGTGTGAACACTTCTCTCTTTGTGGGACATGCACTTTCCTGTGTGCAGATCTATCTTTCGTTGAGGGCATCCCACCTTCCTTTCGGGGTATTGCAACTTCGTTGTCAGAATCCTACCTCTAATGGGGGAACTGCATTTTTCCTTTGTGTGAAACTATTTTCGTGTGAGGGAGGTGCACATTGATGTGGTGGAAATTAAACTTCCTGAGGGAGATGAACTATTTCTGTGGGAGAAATTCACTGGTTGCAAGGAAACCCTTCTTACTGTGTGGGAAGTGCACTTTCCATTATGCAGACCTATATTCCTGTGATGGAATCGAACTTCCTGTGGGGATACCAGACTTCCGGTGGGGAACCCTTTGTCCTCTGGGTGAAATTTTCATGTGGTTTGGGAACCCGTCTCGCTCTGGGAGAAAGCATTTCCTGTTTGCAGACCGATGGTCCTTTGATGGGAATGCAACCTCCCGTGTGAAAACCAAACTTCCCGATTGTGAACCATCCTTCTTGTGGGGAAATTTCCTATCTGGTATGGGAACCCATTCTCCTATTAGGGAGTTTTCCCTTCCATTGTAGAAACCCTTCTTCCTTTGGGGGAAATGCTCTTTCCTCTTTGTGGACTGATCTTCCTGTGAGGGAATCGCACCTTCCTGTGCAGGAATCATAACTTCCTCTTGGAGAATGCCTCTACCTATATGGGAAAGAAACTTCCTTTGAGGAAACCTTCTTAGTGTGGGGGAATGCACTTTCCTGTATGAGGACCTATTATGCTGCGAATGAATCGCTCATTCTGGAGGAACCATTCTTTCAATGCAGGAAATATACCTTCCTGTGTGGACACTTCATTCTTTGTGGGACATGCACGTTCCTGTGTGCAGAACTATCTTCCATTGATGGAAACGCCACATCCGTGTGGAAAAATTTCTACCGGATGGTGAATACTCCTTCCAGTGTGGGAAATGTCCCTTCCGGTGTAGGAACCCATTTTTCTATGGAGGAGTGTCCTTTTTGTTTTACGAACCCTTCTTCCCGTGAGGGAAATGCACTTTAGTGTGTGCGATCTCCCTTCCTATGAGGGCGTCACCCATTCCTGTGAGGGAAATGGACTTTCCTGTTTGATGACCTATCTTCCTGTGAGGGAATAGCACCTTCCTGTGGGGGAATCATAACTTCCTGTTGGAGAAAGCCTCTTCCTCTGGGGGAAATGAACTTCCTGGGAGGCAACATTCTTCCTGTTGGGAAATGACCTTTCCTGTATGTGGACCCATTGTGCTGAGAATGAATCGCTCCCTCATGTGGGGATACAATACTTCCTCTGGGGGAACCATTCTTCCTCTGGAGGAAATGTCCATTCCTGTGTGGACACACTTCATTCTTTTTGGGACATGCACGTTCCTCTGTGCAGAAATGTCTTCCCTTGATGGAAACACAACTTCCGGTAGGAAACAAAACTTCCCGACGGTGAACCCTCCTTCCTGTGGTGGAAATGTCCCTTCTGGTGTAGGAACCCATTTTCTTTGGGGAGTATCCCTTTTGTATTAGGAACCTTTCTGCGTATGGGAGAAATGCACTTTCCTGTCTGCAGATCTCTCTTCCTTTGAGGGTGTTGCGCCTTCCTGTGGGGGAAAGGCACTTTCCTGATTGTAGTCCAAACATCCGGTGAGGGAATCGTACTTCCTGTGGGGGAATCGCAACTTCCTGTGGGAGAAAGCCTATTCCTGCGGGGGAAATGAACTTCCTCGGAGGAAACCTTCTTCCTGTGGGGGAAATGCACTTTCCTGTAAGCGGACCTATTATTCTGCGATGAATCGCTCATTCATGTGGGGAAACAATACTTGCCCCCGGGAACCTTTCTTTCTCTCAAGGAAATGTCCCTTCCTGTGTGGACACTTCATTCTTTGTGGGGAATACATGTTCCTGTGTGTAGAAGCAATTCCCATTGATGGAAACAAAACTTCCCGACAGTGAAAACTTTTTCCTGTGGGGGAAATGTCCCTTCCGGTGTAGGAACCCATTCTATATGGGGGAGTGTCCCTTTTGTTTTAGGAACCCTTCTTTTTGTGGGGGAAATGCACTTTCCTGTGTGCAGATGTCTCTTCCTGTGAGGTCGCCACGCCTACCTGTGGGGGAAATGCACTTTCCTGTTTGTGGACCTATCTTCTTGTGAGGGAATCCCACCTTCCTGTGGGGGAATCGAAACTACCTGTTGGAGAACCCTCTTTTGTAGGGGGAAACTAAATTCCTGTGAAAAACCTTCTTCCTGTGTGGGAAATACACTTAGCTGTACGCTGACATATTATGCTGTGAATGAATCGGCCCTTCACGTGGGGAAACAATACTTCCTCTGGGGCAACCATTCTTCTTCTGGAGGAAATGTCCCTTCCTGTGTGGACACACTTCATTCTTTGTGGGACATGGGCGATCCTCTTTGCTGAAGTATCTTCCATTGATGGAAACGCAACTTCCTGTGTTGAAACAAAACTACCCAAGGCTTAACCCTCCTTCAGGTGTCGGAAATGTCCCTTCCGATGTAGGAACCCATTTTATATGGGGGAGTGTCCCTTTTGTTTTAGGAACACTTCTTCCTGTTGGGGAAATGCACTTTCCTGTGTGCGGATGTCTTTTCTTGTGAGGGCGTTGAACCTTCCTGTGGGGGAATGCACTATCCTGTTTGTGGACCTATCTTCCAGTGAGGGAATCGCACCTTCCTGAGAGGGAATCATAACTTCCTGTTGGAGAAGGCCTCGACCTATATGGGAAACAAACTTCCCTTGAGGAACCCTTCCTCTGGTGGGGAAATGCACTTTCCTGTATGGGACTTATTATGCTGTGAATGAATCGCTCCTTCATGTGGGGAAACAATACTTCCTCTGAGGGAAGCTTCATCCTCTGGAGGAAATGTCTCTTCCTGTGTGTGAACACTTCTCTCTTTGTGGGACATGCACTTTCCTGTGTGCAGATCTATCTTTCGTTGAGGGCATCCCACCTTCCTTTCGGGGTATTGCAACTTCGTTGTCAGAATCCTACCTCTAATGGGGGAACTGCATTTTTCCTTTGTGTGAAACTATTTTCGTGTGAGGGAGGTGCACATTGATGTGGTGGAAATTAAACTTCCTGAGGGAGATGAACTATTTCTGTGGGAGAAATTCACTGGTTGCAAGGAAACCCTTCTTACTGTGTGGGAAGTGCACTTTCCATTATGCAGACCTATATTCCTGTGATGGAATCGAACTTCCTGTGGGGATACCAGACTTCCGGTGGGGAACCCTTTGTCCTCTGGGTGAAATTTTCATGTGGTTTGGGAACCCGTCTCGCTCTGGGAGAAAGCATTTCCTGTTTGCAGACCGATGGTCCTTTGATGGGAATGCAACCTCCCGTGTGAAAACCAAACTTCCCGATTGTGAACCATCCTTCTTGTGGGGAAATTTCCTATCTGGTATGGGAACCCATTCTCCTATTAGGGAGTTTTCCCTTCCATTGTAGAAACCCTTCTTCCTTTGGGGGAAATGCTCTTTCCTCTTTGTGGACCGATCTTCCTGTGAGGGAATCGCACCTTCCTGTGCAGGAATCATAACTTCCTCTTGGAGAATGCCTCTACCTATATGGGAAAGAAACTTCCTTTGAGGAAACCTTCTTAGTGTGGGGGAATGCACTTTCCTGTATGAGGACCTATTATGCTGCGAATGAATCGCTCATTCTGGAGGAACCATTCTTTCAATGCAGAAAATATACCTTCCTGTGTGGACACTTCATTCTTTGTGGGACATGCACGTTCCTGTGTGCAGAACTATCTTCCATTGATGGAAACGCCACATCCGTGTGGAAAAAATTCTACCGG
The DNA here is from genome assembly GCF_964212035.1 of Myotis nattereri. Lineage (NCBI taxonomy): Eukaryota > Metazoa > Chordata > Mammalia > Chiroptera > Vespertilionidae > Myotis > Myotis nattereri. The sequence continues at coordinate 41,405,563 of NC_138094.1, read as the reverse complement.
ATGGTGAATACTCCTTCCAGTGTGGGAAATGTCCCTTCCGGTGTAGGAACCCATTTTTCTATGGAGGAGTGTCCTTTTTGTTTTACGAACCCTTCTTCCCGTGAGGGAAATGCACTTTAGTGTGTGCGATCTCCCTTCCTATGAGGGCGTCACCCATTCCTGTGAGGGAAATGGACTTTCCTGTTTGATGACCTATCTTCCTGTGAGGGAATAGCACCTTCCTGTGGGGGAATCATAACTTCCTGTTGGAGAAAGCCTCTTCCTCTGGGGGAAATGACCTTCCTGGGAGGCAACATTCTTCCTGTTGGGAAATGACCTTTCCTGTATGTGGACCCATTGTGCTGAGAATGAATCGCTCCCTCATGTGGGGATACAATACTTCCTCTGGGGGAACCATTCTTCCTCTGGAGGAAATGTCCATTCCTGTGTGGACACACTTCATTCTTTTTGGGACATGCACGTTCCTCTGTGCAGAAATGTCTTCCCTTGATGGAAACACAACTTCCGGTAGGAAACAAAACTTCCCGACGGTGAACCCTCCTTCCTGTGGTGGAAATGTCCCTTCTGGTGTAGGAACCCATTTTCTTTGGGGAGTATCCCTTTTGTATTAGGAACCTTTCTGCGTATGGGAGAAATGCACTTTCCTGTCTGCAGATCTCTCTTCCTTTGAGGGTGTTGCGCCTTCCTGTGGGGGAAAGGCACTTTCCTGATTGTAGTCCAAACATCCGGTGAGGGAATCGTACTTCCTGTGGGGGAATCGCAACTTCCTGTGGGAGAAAGCCTATTCCTGCGGGGGAAATGAACTTCCTCGGAGGAAACCTTCTTCCTGTGGGGGAAATGCACTTTCCTGTAAGCGGACCTATTATTCTGCGATGAATCGCTCATTCATGTGGGGAAACAATACTTGCCCCCGGGAACCTTTCTTTCTCTCAAGGAAATGTCCCTTCCTGTGTGGACACTTCATTCTTTGTGGGGAATACATGTTCCTGTGTGTAGAAGCAATTCCCATTGATGGAAACAAAACTTCCCGACAGTGAAAACTTTTTCCTGTGGGGGAAATGTCCCTTCCGGTGTAGGAACCCATTCTATATGGGGGAGTGTCCCTTTTGTTTTAGGAACCCTTCTTTTTGTGGGGGAAATGCACTTTCCTGTGTGCGGATGTCTCTTCCTGTGAGGTCGCCACGCCTACCTGTGGGGGAAATGCACTTTCCTGTTTGTGGACCTATCTTCTTGTGAGGGAATCCCACCTTCCTGTGGGGGAATTGAAACTACCTGTTGGAGAACCCTCTTTTGTAGGGGGAAACTAAATCCCTGTGAAAAACCTTCTTCCTGTGTGGGAAATACACTTAGCTGTACGCTGACTTATTATGCTGTGAATGAATCGGCCCTTCACGTGGGGAAACAATACTTCCTCTGGGGCAACCATTCTTCTTCTGGAGGAAATGTCCCTTCCTGTGTGGACACACTTCATTCTTTGTGGGACATGGGCGATCCTCTTTGCTGAAGTATCTTCCATTGATGGAAACGCAACTTCCTGTGTTGAAACAAAACTACCCAAGGCTTAACCCTCCTTCAGGTGTCGGAAATGTCCCTTCCGATGTAGGAACCCATTTTATATGGGGGAGTGTCCCTTTTGTTTTAGGAACCCTTCTTCCTGTTGGGGAAATGCACTTTCCTGTGTGCGGATGTCTTTTCTTGTGAGGGCGTCGAACCTTCCTGTGGGGGAATGCACTATCCTGTTTGTGGACCTATCTTCCAGTGAGGGAATCGCACCTTCCTGAGAGGGAATCATAACTTCCTGTTGGAGAAGGCCTCGACCTATATGGGAAACAAACTTCCCTTGAGGAACCCTTCCTCTGGTGGGGAAATGCACTTTCCTGTATGGGACTTATTATGCTGTGAATGAATCGCTCCTTCATGTGGGGAAACAATACTTCCTCTGAGGGAAGCTTCATCCTCTGGAGGAAATGTCTCTTCCTGTGTGTGAACACTTCTCTCTTTGTGGGACATGCACTTTCCTGTGTGCAGATCTATCTTTCGTTGAGGGCATCCCACCTTCCTTTCGGGGTATTGCAACTTCGTTGTCAGAATCCTACCTCTAATGGGGGAACTGCATTTTTCCTTTGTGTGAAACTATTTTCGTGTGAGGGAGGTGCACATTGATGTGGTGGAAATTAAACTTCCTGAGGGAGATGAACTATTTCTGTGGGAGAAATTCACTGGTTGCAAGGAAACCCTTCTTACTGTGTGGGAAGTGCACTTTCCATTATGCAGACCTATATTCCTGTGATGGAATCGAACTTCCTGTGGGGATACCAGACTTCCGGTGGGGAACCCTTTGTCCTCTGGGTGAAATTTTCATGTGGTTTGGGAACCCGTCTCGCTCTGGGAGAAAGCATTTCCTGTTTGCAGACCGATGGTCCTTTGATGGGAATGCAACCTCCCGTGTGAAAACCAAACTTCCCGATTGTGAACCATCCTTCTTGTGGGGAAATTTCCTATCTGGTATGGGAACCCATTCTCCTATTAGGGAGTTTTCCCTTCCATTGTAGAAACCCTTCTTCCTTTGGGGGAAATGCTCTTTCCTCTTTGTGGACCGATCTTCCTGTGAGGGAATCGCACCTTCCTGTGCAGGAATCATAACTTCCTCTTGGAGAATGCCTCTACCTATATGGGAAAGAAACTTCCTTTGAGGAAACCTTCTTAGTGTGGGGGAATGCACTTTCCTGTATGAGGACCTATTATGCTGCGAATGAATCGCTCATTCTGGAGGAACCATTCTTTCAATGCAGGAAATATACCTTCCTGTGTGGACACTTCATTCTTTGTGGGACATGCACGTTCCTGTGTGCAGAACTATCTTCCATTGATGGAAACGCCACATCCGTGTGGAAAAAATTCTACCGGATGGTGAATACTCCTTCCAGTGTGGGAAATGTCCCTTCCGGTGTAGGAACCCATTTTTCTATGGAGGAGTGTCCTTTTTGTTTTACGAACCCTTCTTCCCGTGAGGGAAATGCACTTTAGTGTGTGCGATCTCCCTTCCTATGAGGGCGTCACCCATTCCTGTGAGGGAAATGGACTTTCCTGTTTGATGACCTATCTTCCTGTGAGGGAATAGCACCTTCCTGTGGGGGAATCATAACTTCCTGTTGGAGAAAGCCTCTTCCTCTGGGGGAAATGAACTTCCTGGGAGGCAACATTCTTCCTGTTGGGAAATGACCTTTCCTGTATGTGGACCCATTGTGCTGAGAATGAATCGCTCCCTCATGTGGGGATACAATACTTCCTCTGGGGGAACCATTCTTCCTCTGGAGGAAATGTCCATTCCTGTGTGGACACACTTCATTCTTTTTGGGACATGCACGTTCCTCTGTGCAGAAATGTCTTCCCTTGATGGAAACACAACTTCCGGTAGGAAACAAAACTTCCCGACGGTGAACCCTCCTTCCTGTGGTGGAAATGTCCCTTCTGGTGTAGGAACCCATTTTCTTTGGGGAGTATCCCTTTTGTATTAGGAACCTTTCTGCGTATGGGAGAAATGCACTTTCCTGTCTGCAGATCTCTCTTCCTTTGAGGGTGTTGCGCCTTCCTGTGGGGGAAAGGCACTTTCCTGATTGTAGTCCAAACATCCGGTGAGGGAATCGTACTTCCTGTGGGGGAATCGCAACTTCCTGTGGGAGAAAGCCTATTCCTGCGGGGGAAATGAACTTCCTCGGAGGAAACCTTCTTCCTGTGGGGGAAATGCACTTTCCTGTAAGCGGACCTATTATTCTGCGATGAATCGCTCATTCATGTAGGGAAACAATACTTCCCCCCGGGAACCTTTCTTTCTCTCAAGGAAATGTCCCTTCCTGTGTGGACACTTCATTCTTTGTGGGGAATACATGTTCCTGTGTGTAGAAGCAATTCCCATTGATGGAAACAAAACTTCCCGACAGTGAAAACTTTTTCCTGTGGGGGAAATGTCCCTTCCGGTGTAGGAACCCATTCTATATGGGGGAGTGTCCCTTTTGTTTTAGGAACCATTCTTTTTGTGGGGGAAATGCACTTTCCTGTGTGCAGATGTCTCTTCCTGTGAGGTCGCCACGCCTACCTGTGGGGGAAATGCACTTTCCTGTTTGTGGACCTATCTTCTTGTGAGGGAATCCCACCTTCCTGTGGGGGAATTGAAACTACCTGTTGGAGAACCCTCTTTTGTAGGGGGAAACTAAATCCCTGTGAAAAACCTTCTTCCTGTGTGGGAAATACACTTAGCTGTACGCTGACTTATTATGCTGTGAATGAATCGGCCCTTCACGTGGGGAAACAATACTTCCTCTGGGGCAACCATTCTTCTTCTGGAGGAAATGTCCCTTCCTGTGTGGACACACTTCATTCTTTGTGGGACATGGGCGATCCTCTTTGCTGAAGTATCTTCCATTGATGGAAACGCAACTTCCTGTGGTGAAACAAAACTACCCAAGGCTTAACCCTCCTTCAGGTGTCGGAAATGTCCCTTCCGATGTAGGAACCCATTTTATATGGGGGAGTGTCCCTTTTGTTTTAGGAACCCTTCTTCCTGTTGGGGAAATGCACTTTCCTGTGTGCGGATGTCTTTTCTTGTGAGGGCGTCGAACCTTCCTGTGGGGGAATGCACTATCCTGTTTGTGGACCTATCTTCCAGTGAGGGAATCGCACCTTCCTGAGAGGGAATCATAACTTCCTGTTGGAGAAGGCCTCGACCTATATGGGAAACAAACTTCCCTTGAGGAACCCTTCCTCTGGTGGGGAAATGCACTTTCCTGTATGGGACTTATTATGCTGTGAATGAATCGCTCCTTCATGTGGGGAAACAATACTTCCTCTGAGGGAAGCTTCATCCTCTGGAGGAAATGTCTCTTCCTGTGTGTGAACACTTCTCTCTTTGTGGGACATGCACTTTCCTGTGTGCAGATCTATCTTTCGTTGAGGGCATCCCACCTTCCTTTCGGGGTATTGCAACTTCGTTGTCAGAATCCTACCTCTAATGGGGGAACTGCATTTTTCCTTTGTGTGAAACTATTTTCGTGTGAGGGAGGTGCACATTGATGTGGTGGAAATTAAACTTCCTGAGGGAGATGAACTATTTCTGTGGGAGAAATTCACTGGTTGCAAGGAAACCCTTCTTACTGTGTGGGAAGTGCACTTTCCATTATGCAGACCTATATTCCTGTGATGGAATCGAACTTCCTGTGGGGATACCAGACTTCCGGTGGGGAACCCTTTGTCCTCTGGGTGAAATTTTCATGTGGTTTGGGAACCCGTCTCGCTCTGGGAGAAAGCATTTCCTGTTTGCAGACCGATGGTCCTTTGATGGGAATGCAACCTCCCGTGTGAAAACCAAACTTCCCGATTGTGAACCATCCTTCTTGTGGGGAAATTTCCTATCTGGTATGGGAACCCATTCTCCTATTAGGGAGTTTTCCCTTCCATTGTAGAAACCCTTCTTCCTTTGGGGGAAATGCTCTTTCCTCTTTGTGGACCGATCTTCCTGTGAGGGAATCGCACCTTCCTGTGCAGGAATCATAACTTCCTCTTGGAGAATGCCTCTACCTATATGGGAAAGAAACTTCCTTTGAGGAAACCTTCTTAGTGTGGGGGAATGCACTTTCCTGTATGAGGACCTATTATGCTGCGAATGAATCGCTCATTCTGGAGGAACCATTCTTTCAATGCAGGAAATATACCTTCCTGTGTGGACACTTCATTCTTTGTGGGACATGCACGTTCCTGTGTGCAGAACTATCTTCCATTGATGGAAACGCCACATCCGTGTGGAAAAAATTCTACCGGATGGTGAATACTCCTTCCAGTGTGGGAAATGTCCCTTCCGGTGTAGGAACCCATTTTTCTATGGAGGAGTGTCCTTTTTGTTTTACGAACCCTTCTTCCCGTGAGGGAAATGCACTTTAGTGTGTGCGATCTCCCTTCCTATGAGGGCGTCACCCATTCCTGTGAGGGAAATGGACTTTCCTGTTTGATGACCTATCTTCCTGTGAGGGAATAGCACCTTCCTGTGGGGGAATCATAACTTCCTGTTGGAGAAAGCCTCTTCCTCTGGGGGAAATGAACTTCCTGGGAGGCAACATTCTTCCTGTTGGGAAATGACCTTTCCTGTATGTGGACCCATTGTGCTGAGAATGAATCGCTCCCTCATGTGGGGATACAATACTTCCTCTGGGGGAACCATTCTTCCTCTGGAGGAAATGTCCATTCCTGTGTGGACACACTTCATTCTTTTTGGGACATGCACGTTCCTCTGTGGAGAAATGTCTTCCCTTGATGGAAACACAACTTCCGGTAGGAAACAAAACTTCCCGACGGTGAACCCTCCTTCCTGTGGTGGAAATGTCCCTTCTGGTGTAGGAACCCATTTTCTTTGGGGAGTATCCCTTTTGTATTAGGAACCTTTCTGCGTATGGGAGAAATGCACTTTCCTGTCTGCAGATCTCTCTTCCTTTGAGGGTGTTGCGCCTTCCTGTGGGGGAAAGGCACTTTCCTGATTGTAGTCCAAACATCCGGTGAGGGAATCGTACTTCCTGTGGGGGAATCGCAACTTCCTGTGGGAGAAAGCCTATTCCTGCGGGGGAAATGAACTTCCTCGGAGGAAACCTTCTTCCTGTGGGGGAAATGCACTTTCCTGTAAGCGGACCTATTATTCTGCGATGAATCGCTCATTCATGTAGGGAAACAATACTTCCCCCCGGGAACCTTTCTTTCTCTCAAGGAAATGTCCCTTCCTGTGTGGACACTTCATTCTTTGTGGGGAATACATGTTCCTGTGTGTAGAAGCAATTCCCATTGATGGAAACAAAACTTCCCGACAGTGAAAACTTTTTCCTGTGGGGGAAATGTCCCTTCCGGTGTAGGAACCCATTCTATATGGGGGAGTGTCCCTTTTGTTTTAGGAACCATTCTTTTTGTGGGGGAAATGCACTTTCCTGTGTGCAGATGTCTCTTCCTGTGAGGTCGCCACGCCTACCTGTGGGGGAAATGCACTTTCCTGTTTGTGGACCTATCTTCTTGTGAGGGAATCCCACCTTCCTGTGGGGGAATTGAAACTACCTGTTGGAGAACCCTCTTTTGTAGGGGGAAACTAAATCCCTGTGAAAAACCTTCTTCCTGTGTGGGAAATACACTTAGCTGTACGCTGACTTATTATGCTGTGAATGAATCGGCCCTTCACGTGGGGAAACAATACTTCCTCTGGGGCAACCATTCTTCTTCTGGAGGAAATGTCCCTTCCTGTGTGGACACACTTCATTCTTTGTGGGACATGGGCGATCCTCTTTGCTGAAGTATCTTCCATTGATGGAAACGCAACTTCCTGTGGTGAAACAAAACTACCCAAGGCTTAACCCTCCTTCAGGTGTCGGAAATGTCCCTTCCGATGTAGGAACCCATTTTATATGGGGGAGTGTCCCTTTTGTTTTAGGAACCCTTCTTCCTGTTGGGGAAATGCACTTTCCTGTGTGCGGATGTCTTTTCTTGTGAGGGCGTCGAACCTTCCTGTGGGGGAATGCACTATCCTGTTTGTGGACCTATCTTCCAGTGAGGGAATCGCACCTTCCTGAGAGGGAATCATAACTTCCTGTTGGAGAAGGCCTCGACCTATATGGGAAACAAACTTCCCTTGAGGAACCCTTCCTCTGGTGGGGAAATGCACTTTCCTGTATGGGACTTATTATGCTGTGAATGAATCGCTCCTTCATGTGGGGAAACAATACTTCCTCTGAGGGAAGCTTCATCCTCTGGAGGAAATGTCTCTTCCTGTGTGTGAACACTTCTCTCTTTGTGGGACATGCACTTTCCTGTGTGCAGATCTATCTTTCGTTGAGGGCATCCCACCTTCCTTTCGGGGTATTGCAACTTCGTTGTCAGAATCCTACCTCTAATGGGGGAACTGCATTTTTCCTTTGTGTGAAACTATTTTCGTGTGAGGGAGGTGCACATTGATGTGGTGGAAATTAAACTTCCTGAGGGAGATGAACTATTTCTGTGGGAGAAATTCACTGGTTGCAAGGAAACCCTTCTTACTGTGTGGGAAGTGCACTTTCCATTATGCAGACCTATATTCCTGTGATGGAATCGAACTTCCTGTGGGGATACCAGACTTCCGGTGGGGAACCCTTTGTCCTCTGGGTGAAATTTTCATGTGGTTTGGGAACCCGTCTCGCTCTGGGAGAAAGCATTTCCTGTTTGCAGACCGATGGTCCTTTGATGGGAATGCAACCTCCCGTGTGAAAACCAAACTTCCCGATTGTGAACCATCCTTCTTGTGGGGAAATTTCCTATCTGGTATGGGAACCCATTCTCCTATTAGGGAGTTTTCCCTTCCATTGTAGAAACCCTTCTTCCTTTGGGGGAAATGCTCTTTCCTCTTTGTGGACCGATCTTCCTGTGAGGGAATCGCACCTTCCTGTGCAGGAATCATAACTTCCTCTTGGAGAATGCCTCTACCTATATGGGAAAGAAACTTCCTTTGAGGAAACCTTCTTAGTGTGGGGGAATGCACTTTCCTGTATGAGGACCTATTATGCTGCGAATGAATCGCTCATTCTGGAGGAACCATTCTTTCAATGCAGGAAATATACCTTCCTGTGTGGACACTTCATTCTTTGTGGGACATGCACGTTCCTGTGTGCAGAACTATCTTCCATTGATGGAAACGCCACATCCGTGTGGAAAAAATTCTACCGGATGGTGAATACTCCTTCCAGTGTGGGAAATGTCCCTTCCGGTGTAGGAACCCATTTTTCTATGGAGGAGTGTCCTTTTTGTTTTACGAACCCTTCTTCCCGTGAGGGAAATGCACTTTAGTGTGTGCGATCTCCCTTCCTATGAGGGCGTCACCCATTCCTGTGAGGGAAATGGACTTTCCTGTTTGATGACCTATCTTCCTGTGAGGGAATAGCACCTTCCTGTGGGGGAATCATAACTTCCTGTTGGAGAAAGCCTCTTCCTCTGGGGGAAATGAACTTCCTGGGAGGCAACATTCTTCCTGTTGGGAAATGACCTTTCCTGTATGTGGACCCATTGTGCTGAGAATGAATCGCTCCCTCATGTGGGGATACAATACTTCCTCTGGGGGAACCATTCTTCCTCTGGAGGAAATGTCCATTCCTGTGTGGACACACTTCATTCTTTTTGGGACATGCACGTTCCTCTGTGGAGAAATGTCTTCCCTTGATGGAAACACAACTTCCGGTAGGAAACAAAACTTCCCGACGGTGAACCCTCCTTCCTGTGGTGGAAATGTCCCTTCTGGTGTAGGAACCCATTTTCTTTGGGGAGTATCCCTTTTGTATTAGGAACCTTTCTGCGTATGGGAGAAATGCACTTTCCTGTCTGCAGATCTCTCTTCCTTTGAGGGTGTTGCGCCTTCCTGTGGGGGAAAGGCACTTTCCTGATTGTAGTCCAAACATCCGGTGAGGGAATCGTACTTCCTGTGGGGGAATCGCAACTTCCTGTGGGAGAAAGCCTATTCCTGCGGGGGAAATGAACTTCCTCGGAGGAAACCTTCTTCCTGTGGGGGAAATGCACTTTCCTGTAAGCGGACCTATTATTCTGCGATGAATCGCTCATTCATGTAGGGAAACAATACTTCCCCCCGGGAACCTTTCTTTCTCTCAAGGAAATGTCCCTTCCTGTGTGGACACTTCATTCTTTGTGGGGAATACATGTTCCTGTGTGTAGAAGCAATTCCCATTGATGGAAACAAAACTTCCCGACAGTGAAAACTTTTTCCTGTGGGGGAAATGTCCCTTCCGGTGTAGGAACCCATTCTATATGGGGGAGTGTCCCTTTTGTTTTAGGAACCATTCTTTTTGTGGGGGAAATGCACTTTCCTGTGTGCGGATGTCTCTTCCTGTGAGGTCGCCACGCCTACCTGTGGGGGAAATGCACTTTCCTGTTTGTGGACCTATCTTCTTGTGAGGGAATCCCACCTTCCTGTGGGGGAATTGAAACTACCTGTTGGAGAACCCTCTTTTGTAGGGGGAAACTAAATCCCTGTGAAAAACCTTCTTCCTGTGTGGGAAATACACTTAGCTGTACGCTGACTTATTATGCTGTGAATGAATCGGCCCTTCACGTGGGGAAACAATACTTCCTCTGGGGCAACCATTCTTCTTCTGGAGGAAATGTCCCTTCCTGTGTGGACACACTTCATTCTTTGTGGGACATGGGCGATCCTCTTTGCTGAAGTATCTTCCATTGATGGAAACGCAACTTCCTGTGGTGAAACAAAACTACCCAAGGCTTAACCCTCCTTCAGGTGTCGGAAATGTCCCTTCCGATGTAGGAACCCATTTTATATGGGGGAGTGTCCCTTTTGTTTTAGGAACCCTTCTTCCTGTTGGGGAAATGCACTTTCCTGTGTGCGGATGTCTTTTCTTGTGAGGGCGTCGAACCTTCCTGTGGGGGAATGCACTATCCTGTTTGTGGACCTATCTTCCAGTGAGGGAATCGCACCTTCCTGAGAGGGAATCATAACTTCCTGTTGGAGAAGGCCTCGACCTATATGGGAAACAAACTTCCCTTGAGGAACCCTTCCTCTGGTGGGGAAATGCACTTTCCTGTATGGGACTTATTATGCTGTGAATGAATCGCTCCTTCATGTGGGGAAACAATACTTCCTCTGAGGGAAGCTTCATCCTCTGGAGGAAATGTCTCTTCCTGTGTGTGAACACTTCTCTCTTTGTGGGACATGCACTTTCCTGTGTGCAGATCTATCTTTCGTTGAGGGCATCCCACCTTCCTTTCGGGGTATTGCAACTTCGTTGTCAGAATCCTACCTCTAATGGGGGAACTGCATTTTTCCTTTGTGTGAAACTATTTTCGTGTGAGGGAGGTGCACATTGATGTGGTGGAAATTAAACTTCCTGAGGGAGATGAACTATTTCTGTGGGAGAAATTCACTGGTTGCAAGGAAACCCTTCTTACTGTGTGGGAAGTGCACTTTCCATTATGCAGACCTATATTCCTGTGATGGAATCGAACTTCCTGTGGGGATACCAGACTTCCGGTGGGGAACCCTTTGTCCTCTGGGTGAAATTTTCATGTGGTTTGGGAACCCGTCTCGCTCTGGGAGAAAGCATTTCCTGTTTGCAGACCGATGGTCCTTTGATGGGAATGCAACCTCCCGTGTGAAAACCAAACTTCCCGATTGTGAACCATCCTTCTTGTGGGGAAATTTCCTATCTGGTATGGGAACCCATTCTCCTATTAGGGAGTTTTCCCTTCCATTGTAGAAACCCTTCTTCCTTTGGGGGAAATGCTCTTTCCTCTTTGTGGACCGATCTTCCTGTGAGGGAATCGCACCTTCCTGTGCAGGAATCATAACTTCCTCTTGGAGAATGCCTCTACCTATATGGGAAAGAAACTTCCTTTGAGGAAACCTTCTTAGTGTGGGGGAATGCACTTTCCTGTATGAGGACCTATTATGCTGCGAATGAATCGCTCATTCTGGAGGAACCATTCTTTCAATGCAGGAAATATACCTTCCTGTGTGGACACTTCATTCTTTGTGGGACATGCACGTTCCTGTGTGCAGAACTATCTTCCATTGATGGAAACGCCACATCCGTGTGGAAAAAATTCTACCGGATGGTGAATACTCCTTCCAGTGTGGGAAATGTCCCTTCCGGTGTAGGAACCCATTTTTCTATGGAGGAGTGTCCTTTTTGTTTTACGAACCCTTCTTCCCGTGAGGGAAATGCACTTTAGTGTGTGCGATCTCCCTTCCTATGAGGGCGTCACCCATTCCTGTGAGGGAAATGGACTTTCCTGTTTGATGACCTATCTTCCTGTGAGGGAATAGCACCTTCCTGTGGGGGAATCATAACTTCCTGTTGGAGAAAGCCTCTTCCTCTGGGGGAAATGAACTTCCTGGGAGGCAACATTCTTCCTGTTGGGAAATGACCTTTCCTGTATGTGGACCCATTGTGCTGAGAATGAATCGCTCCCTCATGTGGGGATACAATACTTCCTCTGGGGGAACCATTCTTCCTCTGGAGGAAATGTTCATTCCTGTGTGGACACACTTCATTCTTTTTGGGACATGCACGTTCCTCTGTGCAGAAATGTCTTCCCTTGATGGAAACACAACTTCCGGTAGGAAACAAAACTTCCCGACGGTGAACCCTCCTTCCTGTGGTGGAAATGTCCCTTCTGGTGTAGGAACCCATTTTCTTTGGGGAGTATCCCTTTTGTATTAGGAACCTTTCTGCGTATGGGAGAAATGCACTTTCCTGTCTGCAGATCTCTCTTCCTTTGAGGGTGTTGCGCCTTCCTGTGGGGGAAAGGCACTTTCCTGATTGTAGTCCAAACATCCGGTGAGGGAATCGTACTTCCTGTGGGGGAATCGCAACTTCCTGTGGGAGAAAGCCTATTCCTGCGGGGGAAATGAACTTCCTCGGAGGAAACCTTCTTCCTGTGGGGGAAATGCACTTTCCTGTAAGCGGACCTATTATTCTGCGATGAATCGCTCATTCATGTGGGGAAACAATACTTGCCCCCGGGAACCTTTCTTTCTCTCAAGGAAATGTCCCTTCCTGTGTGGACACTTCATTCTTTGTGGGGAATACATGTTCCTGTGTGTAGAAGCAATTCCCATTGATGGAAACAAAACTTCCCGACAGTGAAAACTTTTTCCTGTGGGGGAAATGTCCCTTCCGGTGTAGGAACCCATTCTATATGGGGGAGTGTCCCTTTTGTTTTAGGAACCCTTCTTTTTGTGGGGGAAATGCACTTTCCTGTGTGCGGATGTCTCTTCCTGTGAGGTCGCCACGCCTACCTGTGGGGGAAATGCACTTTCCTGTTTGTGGACCTATCTTCTTGTGAGGGAATCCCACCTTCCTGTGGGGGAATTGAAACTACCTGTTGGAGAACCCTCTTTTGTAGGGGGAAACTAAATCCCTGTGAAAAACCTTCTTCCTGTGTGGGAAATACACTTAGCTGTACGCTGACTTATTATGCTGTGAATGAATCGGCCCTTCACGTGGGGAAACAATACTTCCTCTGGGGCAACCATTCTTCTTCTGGAGGAAATGTCCCTTCCTGTGTGGACACACTTCATTCTTTGTGGGACATGGGCGATCCTCTTTGCTGAAGTATCTTCCATTGATGGAAACGCAACTTCCTGTGTTGAAACAAAACTACCCAAGGCTTAACCCTCCTTCAGGTGTCGGAAATGTCCCTTCCGATGTAGGAACCCATTTTATATGGGGGAGTGTCCCTTTTGTTTTAGGAACCCTTCTTCCTGTTGGGGAAATGCACTTTCCTGTGTGCGGATGTCTTTTCTTGTGAGGGCGTCGAACCTTCCTGTGGGGGAATGCACTATCCTGTTTGTGGACCTATCTTCCAGTGAGGGAATCGCACCTTCCTGAGAGGGAATCATAACTTCCTGTTGGAGAAGGCCTCGACCTATATGGGAAACAAACTTCCCTTGAGGAACCCTTCCTCTGGTGGGGAAATGCACTTTCCTGTATGGGACTTATTATGCTGTGAATGAATCGCTCCTTCATGTGGGGAAACAATACTTCCTCTGAGGGAAGCTTCATCCTCTGGAGGAAATGTCTCTTCCTGTGTGTGAACACTTCTCTCTTTGTGGGACATGCACTTTCCTGTGTGCAGATCTATCTTTCGTTGAGGGCATCCCACCTTCCTTTCGGGGTATTGCAACTTCGTTGTCAGAATCCTACCTCTAATGGGGGAACTGCATTTTTCCTTTGTGTGAAACTATTTTCGTGTGAGGGAGGTGCACATTGATGTGGTGGAAATTAAACTTCCTGAGGGAGATGAACTATTTCTGTGGGAGAAATTCACTGGTTGCAAGGAAACCCTTCTTACTGTGTGGGAAGTGCACTTTCCATTATGCAGACCTATATTCCTGTGATGGAATCGAACTTCCTGTGGGGATACCAGACTTCCGGTGGGGAACCCTTTGTCCTCTGGGTGAAATTTTCATGTGGTTTGGGAACCCGTCTCGCTCTGGGAGAAAGCATTTCCTGTTTGCAGACCGATGGTCCTTTGATGGGAATGCAACCTCCCGTGTGAAAACCAAACTTCCCGATTGTGAACCATCCTTCTTGTGGGGAAATTTCCTATCTGGTATGGGAACCCATTCTCCTATTAGGGAGTTTTCCCTTCCATTGTAGAAACCCTTCTTCCTTTGGGGGAAATGCTCTTTCCTCTTTGTGGACCGATCTTCCTGTGAGGGAATCGCACCTTCCTGTGCAGGAATCATAACTTCCTCTTGGAGAATGCCTCTACCTATATGGGAAAGAAACTTCCTTTGAGGAAACCTTCTTAGTGTGGGGGAATGCACTTTCCTGTATGAGGACCTATTATGCTGCGAATGAATCGCTCATTCTGGAGGAACCATTCTTTCAATGCAGGAAATATACCTTCCTGTGTGGACACTTCATTCTTTGTGGGACATGCACGTTCCTGTGTGCAGAACTATCTTCCATTGATGGAAACGCCACATCCGTGTGGAAAAAATTCTACCGGATGGTGAATACTCCTTCCAGTGTGGGAAATGTCCCTTCCGGTGTAGGAACCCATTTTTCTATGGAGGAGTGTCCTTTTTGTTTTACGAACCCTTCTTCCCGTGAGGGAAATGCACTTTAGTGTGTGCGATCTCCCTTCCTATGAGGGCGTCACCCATTCCTGTGAGGGAAATGGACTTTCCTGTTTGATGACCTATCTTCCTGTGAGGGAATAGCACCTTCCTGTGGGGGAATCATAACTTCCTGTTGGAGAAAGCCTCTTCCTCTGGGGGAAATGAACTTCCTGGGAGGCAACATTCTTCCTGTTGGGAAATGACCTTTCCTGTATGTGGACCCATTGTGCTGAGAATGAATCGCTCCCTCATGTGGGGATACAATACTTCCTCTGGGGGAACCATTCTTCCTCTGGAGGAAATGTCCATTCCTGTGTGGACACACTTCATTCTTTTTGGGACATGCACGTTCCTCTGTGCAGAAATGTCATCCCTTGATGGAAACACAACTTCCGGTAGGAAACAAAACTTCCCGACGGTGAACCCTCCTTCCTGTGGTGGAAATGTCCCTTCTGGTGTAGGAACCCATTTTCTTTGGGGAGTATCCCTTTTGTATTAGGAACCTTTCTGCGTATGGGAGAAATGCACTTTCCTGTCTGCAGATCTCTCTTCCTTTGAGGGTGTTGCGCCTTCCTGTGGGGGAAAGGCACTTTCCTGATTGTAGTCCAAACATCCGGTGAGGGAATCGTACTTCCTGTGGGGGAATCGCAACTTCCTGTGGGAGAAAGCCTATTCCTGCGGGGGAAATGAACTTCCTCGGAGGAAACCTTCTTCCTGTGGGGGAAATGCACTTTCCTGTAAGCGGACCTATTATTCTGCGATGAATCGCTCATTCATGTGGGGAAACAATACTTGCCCCCGGGAACCTTTCTTTCTCTCAAGGAAATGTCCCTTCCTGTGTGGACACTTCATTCTTTGTGGGGAATACATGTTCCTGTGTGTAGAAGCAATTCCCATTGATGGAAACAAAACTTCCCGACAGTGAAAACTTTTTCCTGTGGGGGAAATGTCCCTTCCGGTGTAGGAACCCATTCTATATGGGGGAGTGTCCCTTTTGTTTTAGGAACCCTTCTTTTTGTGGGGGAAATGCACTTTCCTGTGTGCGGATGTCTCTTCCTGTGAGGTCGCCACGCCTACCTGTGGGGGAAATGCACTTTCCTGTTTGTGGACCTATCTTCTTGTGAGGGAATCCCACCTTCCTGTGGGGGAATTGAAACTACCTGTTGGAGAACCCTCTTTTGTAGGGGGAAACTAAATCCCTGTGAAAAACCTTCTTCCTGTGTGGGAAATACACTTAGCTGTACGCTGACTTATTATGCTGTGAATGAATCGGCCCTTCACGTGGGGAAACAATACTTCCTCTGGGGCAACCATTCTTCTTCTGGAGGAAATGTCCCTTCCTGTGTGGACACACTTCATTCTTTGTGGGACATGGGCGATCCTCTTTGCTGAAGTATCTTCCATTGATGGAAACGCAACTTCCTGTGTTGAAACAAAACTACCCAAGGCTTAACCCTCCTTCAGGTGTCGGAAATGTCCCTTCCGATGTAGGAACCCATTTTATATGGGGGAGTGTCCCTTTTGTTTTAGGAACCCTTCTTCCTGTTGGGGAAATGCACTTTCCTGTGTGCGGATGTCTTTTCTTGTGAGGGCGTCGAACCTTCCTGTGGGGGAATGCACTATCCTGTTTGTGGACCTATCTTCCAGTGAGGGAATCGCACCTTCCTGAGAGGGAATCATAACTTCCTGTTGGAGAAGGCCTCGACCTATATGGGAAACAAACTTCCCTTGAGGAACCCTTCCTCTGGTGGGGAAATGCACTTTCCTGTATGGGACTTATTATGCTGTGAATGAATCGCTCCTTCATGTGGGGAAACAATACTTCCTCTGAGGGAAGCTTCATCCTCTGGAGGAAATGTCTCTTCCTGTGTGTGAACACTTCTCTCTTTGTGGGACATGCACTTTCCTGTGTGCAGATCTATCTTTCGTTGAGGGCATCCCACCTTCCTTTCGGGGTATTGCAACTTCGTTGTCAGAATCCTACCTCTAATGGGGGAACTGCATTTTTCCTTTGTGTGAAACTATTTTCGTGTGAGGGAGGTGCACATTGATGTGGTGGAAATTAAACTTCCTGAGGGAGATGAACTATTTCTGTGGGAGAAATTCACTGGTTGCAAGGAAACCCTTCTTACTGTGTGGGAAGTGCACTTTCCATTATGCAGACCTATATTCCTGTGATGGAATCGAACTTCCTGTGGGGATACCAGACTTCCGGTGGGGAACCCTTTGTCCTCTGGGTGAAATTTTCATGTGGTTTGGGAACCCGTCTCGCTCTGGGAGAAAGCATTTCCTGTTTGCAGACCGATGGTCCTTTGATGGGAATGCAACCTCCCGTGTGAAAACCAAACTTCCCGATTGTGAACCATCCTTCTTGTGGGGAAATTTCCTATCTGGTATGGGAACCCATTCTCCTATTAGGGAGTTTTCCCTTCCATTGTAGAAACCCTTCTTCCTTTGGGGGAAATGCTCTTTCCTCTTTGTGGACCGATCTTCCTGTGAGGGAATCGCACCTTCCTGTGCAGGAATCATAACTTCCTCTTGGAGAATGCCTCTACCTATATGGGAAAGAAACTTCCTTTGAGGAAACCTTCTTAGTGTGGGGGAATGCACTTTCCTGTATGAGGACCTATTATGCTGCGAATGAATCGCTCATTCTGGAGGAACCATTCTTTCAATGCAGGAAATATACCTTCCTGTGTGGACACTTCATTCTTTGTGGGACATGCACGTTCCTGTGTGCAGAACTATCTTCCATTGATGGAAACGCCACATCCGTGTGGAAAAAATTCTACCGGATGGTGAATACTCCTTCCAGTGTGGGAAATGTCCCTTCCGGTGTAGGAACCCATTTTTCTATGGAGGAGTGTCCTTTTTGTTTTACGAACCCTTCTTCCCGTGAGGGAAATGCACTTTAGTGTGTGCGATCTCCCTTCCTATGAGGGCGTCACCCATTCCTGTGAGGGAAATGGACTTTCCTGTTTGATGACCTATCTTCCTGTGAGGGAATAGCACCTTCCTGTGGGGGAATCATAACTTCCTGTTGGAGAAAGCCTCTTCCTCTGGGGGAAATGAACTTCCTGGGAGGCAACATTCTTCCTGTTGGGAAATGACCTTTCCTGTATGTGGACCCATTGTGCTGAGAATGAATCGCTCCCTCATGTGGGGATACAATACTTCCTCTGGGGGAACCATTCTTCCTCTGGAGGAAATGTCCATTCCTGTGTGGACACACTTCATTCTTTTTGGGACATGCACGTTCCTCTGTGCAGAAATGTCATCCCTTGATGGAAACACAACTTCCGGTAGGAAACAAAACTTCCCGACGGTGAACCCTCCTTCCTGTGGTGGAAATGTCCCTTCTGGTGTAGGAACCCATTTTCTTTGGGGAGTATCCCTTTTGTATTAGGAACCTTTCTGCGTATGGGAGAAATGCACTTTCCTGTCTGCAGATCTCTCTTCCTTTGAGGGTGTTGCGCCTTCCTGTGGGGGAAAGGCACTTTCCTGATTGTAGTCCAAACATCCGGTGAGGGAATCGTACTTCCTGTGGGGGAATCGCAACTTCCTGTGGGAGAAAGCCTATTCCTGCGGGGGAAATGAACTTCCTCGGAGGAAACCTTCTTCCTGTGGGGGAAATGCACTTTCCTGTAAGCGGACCTATTATTCTGCGATGAATCGCTCATTCATGTGGGGAAACAATACTTCCCCCCGGGAACCTTTCTTTCTCTCAAGGAAATGTCCCTTCCTGTGTGGACACTTCATTCTTTGTGGGGAATACATGTTCCTGTGTGTAGAAGCAATTCCCATTGATGGAAACAAAACTTCCCGACAGTGAAAACTTTTTCCTGTGGGGGAAATGTCCCTTCCGGTGTAGGAACCCATTCTATATGGGGGAGTGTCCCTTTTGTTTTAGGAACCCTTCTTTTTGTGGGGGAAATGCACTTTCCTGTGTGCGGATGTCTCTTCCTGTGAGGTCGCCACGCCTACCTGTGGGGGAAATGCACTTTCCTGTTTGTGGACCTATCTTCTTGTGAGGGAATCCCACCTTCCTGTGGGGGAATTGAAACTACCTGTTGGAGAACCCTCTTTTGTAGGGGGAAACTAAATCCCTGTGAAAAACCTTCTTCCTGTGTGGGAAATACACTTAGCTGTACGCTGACTTATTATGCTGTGAATGAATCGGCCCTTCACGTGGGGAAACAATACTTCCTCTGGGGCAACCATTCTTCTTCTGGAGGAAATGTCCCTTCCTGTGTGGACACACTTCATTCTTTGTGGGACATGGGCGATCCTCTTTGCTGAAGTATCTTCCATTGATGGAAACGCAACTTCCTGTGTTGAAACAAAACTACCCAAGGCTTAACCCTCCTTCAGGTGTCGGAAATGTCCCTTCCGATGTAGGAACCCATTTTATATGGGGGAGTGTCCCTTTTGTTTTAGGAACCCTTCTTCCTGTTGGGGAAATGCACTTTCCTGTGTGCGGATGTCTTTTCTTGTGAGGGCGTCGAACCTTCCTGTGGGGGAATGCACTATCCTGTTTGTGGACCTATCTTCCAGTGAGGGAATCGCACCTTCCTGAGAGGGAATCATAACTTCCTGTTGGAGAAGGCCTCGACCTATATGGGAAACAAACTTCCCTTGAGGAACCCTTCCTCTGGTGGGGAAATGCACTTTCCTGTATGGGACTTATTATGCTGTGAATGAATCGCTCCTTCATGTGGGGAAACAATACTTCCTCTGAGGGAAGCTTCATCCTCTGGAGGAAATGTCTCTTCCTGTGTGTGAACACTTCTCTCTTTGTGGGACATGCACTTTCCTGTGTGCAGATCTATCTTTCGTTGAGGGCATCCCACCTTCCTTTCGGGGTATTGCAACTTCGTTGTCAGAATCCTACCTCTAATGGGGGAACTGCATTTTTCCTTTGTGTGAAACTATTTTCGTGTGAGGGAGGTGCACATTGATGTGGTGGAAATTAAACTTCCTGAGGGAGATGAACTATTTCTGTGGGAGAAATTCACTGGTTGCAAGGAAACCCTTCTTACTGTGTGGGAAGTGCACTTTCCATTATGCAGACCTATATTCCTGTGATGGAATCGAACTTCCTGTGGGGATACCAGACTTCCGGTGGGGAACCCTTTGTCCTCTGGGTGAAATTTTCATGTGGTTTGGGAACCCGTCTCGCTCTGGGAGAAAGCATTTCCTGTTTGCAGACCGATGGTCCTTTGATGGGAATGCAACCTCCCGTGTGAAAACCAAACTTCCCGATTGTGAACCATCCTTCTTGTGGGGAAATTTCCTATCTGGTATGGGAACCCATTCTCCTATTAGGGAGTTTTCCCTTCCATTGTAGAAACCCTTCTTCCTTTGGGGGAAATGCTCTTTCCTCTTTGTGGACCGATCTTCCTGTGAGGGAATCGCACCTTCCTGTGCAGGAATCATAACTTCCTCTTGGAGAATGCCTCTACCTATATGGGAAAGAAACTTCCTTTGAGGAAACCTTCTTAGTGTGGGGGAATGCACTTTCCTGTATGAGGACCTATTATGCTGCGAATGAATCGCTCATTCTGGAGGAACCATTCTTTCAATGCAGAAAATATACCTTCCTGTGTGGACACTTCATTCTTTGTGGGACATGCACGTTCCTGTGTGCAGAACTATCTTCCATTGATGGAAACGCCACATCCGTGTGGAAAAAATTCTACCGGATGGTGAATACTCCTTCCAGTGTGGGAAATGTCCCTTCCGGTGTAGGAACCCATTTTTCTATGGAGGAGTGTCCTTTTTGTTTTACGAACCCTTCTTCCCGTGAGGGAAATGCACTTTAGTGTGTGCGATCTCCCTTCCTATGAGGGCGTCACCCATTCCTGTGAGGGAAATGGACTTTCCTGTTTGATGACCTATCTTCCTGTGAGGGAATAGCACCTTCCTGTGGGGGAATCATAACTTCCTGTTGGAGAAAGCCTCTTCCTCTGGGGGAAATGAACTTCCTGGGAGGCAACATTCTTCCTGTTGGGAAATGACCTTTCCTGTATGTGGACCCATTGTGCTGAGAATGAATCGCTCCCTCATGTGGGGATACAATACTTCCTCTGGGGGAACCATTCTTCCTCTGGAGGAAATGTCCATTCCTGTGTGGACACACTTCATTCTTTTTGGGACATGCACGTTCCTCTGTGCAGAAATGTCTTCCCTTGATGGAAACACAACTTCCGGTAGGAAACAAAACTTCCCGACGGTGAACCCTCCTTCCTGTGGTGGAAATGTCCCTTCTGGTGTAGGAACCCATTTTCTTTGGGGAGTATCCCTTTTGTATTAGGAACCTTTCTGCGTATGGGAGAAATGCACTTTCCTGTCTGCAGATCTCTCTTCCTTTGAGGGTGTTGCGCCTTCCTGTGGGGGAAAGGCACTTTCCTGATTGTAGTCCAAACATCCGGTGAGGGAATCGTACTTCCTGTGGGGGAATCGCAACTTCCTGTGGGAGAAAGCCTATTCCTGCGGGGGAAATGAACTTCCTCGGAGGAAACCTTCTTCCTGTGGGGGAAATGCACTTTCCTGTAAGCGGACCTATTATTCTGCGATGAATCGCTCATTCATGTGGGGAAACAATACTTGCCCCCGGGAACCTTTCTTTCTCTCAAGGAAATGTCCCTTCCTGTGTGGACACTTCATTCTTTGTGGGGAATACATGTTCCTGTGTGTAGAAGCAATTCCCATTGATGGAAACAAAACTTCCCGACAGTGAAAACTTTTTCCTGTGGGGGAAATGTCCCTTCCGGTGTAGGAACCCATTCTATATGGGGGAGTGTCCCTTTTGTTTTAGGAACCATTCTTTTTGTGGGGGAAATGCACTTTCCTGTGTGCAGATGTCTCTTCCTGTGAGGTCGCCACGCCTACCTGTGGGGGAAATGCACTTTCCTGTTTGTGGACCTATCTTCTTGTGAGGGAATCCCACCTTCCTGTGGGGGAATTGAAACTACCTGTTGGAGAACCCTCTTTTGTAGGGGGAAACTAAATCCCTGTGAAAAACCTTCTTCCTGTGTGGGAAATACACTTAGCTGTACGCTGACTTATTATGCTGTGAATGAATCGGCCCTTCACGTGGGGAAACAATACTTCCTCTGGGGCAACCATTCTTCTTCTGGAGGAAATGTCCCTTCCTGTGTGGACACACTTCATTCTTTGTGGGACATGGGCGATCCTCTTTGCTGAAGTATCTTCCATTGATGGAAACGCAACTTCCTGTGTTGAAACAAAACTACCCAAGGCTTAACCCTCCTTCAGGTGTCGGAAATGTCCCTTCCGATGTAGGAACCCATTTTATATGGGGGAGTGTCCCTTTTGTTTTAGGAACCCTTCTTCCTGTTGGGGAAATGCACTTTCCTGTGTGCGGATGTCTTTTCTTGTGAGGGCGTCGAACCTTCCTGTGGGGGAATGCACTATCCTGTTTGTGGACCTATCTTCCAGTGAGGGAATCGCACCTTCCTGAGAGGGAATCATAACTTCCTGTTGGAGAAGGCCTCGACCTATATGGGAAACAAACTTCCCTTGAGGAACCCTTCCTCTGGTGGGGAAATGCACTTTCCTGTATGGGACTTATTATGCTGTGAATGAATCGCTCCTTCATGTGGGGAAACAATACTTCCTCTGAGGGAAGCTTCATCCTCTGGAGGAAATGTCTCTTCCTGTGTGTGAACACTTCTCTCTTTGTGGGACATGCACTTTCCTGTGTGCAGATCTATCTTTCGTTGAGGGCATCCCACCTTCCTTTCGGGGTATTGCAACTTCGTTGTCAGAATCCTACCTCTAATGGGGGAACTGCATTTTTCCTTTGTGTGAAACTATTTTCGTGTGAGGGAGGTGCACATTGATGTGGTGGAAATTAAACTTCCTGAGGGAGATGAACTATTTCTGTGGGAGAAATTCACTGGTTGCAAGGAAACCCTTCTTACTGTGTGGGAAGTGCACTTTCCATTATGCAGACCTATATTCCTGTGATGGAATCGAACTTCCTGTGGGGATACCAGACTTCCGGTGGGGAACCCTTTGTCCTCTGGGTGAAATTTTCATGTGGTTTGGGAACCCGTCTCGCTCTGGGAGAAAGCATTTCCTGTTTGCAGACCGATGGTCCTTTGATGGGAATGCAACCTCCCGTGTGAAAACCAAACTTCCCGATTGTGAACCATCCTTCTTGTGGGGAAATTTCCTATCTGGTATGGGAACCCATTCTCCTATTAGGGAGTTTTCCCTTCCATTGTAGAAACCCTTCTTCCTTTGGGGGAAATGCTCTTTCCTCTTTGTGGACCGATCTTCCTGTGAGGGAATCGCACCTTCCTGTGCAGGAATCATAACTTCCTCTTGGAGAATGCCTCTACCTATATGGGAAAGAAACTTCCTTTGAGGAAACCTTCTTAGTGTGGGGGAATGCACTTTCCTGTATGAGGACCTATTATGCTGCGAATGAATCGCTCATTCTGGAGGAACCATTCTTTCAATGCAGAAAATATACCTTCCTGTGTGGACACTTCATTCTTTGTGGGACATGCACGTTCCTGTGTGCAGAACTATCTTCCATTGATGGAAACGCCACATCCGTGTGGAAAAAATTCTACCGGATGGTGAATACTCCTTCCAGTGTGGGAAATGTCCCTTCCGGTGTAGGAACCCATTTTTCTATGGAGGAGTGTCCTTTTTGTTTTACGAACCCTTCTTCCCGTGAGGGAAATGCACTTTAGTGTGTGCGATCTCCCTTCCTATGAGGGCGTCACCCATTCCTGTGAGGGAAATGGACTTTCCTGTTTGATGACCTATCTTCCTGTGAGGGAATAGCACCTTCCTGTGGGGGAATCATAACTTCCTGTTGGAGAAAGCCTCTTCCTCTGGGGGAAATGAACTTCCTGGGAGGCAACATTCTTCCTGTTGGGAAATGACCTTTCCTGTATGTGGACCCATTGTGCTGAGAATGAATCGCTCCCTCATGTGGGGATACAATACTTCCTCTGGGGGAACCATTCTTCCTCTGGAGGAAATGTCCATTCCTGTGTGGACACACTTCATTCTTTTTGGGACATGCACGTTCCTCTGTGCAGAAATGTCTTCCCTTGATGGAAACACAACTTCCGGTAGGAAACAAAACTTCCCGACGGTGAACCCTCCTTCCTGTGGTGGAAATGTCCCTTCTGGTGTAGGAACCCATTTTCTTTGGGGAGTATCCCTTTTGTATTAGGAACCTTTCTGCGTATGGGAGAAATGCACTTTCCTGTCTGCAGATCTCTCTTCCTTTGAGGGTGTTGCGCCTTCCTGTGGGGGAAAGGCACTTTCCTGATTGTAGTCCAAACATCCGGTGAGGGAATCGTACTTCCTGTGGGGGAATCGCAACTTCCTGTGGGAGAAAGCCTATTCCTGCGGGGGAAATGAACTTCCTCGGAGGAAACCTTCTTCCTGTGGGGGAAATGCACTTTCCTGTAAGCGGACCTATTATTCTGCGATGAATCGCTCATTCATGTGGGGAAACAATACTTGCCCCCGGGAACCTTTCTTTCTCTCAAGGAAATGTCCCTTCCTGTGTGGACACTTCATTCTTTGTGGGGAATACATGTTCCTGTGTGTAGAAGCAATTCCCATTGATGGAAACAAAACTTCCCGACAGTGAAAACTTTTTCCTGTGGGGGAAATGTCCCTTCCGGTGTAGGAACCCATTCTATATGGGGGAGTGTCCCTTTTGTTTTAGGAACCCTTCTTTTTGTGGGGGAAATGCACTTTCCTGTGTGCGGATGTCTCTTCCTGTGAGGTCGCCACGCCTACCTGTGGGGGAAATGCACTTTCCTGTTTGTGGACCTATCTTCTTGTGAGGGAATCCCACCTTCCTGTGGGGGAATTGAAACTACCTGTTGGAGAACCCTCTTTTGTAGGGGGAAACTAAATCCCTGTGAAAAACCTTCTTCCTGTGTGGGAAATACACTTAGCTGTACGCTGACTTATTATGCTGTGAATGAATCGGCCCTTCACGTGGGGAAACAATACTTCCTCTGGGGCAACCATTCTTCTTCTGGAGGAAATGTCCCTTCCTGTGTGGACACACTTCATTCTTTGTGGGACATGGGCGATCCTCTTTGCTGAAGTATCTTCCATTGATGGAAACGCAACTTCCTGTGTTGAAACAAAACTACCCAAGGCTTAACCCTCCTTCAGGTGTCGGAAATGTCCCTTCCGATGTAGGAACCCATTTTATATGGGGGAGTGTCCCTTTTGTTTTAGGAACCCTTCTTCCTGTTGGGGAAATGCACTTTCCTGTGTGCGGATGTCTTTTCTTGTGAGGGCGTCGAACCTTCCTGTGGGGGAATGCACTATCCTGTTTGTGGACCTATCTTCCAGTGAGGGAATCGCACCTTCCTGAGAGGGAATCATAACTTCCTGTTGGAGAAGGCCTCGACCTATATGGGAAACAAACTTCCCTTGAGGAACCCTTCCTCTGGTGGGGAAATGCACTTTCCTGTATGGGACTTATTATGCTGTGAATGAATCGCTCCTTCATGTGGGGAAACAATACTTCCTCTGAGGGAAGCTTCATCCTCTGGAGGAAATGTCTCTTCCTGTGTGTGAACACTTCTCTCTTTGTGGGACATGCACTTTCCTGTGTGCAGATCTATCTTTCGTTGAGGGCATCCCACCTTCCTTTCGGGGTATTGCAACTTCGTTGTCAGAATCCTACCTCTAATGGGGGAACTGCATTTTTCCTTTGTGTGAAACTATTTTCGTGTGAGGGAGGTGCACATTGATGTGGTGGAAATTAAACTTCCTGAGGGAGATGAACTATTTCTGTGGGAGAAATTCACTGGTTGCAAGGAAACCCTTCTTACTGTGTGGGAAGTGCACTTTCCATTATGCAGACCTATATTCCTGTGATGGAATCGAACTTCCTGTGGGGATACCAGACTTCCGGTGGGGAACCCTTTGTCCTCTGGGTGAAATTTTCATGTGGTTTGGGAACCCGTCTCGCTCTGGGAGAAAGCATTTCCTGTTTGCAGACCGATGGTCCTTTGATGGGAATGCAACCTCCCGTGTGAAAACCAAACTTCCCGATTGTGAACCATCCTTCCTGTGGGGAAATTTCCTATCTGGTATGGGAACCCATTCTCCTATTAGGGAGTTTTCCCTTCCATTGTAGAAACCCTTCTTCCTTTGGGGGAAATGCTCTTTCCTCTTTGTGGACCGATCTTCCTGTGAGGGAATCGCACCTTCCTGTGCAGGAATCATAACTTCCTCTTGGAGAATGCCTCTACCTATATGGGAAAGAAACTTCCTTTGAGGAAACCTTCTTAGTGTGGGGGAATGCACTTTCCTGTATGAGGACCTATTATGCTGCGAATGAATCGCTCATTCTGGAGGAACCATTCTTTCAATGCAGGAAATATACCTTCCTGTGTGGACACTTCATTCTTTGTGGGACATGCACGTTCCTGTGTGCAGAACTATCTTCCATTGATGGAAACGCCACATCCGTGTGGAAAAAATTCTACCGGATGGTGAATACTCCTTCCAGTGTGGGAAATGTCCCTTCCGGTGTAGGAACCCATTTTTCTATGGAGGAGTGTCCTTTTTGTTTTACGAACCCTTCTTCCCGTGAGGGAAATGCACTTTAGTGTGTGCGATCTCCCTTCCTATGAGGGCGTCACCCATTCCTGTGAGGGAAATGGACTTTCCTGTTTGATGACCTATCTTCCTGTGAGGGAATAGCACCTTCCTGTGGGGGAATCATAACTTCCTGTTGGAGAAAGCCTCTTCCTCTGGGGGAAATGAACTTCCTGGGAGGCAACATTCTTCCTGTTGGGAAATGACCTTTCCTGTATGTGGACCCATTGTGCTGAGAATGAATCGCTCCCTCATGTGGGGATACAATACTTCCTCTGGGGGAACCATTCTTCCTCTGGAGGAAATGTCCATTCCTGTGTGGACACACTTCATTCTTTTTGGGACATGCACGTTCCTCCGTGCAGAAATGTCTTCCCTTGATGGAAACACAACTTCCGGTAGGAAACAAAACTTCCCGACGGTGAACCCTCCTTCCTGTGGTGGAAATGTCCCTTCTGGTGTAGGAACCCATTTTCTTTGGGGAGTATCCCTTTTGTATTAGGAACCTTTCTGCGTATGGGAGAAATGCACTTTCCTGTCTGCAGATCTCTCTTCCTTTGAGGGTGTTGCGCCTTCCTGTGGGGGAAAGGCACTTTCCTGATTGTAGTCCAAACATCCGGTGAGGGAATCGTACTTCCTGTGGGGGAATCGCAACTTCCTGTGGGAGAAAGCCTATTCCTGCGGGGGAAATGAACTTCCTCGGAGGAAACCTTCTTCCTGTGGGGGAAATGCACTTTCCTGTAAGCGGACCTATTATTCTGCGATGAATCGCTCATTCATGTGGGGAAACAATACTTGCCCCCGGGAACCTTTCTTTCTCTCAAGGAAATGTCCCTTCCTGTGTGGACACTTCATTCTTTGTGGGGAATACATGTTCCTGTGTGTAGAAGCAATTCCCATTGATGGAAACAAAACTTCCCGACAGTGAAAACTTTTTCCTGTGGGGGAAATGTCCCTTCCGGTGTAGGAACCCATTCTATATGGGGGAGTGTCCCTTTTGTTTTAGGAACCCTTCTTTTTGTGGGGGAAATGCACTTTCCTGTGTGCGGATGTCTCTTCCTGTGAGGTCGCCACGCCTACCTGTGGGGGAAATGCACTTTCCTGTTTGTGGACCTATCTTCTTGTGAGGGAATCCCACCTTCCTGTGGGGGAATCGAAACTACCTGTTGGAGAACCCTCTTTTGTAGGGGGAAACTAAATCCCTGTGAAAAACCTTCTTCCTGTGTGGGAAATACACTTAGCTGTACGCTGACTTATTATGCTGTGAATGAATCGGCCCTTCACGTGGGGAAACAATACTTCCTCTGGGGCAACCATTCTTCTTCTGGAGGAAATGTCCCTTCCTGTGTGGACACACTTCATTCTTTGTGGGACATGGGCGATCCTCTTTGCTGAAGTATCTTCCATTGATGGAAACGCAACTTCCTGTGTTGAAACAAAACTACCCAAGGCTTAACC
This sequence comes from Myotis nattereri, assembly GCF_964212035.1. Classification (NCBI taxonomy): domain Eukaryota; kingdom Metazoa; phylum Chordata; class Mammalia; order Chiroptera; family Vespertilionidae; genus Myotis; species Myotis nattereri. The sequence continues at coordinate 41,377,833 of NC_138094.1, read as the reverse complement.
CTCCTTCAGGTGTCGGAAATGTCCCTTCCGATGTAGGAACCCATTTTATATGGGGGAGTGTCCCTTTTGTTTTAGGAACCCTTCTTCCTGTTGGGGAAATGCACTTTCCTGTGTGCGGATGTCTTTTCTTGTGAGGGCGTCGAACCTTCCTGTGGGGGAATGCACTATCCTGTTTGTGGACCTATCTTCCAGTGAGGGAATCGCACCTTCCTGAGAGGGAATCATAACTTCCTGTTGGAGAAGGCCTCGACCTATATGGGAAACAAACTTCCCTTGAGGAACCCTTCCTCTGGTGGGGAAATGCACTTTCCTGTATGGGACTTATTATGCTGTGAATGAATCGCTCCTTCATGTGGGGAAACAATACTTCCTCTGAGGGAAGCTTCATCCTCTGGAGGAAATGTCTCTTCCTGTGTGTGAACACTTCTCTCTTTGTGGGACATGCACTTTCCTGTGTGCAGATCTATCTTTCGTTGAGGGCATCCCACCTTCCTTTCGGGGTATTGCAACTTCGTTGTCAGAATCCTACCTCTAATGGGGGAACTGCATTTTTCCTTTGTGTGAAACTATTTTCGTGTGAGGGAGGTGCACATTGATGTGGTGGAAATTAAACTTCCTGAGGGAGATGAACTATTTCTGTGGGAGAAATTCACTGGTTGCAAGGAAACCCTTCTTACTGTGTGGGAAGTGCACTTTCCATTATGCAGACCTATATTCCTGTGATGGAATCGAACTTCCTGTGGGGATACCAGACTTCCGGTGGGGAACCCTTTGTCCTCTGGGTGAAATTTTCATGTGGTTTGGGAACCCGTCTCGCTCTGGGAGAAAGCATTTCCTGTTTGCAGACCGATGGTCCTTTGATGGGAATGCAACCTCCCGTGTGAAAACCAAACTTCCCGATTGTGAACCATCCTTCCTGTGGGGAAATTTCCTATCTGGTATGGGAACCCATTCTCCTATTAGGGAGTTTTCCCTTCCATTGTAGAAACCCTTCTTCCTTTGGGGGAAATGCTCTTTCCTCTTTGTGGACCGATCTTCCTGTGAGGGAATCGCACCTTCCTGTGCAGGAATCATAACTTCCTCTTGGAGAATGCCTCTACCTATATGGGAAAGAAACTTCCTTTGAGGAAACCTTCTTAGTGTGGGGGAATGCACTTTCCTGTATGAGGACCTATTATGCTGCGAATGAATCGCTCATTCTGGAGGAACCATTCTTTCAATGCAGGAAATATACCTTCCTGTGTGGACACTTCATTCTTTGTGGGACATGCACGTTCCTGTGTGCAGAACTATCTTCCATTGATGGAAACGCCACATCCGTGTGGAAAAAATTCTACCGGATGGTGAATACTCCTTCCAGTGTGGGAAATGTCCCTTCCGGTGTAGGAACCCATTTTTCTATGGAGGAGTGTCCTTTTTGTTTTACGAACCCTTCTTCCCGTGAGGGAAATGCACTTTAGTGTGTGCGATCTCCCTTCCTATGAGGGCGTCACCCATTCCTGTGAGGGAAATGGACTTTCCTGTTTGATGACCTATCTTCCTGTGAGGGAATAGCACCTTCCTGTGGGGGAATCATAACTTCCTGTTGGAGAAAGCCTCTTCCTCTGGGGGAAATGAACTTCCTGGGAGGCAACATTCTTCCTGTTGGGAAATGACCTTTCCTGTATGTGGACCCATTGTGCTGAGAATGAATCGCTCCCTCATGTGGGGATACAATACTTCCTCTGGGGGAACCATTCTTCCTCTGGAGGAAATGTCCATTCCTGTGTGGACACACTTCATTCTTTTTGGGACATGCACGTTCCTCTGTGCAGAAATGTCTTCCCTTGATGGAAACACAACTTCCGGTAGGAAACAAAACTTCCCGACGGTGAACCCTCCTTCCTGTGGTGGAAATGTCCCTTCTGGTGTAGGAACCCATTTTCTTTGGGGAGTATCCCTTTTGTATTAGGAACCTTTCTGCGTATGGGAGAAATGCACTTTCCTGTCTGCAGATCTCTCTTCCTTTGAGGGTGTTGCGCCTTCCTGTGGGGGAAAGGCACTTTCCTGATTGTAGTCCAAACATCCGGTGAGGGAATCGTACTTCCTGTGGGGGAATCGCAACTTCCTGTGGGAGAAAGCCTATTCCTGCGGGGGAAATGAACTTCCTCGGAGGAAACCTTCTTCCTGTGGGGGAAATGCACTTTCCTGTAAGCGGACCTATTATTCTGCGATGAATCGCTCATTCATGTGGGGAAACAATACTTCCCCCCGGGAACCTTTCTTTCTCTCAAGGAAATGTCCCTTCCTGTGTGGACACTTCATTCTTTGTGGGGAATACATGTTCCTGTGTGTAGAAGCAATTCCCATTGATGGAAACAAAACTTCCCGACAGTGAAAACTTTTTCCTGTGGGGGAAATGTCCCTTCCGGTGTAGGAACCCATTCTATATGGGGGAGTGTCCCTTTTGTTTTAGGAACCCTTCTTTTTGTGGGGGAAATGCACTTTCCTGTGTGCGGATGTCTCTTCCTGTGAGGTCGCCACGCCTACCTGTGGGGGAAATGCACTTTCCTGTTTGTGGACCTATCTTCTTGTGAGGGAATCCCACCTTCCTGTGGGGGAATCGAAACTACCTGTTGGAGAACCCTCTTTTGTAGGGGGAAACTAAATTCCTGTGAAAAACCTTCTTCCTGTGTGGGAAATACACTTAGCTGTACGCTGACATATTATGCTGTGAATGAATCGGCCCTTCACGTGGGGAAACAATACTTCCTCTGGGGCAACCATTCTTCTTCTGGAGGAAATGTCCCTTCCTGTGTGGACACACTTCATTCTTTGTGGGACATGGGCGATCCTCTTTGCTGAAGTATCTTCCATTGATGGAAACGCAACTTCCTGTGTTGAAACAAAACTACCCAAGGCTTAACCCTCCTTCAGGTGTCGGAAATGTCCCTTCCGATGTAGGAACCCATTTTATATGGGGGAGTGTCCCTTTTGTTTTAGGAACCCTTCTTCCTGTTGGGGAAATGCACTTTCCTGTGTGCGGATGTCTTTTCTTGTGAGGGCGTCGAACCTTCCTGTGGGGGAATGCACTATCCTGTTTGTGGACCTATCTTCCAGTGAGGGAATCGCACCTTCCTGAGAGGGAATCATAACTTCCTGTTGGAGAAGGCCTCGACCTATATGGGAAACAAACTTCCCTTGAGGAACCCTTCCTCTGGTGGGGAAATGCACTTTCCTGTATGGGACTTATTATGCTGTGAATGAATCGCTCCTTCATGTGGGGAAACAATACTTCCTCTGAGGGAAGCTTCATCCTCTGGAGGAAATGTCTCTTCCTGTGTGTGAACACTTCTCTCTTTGTGGGACATGCACTTTCCTGTGTGCAGATCTATCTTTCGTTGAGGGCATCCCACCTTCCTTTCGGGGTATTGCAACTTCGTTGTCAGAATCCTACCTCTAATGGGGGAACTGCATTTTTCCTTTGTGTGAAACTATTTTCGTGTGAGGGAGGTGCACATTGATGTGGTGGAAATTAAACTTCCTGAGGGAGATGAACTATTTCTGTGGGAGAAATTCACTGGTTGCAAGGAAACCCTTCTTACTGTGTGGGAAGTGCACTTTCCATTATGCAGACCTATATTCCTGTGATGGAATCGAACTTCCTGTGGGGATACCAGACTTCCGGTGGGGAACCCTTTGTCCTCTGGGTGAAATTTTCATGTGGTTTGGGAACCCGTCTCGCTCTGGGAGAAAGCATTTCCTGTTTGCAGACCGATGGTCCTTTGATGGGAATGCAACCTCCCGTGTGAAAACCAAACTTCCCGATTGTGAACCATCCTTCCTGTGGGGAAATTTCCTATCTGGTATGGGAACCCATTCTCCTATTAGGGAGTTTTCCCTTCCATTGTAGAAACCCTTCTTCCTTTGGGGGAAATGCTCTTTCCTCTTTGTGGACCGATCTTCCTGTGAGGGAATCGCACCTTCCTGTGCAGGAATCATAACTTCCTCTTGGAGAATGCCTCTACCTATATGGGAAAGAAACTTCCTTTGAGGAAACCTTCTTAGTGTGGGGGAATGCACTTTCCTGTATGAGGACCTATTATGCTGCGAATGAATCGCTCATTCTGGAGGAACCATTCTTTCAATGCAGGAAATATACCTTCCTGTGTGGACACTTCATTCTTTGTGGGACATGCACGTTCCTGTGTGCAGAACTATCTTCCATTGATGGAAACGCCACATCCGTGTGGAAAAAATTCTACCGGATGGTGAATACTCCTTCCAGTGTGGGAAATGTCCCTTCCGGTGTAGGAACCCATTTTTCTATGGAGGAGTGTCCTTTTTGTTTTACGAACCCTTCTTCCCGTGAGGGAAATGCACTTTAGTGTGTGCGATCTCCCTTCCTATGAGGGCGTCACCCATTCCTGTGAGGGAAATGGACTTTCCTGTTTGATGACCTATCTTCCTGTGAGGGAATAGCACCTTCCTGTGGGGGAATCATAACTTCCTGTTGGAGAAAGCCTCTTCCTCTGGGGGAAATGAACTTCCTGGGAGGCAACATTCTTCCTGTTGGGAAATGACCTTTCCTGTATGTGGACCCATTGTGCTGTGAATGAATCGCTCCTTCATGTGGGGATACAATACTTCCTCTGGGGGAACCATTCTTCCTCTGGAGGAAATGTCCATTCCTGTGTGGACACACTTCATTCTTTTTGGGACATGCACGTTCCTCTGTGCAGAAATGTCATCCCTTGATGGAAACACAACTTCCGGTAGGAAACAAAACTTCCCGACGGTGAACCCTCCTTCCTGTGGTGGAAATGTCCCTTCTGGTGTAGGAACCCATTTTCTTTGGGGAGTATCCCTTTTGTATTAGGAACCTTTCTGCGTATGGGAGAAATGCACTTTCCTGTCTGCAGATCTCTCTTCCTTTGAGGGTGTTGCGCCTTCCTGTGGGGGAAAGGCACTTTCCTGATTGTAGTCCAAACATCCGGTGAGGGAATCGTACTTCCTGTGGGGGAATCGCAACTTCCTGTGGGAGAAAGCCTATTCCTGCGGGGGAAATGAACTTCCTCGGAGGAAACCTTCTTCCTGTGGGGGAAATGCACTTTCCTGTAAGCGGACCTATTATTCTGCGATGAATCGCTCATTCATGTGGGGAAACAATACTTGCCCCCGGGAACCTTTCTTTCTCTCAAGGAAATGTCCCTTCCTGTGTGGACACTTCATTCTTTGTGGGGAATACATGTTCCTGTGTGTAGAAGCAATTCCCATTGATGGAAACAAAACTTCCCGACAGTGAAAACTTTTTCCTGTGGGGGAAATGTCCCTTCCGGTGTAGGAACCCATTCTATATGGGGGAGTGTCCCTTTTGTTTTAGGAACCCTTCTTTTTGTGGGGGAAATGCACTTTCCTGTGTGCGGATGTCTCTTCCTGTGAGGTCGCCACGCCTACCTGTGGGGGAAATGCACTTTCCTGTTTGTGGACCTATCTTCTTGTGAGGGAATCCCACCTTCCTGTGGGGGAATCGAAACTACCTGTTGGAGAACCCTCTTTTGTAGGGGGAAACTAAATCCCTGTGAAAAACCTTCTTCCTGTGTGGGAAATACACTTAGCTGTACCCTGACTTATTATGCTGTGAATGAATCGGCCCTTCACGTGGGGAAACAATACTTCCTCTGGGGCAACCATTCTTCTTCTGGAGGAAATGTCCCTTCCTGTGTGGACACACTTCATTCTTTGTGGGACATGGGCGATCCTCTTTGCTGAAGTATCTTCCATTGATGGAAACGCAACTTCCTGTGTTGAAACAAAACTACCCAAGGCTTAACCCTCCTTCAGGTGTCGGAAATGTCCCTTCCGATGTAGGAACCCATTTTATATGGGGGAGTGTCCCTTTTGTTTTAGGAACCCTTCTTCCTGTTGGGGAAATGCACTTTCCTGTGTGCGGATGTCTTTTCTTGTGAGGGCGTCGAACCTTCCTGTGGGGGAATGCACTATCCTGTTTGTGGACCTATCTTCCAGTGAGGGAATCGCACCTTCCTGAGAGGGAATCATAACTTCCTGTTGGAGAAGGCCTCGACCTATATGGGAAACAAACTTCCCTTGAGGAACCCTTCCTCTGGTGGGGAAATGCACTTTCCTGTATGGGACTTATTATGCTGTGAATGAATCGCTCCTTCATGTGGGGAAACAATACTTCCTCTGAGGGAAGCTTCATCCTCTGGAGGAAATGTCTCTTCCTGTGTGTGAACACTTCTCTCTTTGTGGGACATGCACTTTCCTGTGTGCAGATCTATCTTTCGTTGAGGGCATCCCACCTTCCTTTCGGGGTATTGCAACTTCGTTGTCAGAATCCTACCTCTAATGGGGGAACTGCATTTTTCCTTTGTGTGAAACTATTTTCGTGTGAGGGAGGTGCACATTGATGTGGTGGAAATTAAACTTCCTGAGGGAGATGAACTATTTCTGTGGGAGAAATTCACTGGTTGCAAGGAAACCCTTCTTACTGTGTGGGAAGTGCACTTTCCATTATGCAGACCTATATTCCTGTGATGGAATCGAACTTCCTGTGGGGATACCAGACTTCCGGTGGGGAACCCTTTGTCCTCTGGGTGAAATTTTCATGTGGTTTGGGAACCCGTCTCGCTCTGGGAGAAAGCATTTCCTGTTTGCAGACCGATGGTCCTTTGATGGGAATGCAACCTCCCGTGTGAAAACCAAACTTCCCGATTGTGAACCATCCTTCTTGTGGGGAAATTTCCTATCTGGTATGGGAACCCATTCTCCTATTAGGGAGTTTTCCCTTCCATTGTAGAAACCCTTCTTCCTTTGGGGGAAATGCTCTTTCCTCTTTGTGGACCGATCTTCCTGTGAGGGAATCGCACCTTCCTGTGCAGGAATCATAACTTCCTCTTGGAGAATGCCTCTACCTATATGGGAAAGAAACTTCCTTTGAGGAAACCTTCTTAGTGTGGGGGAATGCACTTTCCTGTATGAGGACCTATTATGCTGCGAATGAATCGCTCATTCTGGAGGAACCATTCTTTCAATGCAGGAAATATACCTTCCTGTGTGGACACTTCATTCTTTGTGGGACATGCACGTTCCTGTGTGCAGAACTATCTTCCATTGATGGAAACGCCACATCCGTGTGGAAAAAATTCTACCGGATGGTGAATACTCCTTCCAGTGTGGGAAATGTCCCTTCCGGTGTAGGAACCCATTTTTCTATGGAGGAGTGTCCTTTTTGTTTTACGAACCCTTCTTCCCGTGAGGGAAATGCACTTTAGTGTGTGCGATCTCCCTTCCTATGAGGGCGTCACCCATTCCTGTGAGGGAAATGGACTTTCCTGTTTGATGACCTATCTTCCTGTGAGGGAATAGCACCTTCCTGTGGGGGAATCATAACTTCCTGTTGGAGAAAGCCTCTTCCTCTGGGGGAAATGAACTTCCTGGGAGGCAACATTCTTCCTGTTGGGAAATGACCTTTCCTGTATGTGGACCCATTGTGCTGAGAATGAATCGCTCCCTCATGTGGGGATACAATACTTCCTCTGGGGGAACCATTCTTCCTCTGGAGGAAATGTCCATTCCTGTGTGGACACACTTCATTCTTTTTGGGACATGCACGTTCCTCTGTGCAGAAATGTCTTCCCTTGATGGAAACACAACTTCCGGTAGGAAACAAAACTTCCCGACGGTGAACCCTCCTTCCTGTGGTGGAAATGTCCCTTCTGGTGTAGGAACCCATTTTCTTTGGGGAGTATCCCTTTTGTATTAGGAACCTTTCTGCGTGTGGGAGAAATGCACTTTCCTGTCTGCAGATCTCTCTTCCTTTGAGGGTGTTGCGCCTTCCTGTGGGGGAAAGGCACTTTCCTGATTGCAGTCCAAACATCCGGTGAGGGAATCGTACTTCCTGTGGGGGGATCGCAACTTCCTGTGGGAGAAAGCCTATTCCTGCGGGGGAAATGAACTTCCTCGGAGGAAACCTTCTTCCTGTGGGGGAAATGCACTTTCCTGTAAGCGGACCTATTATTCTGCGATGAATCGCTCATTCATGTGGGGAAACAATACTTGCCCCCGGGAACCTTTCTTTCTCTCAAGGAAATGTCCCTTCCTGTGTGGACACTTCATTCTTTGTGGGGAATACATGTTCCTGTGTGTAGAAGCAATTCCCATTGATGGAAACAAAACTTCCCGACAGTGAAAACTTTTTCCTGTGGGGGAAATGTCCCTTCCGGTGTAGGAACCCATTCTATATGGGGGAGTGTCCCTTTTGTTTTAGGAACCCTTCTTTTTGTGGGGGAAATGCACTTTCCTGTGTGCGGATGTCTCTTCCTGTGAGGTCGCCACGCCTACCTGTGGGGGAAATGCACTTTCCTGTTTGTGGACCTATCTTCTTGTGAGGGAATCCCACCTTCCTGTGGGGGAATCGAAACTACCTGTTGGAGAACCCTCTTTTGTAGGGGGAAACTAAATCCCTGTGAAAAACCTTCTTCCTGTGTGGGAAATACACTTAGCTGTACCCTGACTTATTATGCTGTGAATGAATCGGCCCTTCACGTGGGGAAACAATACTTCCTCTGGGGCAACCATTCTTCTTCTGGAGGAAATGTCCCTTCCTGTGTGGACACACTTCATTCTTTGTGGGACATGGGCGATCCTCTTTGCTGAAGTATCTTCCATTGATGGAAACGCAACTTCCTGTGTTGAAACAAAACTACCCAAGGCTTAACCCTCCTTCAGGTGTCGGAAATGTCCCTTCCGATGTAGGAACCCATTTTATATGGGGGAGTGTCCCTTTTGTTTTAGGAACCCTTCTTCCTGTTGGGGAAATGCACTTTCCTGTGTGCGGATGTCTTTTCTTGTGAGGGCGTCGAACCTTCCTGTGGGGGAATGCACTATCCTGTTTGTGGACCTATCTTCCAGTGAGGGAATCGCACCTTCCTGAGAGGGAATCATAACTTCCTGTTGGAGAAGGCCTCGACCTATATGGGAAACAAACTTCCCTTGAGGAACCCTTCCTCTGGTGGGGAAATGCACTTTCCTGTATGGGACTTATTATGCTGTGAATGAATCGCTCCTTCATGTGGGGAAACAATACTTCCTCTGAGGGAAGCTTCATCCTCTGGAGGAAATGTCTCTTCCTGTGTGTGAACACTTCTCTCTTTGTGGGACATGCACTTTCCTGTGTGCAGATCTATCTTTCGTTGAGGGCATCCCACCTTCCTTTCGGGGTATTGCAACTTCGTTGTCAGAATCCTACCTCTAATGGGGGAACTGCATTTTTCCTTTGTGTGAAACTATTTTCGTGTGAGGGAGGTGCACATTGATGTGGTGGAAATTAAACTTCCTGAGGGAGATGAACTATTTCTGTGGGAGAAATTCACTGGTTGCAAGGAAACCCTTCTTACTGTGTGGGAAGTGCACTTTCCATTATGCAGACCTATATTCCTGTGATGGAATCGAACTTCCTGTGGGGATACCAGACTTCCGGTGGGGAACCCTTTGTCCTCTGGGTGAAATTTTCATGTGGTTTGGGAACCCGTCTCGCTCTGGGAGAAAGCATTTCCTGTTTGCAGACCGATGGTCCTTTGATGGGAATGCAACCTCCCGTGTGAAAACCAAACTTCCCGATTGTGAACCATCCTTCCTGTGGGGAAATTTCCTATCTGGTATGGGAACCCATTCTCCTATTAGGGAGTTTTCCCTTCCATTGTAGAAACCCTTCTTCCTTTGGGGGAAAAGCTCTTTCCTCTTTGTGTTCCGATCTTCCTGTGAGGGAATCGCACCTTCCTGTGCAGGAATCATAACTTCCTCTTGGAGAATGCCTCTACCTATATGGGAAAGAAACTTCCTTTGAGGAAACCTTCTTAGTGTGGGGGAATGCACTTTCCTGTATGAGGACCTATTATGCTGCGAATGAATCGCTCATTCTGGAGGAACCATTCTTTCAATGCAGGAAATATACCTTCCTGTGTGGACACTTCATTCTTTGTGGGACATGCACGTTCCTGTGTGCAGAACTATCTTCCATTGATGGAAACGCCACATCCGTGTGGAAAAAATTCTACCGGATGGTGAATACTCCTTCCAGTGTGGGAAATGTCCCTTCCGGTGTAGGAACCCATTTTTCTATGGAGGAGTGTCCTTTTTGTTTTACGAACCCTTCTTCCCGTGAGGGAAATGCACTTTAGTGTGTGCGATCTCCCTTCCTATGAGGGCGTCACCCATTCCTGTGAGGGAAATGGACTTTCCTGTTTGATGACCTATCTTCCTGTGAGGGAATAGCACCTTCCTGTGGGGGAATCATAACTTCCTGTTGGAGAAAGCCTCTTCCTCTGGGGGAAATGAACTTCCTGGGAGGCAACATTCTTCCTGTTGGGAAATGACCTTTCCTGTATGTGGACCCATTGTGCTGAGAATGAATCGCTCCCTCATGTGGGGATACAATACTTCCTCTGGGGGAACCATTCTTCCTCTGGAGGAAATGTCCATTCCTGTGTGGACACACTTCATTCTTTTTGGGACATGCACGTTCCTCTGTGCAGAAATGTCTTCCCTTGATGGAAACACAACTTCCGGTAGGAAACAAAACTTCCCGACGGTGAACCCTCCTTCCTGTGGTGGAAATGTCCCTTCTGGTGTAGGAACCCATTTTCTTTGGGGAGTATCCCTTTTGTATTAGGAACCTTTCTGCGTGTGGGAGAAATGCACTTTCCTGTCTGCAGATCTCTCTTCCTTTGAGGGTGTTGCGCCTTCCTGTGGGGGAAAGGCACTTTCCTGATTGTAGTCCAAACATCCGGTGAGGGAATCGTACTTCCTGTGGGGGAATCGCAACTTCCTGTTGGAGAAAGCGTATTCCTGCGGGGGAAATGAACTTCCTCGGAGGAAACCTTCTTCCTGTGGGGGAAATGCACTTTCCTGTAAGCGGACCTATTATTCTGCGATGAATCGCTCATTCATGTGGGGAAACAATACTTGCCCCCGGGAACCTTTCTTTCTCTCAAGGAAATGTCCCTTCCTGTGTGGACACTTCATTCTTTGTGGGGAATACATGTTCCTGTGTGTAGAAGCAATTCCCATTGATGGAAACAAAACTTCCCGACAGTGAAAACTTTTTCCTGTGGGGGAAATGTCCCTTCCGGTGTAGGAACCCATTCTATATGGGGGAGTGTCCCTTTTGTTTTAGGAACCCTTCTTTTTGTGGGGGAAATGCACTTTCCTGTGTGCGGATGTCTCTTCCTGTGAGGTCGCCACGCCTACCTGTGGGGGAAATGCACTTTCCTGTTTGTGGACCTATCTTCTTGTGAGGGAATCCCACCTTCCTGTGGGGGAATCGAAACTACCTGTTGGAGAACCCTCTTTTGTAGGGGGAAACTAAATCCCTGTGAAAAACCTTCTTCCTGTGTGGGAAATACACTTAGCTGTACGCTGACTTATTATGCTGTGAATGAATCGGCCCTTCACGTGGGGAAACAATACTTCCTCTGGGGCAACCATTCTTCTTCTGGAGGAAATGTCCCTTCCTGTGTGGACACACTTCATTCTTTGTGGGACATGGGCGATCCTCTTTGCTGAAGTATCTTCCATTGATGGAAACGCAACTTCCTGTGTTGAAACAAAACTACCCAAGGCTTAACCCTCCTTCAGGTGGCGGAAATGTCCCTTCCGATGTAGGAACCCATTTTATATGGGGGAGTGTCCCTTTTGTTTTAGGAACCCTTCTTCCTGTTGGGGAAATGCACTTTCCTGTGTGCGGATGTCTTTTCTTGTGAGGGCGTCGAACCTTCCTGTGGGGGAATGCACTATCCTGTTTGTGGACCTATCTTCCAGTGAGGGAATCGCACCTTCCTGAGAGGGAATCATAACTTCCTGTTGGAGAAGGCCTCGACCTATATGGGAAACAAACTTCCCTTGAGGAACCCTTCCTCTGGTGGGGAAATGCACTTTCCTGTATGGGACTTATTATGCTGTGAATGAATCGCTCCTTCATGTGGGGAAACAATACTTCCTCTGAGGGAAGCTTCATCCTCTGGAGGAAATGTCTCTTCCTGTGTGTGAACACTTCTCTCTTTGTGGGACATGCACTTTCCTGTGTGCAGATCTATCTTTCGTTGAGGGCATCCCACCTTCCTTTCGGGGTATTGCAACTTCGTTGTCAGAATCCTACCTCTAATGGGGGAACTGCATTTTTCCTTTGTGTGAAACTATTTTCGTGTGAGGGAGGTGCACATTGATGTGGTGGAAATTAAACTTCCTGAGGGAGATGAACTATTTCTGTGGGAGAAATTCACTGGTTGCAAGGAAACCCTTCTTACTGTGTGGGAAGTGCACTTTCCATTATGCAGACCTATATTCCTGTGATGGAATCGAACTTCCTGTGGGGATACCAGACTTCCGGTGGGGAACCCTTTGTCCTCTGGGTGAAATTTTCATGTGGTTTGGGAACCCGTCTCGCTCTGGGAGAAAGCATTTCCTGTTTGCAGACCGATGGTCCTTTGATGGGAATGCAACCTCCCGTGTGAAAACCAAACTTCCCGATTGTGAACCATCCTTCCTGTGGGGAAATTTCCTATCTGGTATGGGAACCCATTCTCCTATTAGGGAGTTTTCCCTTCCATTGTAGAAACCCTTCTTCCTTTGGGGGAAATGCTCTTTCCTCTTTGTGGACCGATCTTCCTGTGAGGGAATCGCACCTTCCTGTGCAGGAATCATAACTTCCTCTTGGAGAATGCCTCTACCTATATGGGAAAGAAACTTCCTTTGAGGAAACCTTCTTAGTGTGGGGGAATGCACTTTCCTGTATGAGGACCTATTATGCTGCGAATGAATCGCTCATTCTGGAGGAACCATTCTTTCAATGCAGGAAATATACCTTCCTGTGTGGACACTTCATTCTTTGTGGGACATGCACGTTCCTGTGTGCAGAACTATCTTCCATTGATGGAAACGCCACATCCGTGTGGAAAAAATTCTACCGGATGGTGAATACTCCTTCCAGTGTGGGAAATGTCCCTTCCGGTGTAGGAACCCATTTTTCTATGGAGGAGTGTCCTTTTTGTTTTACGAACCCTTCTTCCCGTGAGGGAAATGCACTTTAGTGTGTGCGATCTCCCTTCCTATGAGGGCGTCACCCATTCCTGTGAGGGAAATGGACTTTCCTGTTTGATGACCTATCTTCCTGTGAGGGAATAGCACCTTCCTGTGGGGGAATCATAACTTCCTGTTGGAGAAAGCCTCTTCCTCTGGGGGAAATGAACTTCCTGGGAGGCAACATTCTTCCTGTTGGGAAATGACCTTTCCTGTATGTGGACCCATTGTGCTGAGAATGAATCGCTCCCTCATGTGGGGATACAATACTTCCTCTGGGGGAACCATTCTTCCTCTGGAGGAAATGTCCATTCCTGTGTGGACACACTTCATTCTTTTTGGGACATGCACGTTCCTCTGTGCAGAAATGTCTTTCCTTGATGGAAACACAACTTCCGGTAGGAAACAAAACTTCCCGACGGTGAACCCTCCTTCCTGTGGTGGAAATGTCCCTTCTGGTGTAGGAACCCATTTTCTTTGGGGAGTATCCCTTTTGTATTAGGAACCTTTCTGCGTGTGGGAGAAATGCACTTTCCTGTCTGCAGATCTCTCTTCCTTTGAGGGTGTTGCGCCTTCCTGTGGGGGAAAGGCACTTTCCTGATTGTAGTCCAAACATCCGGTGAGGGAATCGTACTTCCTGTGGGGGAATCGCAACTTCCTGTGGGAGAAAGCCTATTCCTGCGGGGGAAATGAACTTCCTCGGAGGAAACCTTCTTCCTGTGGGGGAAATGCACTTTCCTGTAAGCGGACCTATTATTCTGCGATGAATCGCTCATTCATGTGGGGAAACAATACTTCCCCCCGGGAACCTTTCTTTCTCTCAAGGAAATGTCCCTTCCTGTGTGGACACTTCATTCTTTGTGGGGAATACATGTTCCTGTGTGTAGAAGCAATTCCCATTGATGGAAACAAAACTTCCCGACAGTGAAAACTTTTTCCTGTGGGGGAAATGTCCCTTCCGGTGTAGGAACCCATTCTATATGGGGGAGTGTCCCTTTTGTTTTAGGAACCCTTCTTTTTGTGGGGGAAATGCACTTTCCTGTGTGCGGATGTCTCTTCCTGTGAGGTCGCCACGCCTACCTGTGGGGGAAATGCACTTTCCTGTTTGTGGACCTATCTTCTTGTGAGGGAATCCCACCTTCCTGTGGGGGAATCGAAACTACCTGTTGGAGAACCCTCTTTTGTAGGGGGAAACTAAATCCCTGTGAAAAACCTTCTTCCTGTGTGGGAAATACACTTAGCTGTACGCTGACTTATTATGCTGTGAATGAATCGGCCCTTCACGTGGGGAAACAATACTTCCTCTGGGGCAACCATTCTTCTTCTGGAGGAAATGTCCCTTCCTGTGTGGACACACTTCATTCTTTGTGGGACATGGGCGATCCTCTTTGCTGAAGTATCTTCCATTGATGGAAACGCAACTTCCTGTGTTGAAACAAAACTACCCAAGGCTTAACCCTCCTTCAGGTGGCGGAAATGTCCCTTCCGATGTAGGAACCCATTTTATATGGGGGAGTGTCCCTTTTGTTTTAGGAACCCTTCTTCCTGTTGGGGAAATGCACTTTCCTGTGTGCGGATGTCTTTTCTTGTGAGGGCGTCGAACCTTCCTGTGGGGGAATGCACTATCCTGTTTGTGGACCTATCTTCCAGTGAGGGAATCGCACCTTCCTGAGAGGGAATCATAACTTCCTGTTGGAGAAGGCCTCGACCTATATGGGAAACAAACTTCCCTTGAGGAACCCTTCCTCTGGTGGGGAAATGCACTTTCCTGTATGGGACTTATTATGCTGTGAATGAATCGCTCCTTCATGTGGGGAAACAATACTTCCTCTGAGGGAAGCTTCATCCTCTGGAGGAAATGTCTCTTCCTGTGTGTGAACACTTCTCTCTTTGTGGGACATGCACTTTCCTGTGTGCAGATCTATCTTTCGTTGAGGGCATCCCACCTTCCTTTCGGGGTATTGCAACTTCGTTGTCAGAATCCTACCTCTAATGGGGGAACTGCATTTTTCCTTTGTGTGAAACTATTTTCGTGTGAGGGAGGTGCACATTGATGTGGTGGAAATTAAACTTCCTGAGGGAGATGAACTATTTCTGTGGGAGAAATTCACTGGTTGCAAGGAAACCCTTCTTACTGTGTGGGAAGTGCACTTTCCATTATGCAGACCTATATTCCTGTGATGGAATCGAACTTCCTGTGGGGATACCAGACTTCCGGTGGGGAACCCTTTGTCCTCTGGGTGAAATTTTCATGTGGTTTGGGAACCCGTCTCGCTCTGGGAGAAAGCATTTCCTGTTTGCAGACCGATGGTCCTTTGATGGGAATGCAACCTCCCGTGTGAAAACCAAACTTCCCGATTGTGAACCATCCTTCCTGTGGGGAAATTTCCTATCTGGTATGGGAACCCATTCTCCTATTAGGGAGTTTTCCCTTCCATTGTAGAAACCCTTCTTCCTTTGGGGGAAATGCTCTTTCCTCTTTGTGGACCGATCTTCCTGTGAGGGAATCGCACCTTCCTGTGCAGGAATCATAACTTCCTCTTGGAGAATGCCTCTACCTATATGGGAAAGAAACTTCCTTTGAGGAAACCTTCTTAGTGTGGGGGAATGCACTTTCCTGTATGAGGACCTATTATGCTGCGAATGAATCGCTCATTCTGGAGGAACCATTCTTTCAATGCAGGAAATATACCTTCCTGTGTGGACACTTCATTCTTTGTGGGACATGCACGTTCCTGTGTGCAGAACTATCTTCCATTGATGGAAACGCCACATCCGTGTGGAAAAAATTCTACCGGATGGTGAATACTCCTTCCAGTGTGGGAAATGTCCCTTCCGGTGTAGGAACCCATTTTTCTATGGAGGAGTGTCCTTTTTGTTTTACGAACCCTTCTTCCCGTGAGGGAAATGCACTTTAGTGTGTGCGATCTCCCTTCCTATGAGGGCGTCACCCATTCCTGTGAGGGAAATGGACTTTCCTGTTTGATGACCTATCTTCCTGTGAGGGAATAGCACCTTCCTGTGGGGGAATCATAACTTCCTGTTGGAGAAAGCCTCTTCCTCTGGGGGAAATGAACTTCCTGGGAGGCAACATTCTTCCTGTTGGGAAATGACCTTTCCTGTATGTGGACCCATTGTGCTGAGAATGAATCGCTCCCTCATGTGGGGATACAATACTTCCTCTGGGGGAACCATTCTTCCTCTGGAGGAAATGTCCATTCCTGTGTGGACACACTTCATTCTTTTTGGGACATGCACGTTCCTCTGTGCAGAAATGTCTTCCCTTGATGGAAACACAACTTCCGGTAGGAAACAAAACTTCCCGACGGTGAACCCTCCTTCCTGTGGTGGAAATGTCCCTTCTGGTGTAGGAACCCATTTTCTTTGGGGAGTATCCCTTTTGTATTAGGAACCTTTCTGCGTATGGGAGAAATGCACTTTCCTGTCTGCAGATCTCTCTTCCTTTGAGGGTGTTGCGCCTTCCTGTGGGGGAAAGGCACTTTCCTGATTGTAGTCCAAACATCCGGTGAGGGAATCGTACTTCCTGTGGGGGAATCGCAACTTCCTGTGGGAGAAAGCCTATTCCTGCGGGGGAAATGAACTTCCTCTGAGGAAACCTTCTTCCTGTGGGGGAAATGCACTTTCCTGTAAGCGGACCTATTATTCTGCGATGAATCGCTCATTCATGTGGGGAAACAATACTTCCCCCCGGGAACCTTTCTTTCTCTCAAGGAAATGTCCCTTCCTGTGTGGACACTTCATTCTTTGTGGGGAATACATGTTCCTGTGTGTAGAAGCAATTCCCATTGATGGAAACAAAACTTCCCGACAGTGAAAACTTTTTCCTGTGGGGGAAATGTCCCTTCCGGTGTAGGAACCCATTCTATATGGGGGAGTGTCCCTTTTGTTTTAGGAACCCTTCTTTTTGTGGGGGAAATGCACTTTCCTGTGTGCGGATGTCTCTTCCTGTGAGGTCGCCACGCCTACCTGTGGGGGAAATGCACTTTCCTGTTTGTGGACCTATCTTCTTGTGAGGGAATCCCACCTTCCTGTGGGGGAATCGAAACTACCTGTTGGAGAACCCTCTTTTGTAGGGGGAAACTAAATCCCTGTGAAAAACCTTCTTCCTGTGTGGGAAATACACTTAGCTGTACGCTGACTTATTATGCTGTGAATGAATCGGCCCTTCACGTGGGGAAACAATACTTCCTCTGGGGCAACCATTCTTCTTCTGGAGGAAATGTCCCTTCCTGTGTGGACACACTTCATTCTTTGTGGGACATGGGCGATCCTCTTTGCTGAAGTATCTTCCATTGATGGAAACGCAACTTCCTGTGTTGAAACAAAACTACCCAAGGCTTAACCCTCCTTCAGGTGGCGGAAATGTCCCTTCCGATGTAGGAACCCATTTTATATGGGGGAGTGTCCCTTTTGTTTTAGGAACCCTTCTTCCTGTTGGGGAAATGCACTTTCCTGTGTGCGGATGTCTTTTCTTGTGAGGGCGTCGAACCTTCCTGTGGGGGAATGCACTATCCTGTTTGTGGACCTATCTTCCAGTGAGGGAATCGCACCTTCCTGAGAGGGAATCATAACTTCCTGTTGGAGAAGGCCTCGACCTATATGGGAAACAAACTTCCCTTGAGGAACCCTTCCTCTGGTGGGGAAATGCACTTTCCTGTATGGGACTTATTATGCTGTGAATGAATCGCTCCTTCATGTGGGGAAACAATACTTCCTCTGAGGGAAGCTTCATCCTCTGGAGGAAATGTCTCTTCCTGTGTGTGAACACTTCTCTCTTTGTGGGACATGCACTTTCCTGTGTGCAGATCTATCTTTCGTTGAGGGCATCCCACCTTCCTTTCGGGGTATTGCAACTTCGTTGTCAGAATCCTACCTCTAATGGGGGAACTGCATTTTTCCTTTGTGTGAAACTATTTTCGTGTGAGGGAGGTGCACATTGATGTGGTGGAAATTAAACTTCCTGAGGGAGATGAACTATTTCTGTGGGAGAAATTCACTGGTTGCAAGGAAACCCTTCTTACTGTGTGGGAAGTGCACTTTCCATTATGCAGACCTATATTCCTGTGATGGAATCGAACTTCCTGTGGGGATACCAGACTTCCGGTGGGGAACCCTTTGTCCTCTGGGTGAAATTTTCATGTGGTTTGGGAACCCGTCTCGCTCTGGGAGAAAGCATTTCCTGTTTGCAGACCGATGGTCCTTTGATGGGAATGCAACCTCCCGTGTGAAAACCAAACTTCCCGATTGTGAACCATCCTTCCTGTGGGGAAATTTCCTATCTGGTATGGGAACCCATTCTCCTATTAGGGAGTTTTCCCTTCCATTGTAGAAACCCTTCTTCCTTTGGGGGAAATGCTCTTTCCTCTTTGTGGACCGATCTTCCTGTGAGGGAATCGCACCTTCCTGTGCAGGAATCATAACTTCCTCTTGGAGAATGCCTCTACCTATATGGGAAAGAAACTTCCTTTGAGGAAACCTTCTTAGTGTGGGGGAATGCACTTTCCTGTATGAGGACCTATTATGCTGCGAATGAATCGCTCATTCTGGAGGAACCATTCTTTCAATGCAGGAAATATACCTTCCTGTGTGGACACTTCATTCTTTGTGGGACATGCACGTTCCTGTGTGCAGAACTATCTTCCATTGATGGAAACGCCACATCCGTGTGGAAAAAATTCTACCGGATGGTGAATACTCCTTCCAGTGTGGGAAATGTCCCTTCCGGTGTAGGAACCCATTTTTCTATGGAGGAGTGTCCTTTTTGTTTTACGAACCCTTCTTCCCGTGAGGGAAATGCACTTTAGTGTGTGCGATCTCCCTTCCTATGAGGGCGTCACCCATTCCTGTGAGGGAAATGGACTTTCCTGTTTGATGACCTATCTTCCTGTGAGGGAATAGCACCTTCCTGTGGGGGAATCATAACTTCCTGTTGGAGAAAGCCTCTTCCTCTGGGGGAAATGAACTTCCTGGGAGGCAACATTCTTCCTGTTGGGAAATGACCTTTCCTGTATGTGGACCCATTGTGCTGAGAATGAATCGCTCCCTCATGTGGGGATACAATACTTCCTCTGGGGGAACCATTCTTCCTCTGGAGGAAATGTCCATTCCTGTGTGGACACACTTCATTCTTTTTGGGACATGCACGTTCCTCTGTGCAGAAATGTCTTTCCTTGATGGAAACACAACTTCCGGTAGGAAACAAAACTTCCCGACGGTGAACCCTCCTTCCTGTGGTGGAAATGTCCCTTCTGGTGTAGGAACCCATTTTCTTTGGGGAGTATCCCTTTTGTATTAGGAACCTTTCTGCGTGTGGGAGAAATGCACTTTCCTGTCTACAGATCTCTCTTCCTTTGAGGGTGTTGCGCCTTCCTGTGGGGGAAAGGCACTTTCCTGATTGTAGTCCAAACA
Source organism: Myotis nattereri (assembly GCF_964212035.1). NCBI lineage: Eukaryota > Metazoa > Chordata > Mammalia > Chiroptera > Vespertilionidae > Myotis > Myotis nattereri. The sequence continues at coordinate 41,358,327 of NC_138094.1, read as the reverse complement.
TCCGGTGAGGGAATCGTACTTCCTGTGGGGGAATCGCAACTTCCTGTGGGAGAAAGCCTATTCCTGCGGGGGAAATGAACTTCCTCTGAGGAAACCTTCTTCCTGTGGGGGAAATGCACTTTCCTGTAAGCGGACCTATTATTCTGCGATGAATCGCTCATTCATGTGGGGAAACAATACTTCCCCCCGGGAACCTTTCTTTCTCTCAAGGAAATGTCCCTTCCTGTGTGGACACTTCATTCTTTGTGGGGAATACATGTTCCTGTGTGTAGAAGCAATTCCCATTGATGGAAACAAAACTTCCCGACAGTGAAAACTTTTTCCTGTGGGGGAAATGTCCCTTCCGGTGTAGGAACCCATTCTATATGGGGGAGTGTCCCTTTTGTTTTAGGAACCCTTCTTTTTGTGGGGGAAATGCACTTTCCTGTGTGCGGATGTCTCTTCCTGTGAGGTCGCCACGCCTACCTGTGGGGGAAATGCACTTTCCTGTTTGTGGACCTATCTTCTTGTGAGGGAATCCCACCTTCCTGTGGGGGAATCGAAACTACCTGTTGGAGAACCCTCTTTTGTAGGGGGAAACTAAATCCCTGTGAAAAACCTTCTTCCTGTGTGGGAAATACACTTAGCTGTACGCTGACTTATTATGCTGTGAATGAATCGGCCCTTCACGTGGGGAAACAATACTTCCTCTGGGGCAACCATTCTTCTTCTGGAGGAAATGTCCCTTCCTGTGTGGACACACTTCATTCTTTGTGGGACATGGGCGATCCTCTTTGCTGAAGTATCTTCCATTGATGGAAACGCAACTTCCTGTGTTGAAACAAAACTACCCAAGGCTTAACCCTCCTTCAGGTGTCGGAAATGTCCCTTCCGATGTAGGAACCCATTTTATATGGGGGAGTGTCCCTTTTGTTTTAGGAACCCTTCTTCCTGTTGGGGAAATGCACTTTCCTGTGTGCGGATGTCTTTTCTTGTGAGGGCGTCGAACCTTCCTGTGGGGGAATGCACTATCCTGTTTGTGGACCTATCTTCCAGTGAGGGAATCGCACCTTCCTGAGAGGGAATCATAACTTCCTGTTGGAGAAGGCCTCGACCTATATGGGAAACAAACTTCCCTTGAGGAACCCTTCCTCTGGTGGGGAAATGCACTTTCCTGTATGGGACTTATTATGCTGTGAATGAATCGCTCCTTCATGTGGGGAAACAATACTTCCTCTGAGGGAAGCTTCATCCTCTGGAGGAAATGTCTCTTCCTGTGTGTGAACACTTCTCTCTTTGTGGGACATGCACTTTCCTGTGTGCAGATCTATCTTTCGTTGAGGGCATCCCACCTTCCTTTCGGGGTATTGCAACTTCGTTGTCAGAATCCTACCTCTAATGGGGGAACTGCATTTTTCCTTTGTGTGAAACTATTTTCGTGTGAGGGAGGTGCACATTGATGTGGTGGAAATTAAACTTCCTGAGGGAGATGAACTATTTCTGTGGGAGAAATTCACTGGTTGCAAGGAAACCCTTCTTACTGTGTGGGAAGTGCACTTTCCATTATGCAGACCTATATTCCTGTGATGGAATCGAACTTCCTGTGGGGATACCAGACTTCCGGTGGGGAACCCTTTGTCCTCTGGGTGAAATTTTCATGTGGTTTGGGAACCCGTCTCGCTCTGGGAGAAAGCATTTCCTGTTTGCAGACCGATGGTCCTTTGATGGGAATGCAACCTCCCGTGTGAAAACCAAACTTCCCGATTGTGAACCATCCTTCTTGTGGGGAAATTTCCTATCTGGTATGGGAACCCATTCTCCTATTAGGGAGTTTTCCCTTCCATTGTAGAAACCCTTCTTCCTTTGGGGGAAATGCTCTTTCCTCTTTGTGGACCGATCTTCCTGTGAGGGAATCGCACCTTCCTGTGCAGGAATCATAACTTCCTCTTGGAGAATGCCTCTACCTATATGGGAAAGAAACTTCCTTTGAGGAAACCTTCTTAGTGTGGGGGAATGCACTTTCCTGTATGAGGACCTATTATGCTGCGAATGAATCGCTCATTCTGGAGGAACCATTCTTTCAATGCAGGAAATATACCTTCCTGTGTGGACACTTCATTCTTTGTGGGACATGCACGTTCCTGTGTGCAGAACTATCTTCCATTGATGGAAACGCCACATCCGTGTGGAAAAAATTCTACCGGATGGTGAATACTCCTTCCAGTGTGGGAAATGTCCCTTCCGGTGTAGGAACCCATTTTTCTATGGAGGAGTGTCCTTTTTGTTTTACGAACCCTTCTTCCCGTGAGGGAAATGCACTTTAGTGTGTGCGATCTCCCTTCCTATGAGGGCGTCACCCATTCCTGTGAGGGAAATGGACTTTCCTGTTTGATGACCTATCTTCCTGTGAGGGAATAGCACCTTCCTGTGGGGGAATCATAACTTCCTGTTGGAGAAAGCCTCTTCCTCTGGGGGAAATGAACTTCCTGGGAGGCAACATTCTTCCTGTTGGGAAATGACCTTTCCTGTATGTGGACCCATTGTGCTGAGAATGAATCGCTCCCTCATGTGGGGATACAATACTTCCTCTGGGGGAACCATTCTTCCTCTGGAGGAAATGTCCATTCCTGTGTGGACACACTTCATTCTTTTTGGGACATGCACGTTCCTCTGTGCAGAAATGTCTTTCCTTGATGGAAACACAACTTCCGGTAGGAAACAAAACTTCCCGACGGTGAACCCTCCTTCCTGTGGTGGAAATGTCCCTTCTGGTGTAGGAACCCATTTTCTTTGGGGAGTATCCCTTTTGTATTAGGAACCTTTCTGCGTGTGGGAGAAATGCACTTTCCTGTCTGCAGATCTCTCTTCCTTTGAGGGTGTTGCGCCTTCCTGTGGGGGAAAGGCACTTTCCTGATTGTAGTCCAAACATCCGGTGAGGGAATCGTACTTCCTGTGGGGGAATCGCAACTTCCTGTTGGAGAAAGCCTATTCCTGCGGGGGAAATGAACTTCCTCGGAGGAAACCTTCTTCCTGTGGGGGAAATGCACTTTCCTGTAAGCGGACCTATTATTCTGCGATGAATCGCTCATTCATGTGGGGAAACAATACTTGCCCCCGGGAACCTTTCTTTCTCTCAAGGAAATGTCCCTTCCTGTGTGGACACTTCATTCTTTGTGGGGAATACATGTTCCTGTGTGTAGAAGCAATTCCCATTGATGGAAACAAAACTTCCCGACAGTGAAAACTTTTTCCTGTGGGGGAAATGTCCCTTCCGGTGTAGGAACCCATTCTATATGGGGGAGTGTCCCTTTTGTTTTAGGAACCCTTCTTTTTGTGGGGGAAATGCACTTTCCTGTGTGCGGATGTCTCTTCCTGTGAGGTCGCCACGCCTACCTGTGGGGGAAATGCACTTTCCTGTTTGTGGACCTATCTTCTTGTGAGGGAATCCCACCTTCCTGTGGGGGAATCGAAACTACCTGTTGGAGAACCCTCTTTTGTAGGGGGAAACTAAATCCCTGTGAAAAACCTTCTTCCTGTGTGGGAAATACACTTAGCTGTACGCTGACTTATTATGCTGTGAATGAATCGGCCCTTCACGTGGGGAAACAATACTTCCTCTGGGGCAACCATTCTTCTTCTGGAGGAAATGTCCCTTCCTGTGTGGACACACTTCATTCTTTGTGGGACATGGGCGATCCTCTTTGCTGAAGTATCTTCCATTGATGGAAACGCAACTTCCTGTGTTGAAACAAAACTACCCAAGGCTTAACCCTCCTTCAGGTGGCGGAAATGTCCCTTCCGATGTAGGAACCCATTTTATATGGGGGAGTGTCCCTTTTGTTTTAGGAACCCTTCTTCCTGTTGGGGAAATGCACTTTCCTGTGTGCGGATGTCTTTTCTTGTGAGGGCGTCGAACCTTCCTGTGGGGGAATGCACTATCCTGTTTGTGGACCTATCTTCCAGTGAGGGAATCGCACCTTCCTGAGAGGGAATCATAACTTCCTGTTGGAGAAGGCCTCGACCTATATGGGAAACAAACTTCCCTTGAGGAACCCTTCCTCTGGTGGGGAAATGCACTTTCCTGTATGGGACTTATTATGCTGTGAATGAATCGCTCCTTCATGTGGGGAAACAATACTTCCTCTGAGGGAAGCTTCATCCTCTGGAGGAAATGTCTCTTCCTGTGTGTGAACACTTCTCTCTTTGTGGGACATGCACTTTCCTGTGTGCAGATCTATCTTTCGTTGAGGGCATCCCACCTTCCTTTCGGGGTATTGCAACTTCGTTGTCAGAATCCTACCTCTAATGGGGGAACTGCATTTTTCCTTTGTGTGAAACTATTTTCGTGTGAGGGAGGTGCACATTGATGTGGTGGAAATTAAACTTCCTGAGGGAGATGAACTATTTCTGTGGGAGAAATTCACTGGTTGCAAGGAAACCCTTCTTACTGTGTGGGAAGTGCACTTTCCATTATGCAGACCTATATTCCTGTGATGGAATCGAACTTCCTGTGGGGATACCAGACTTCCGGTGGGGAACCCTTTGTCCTCTGGGTGAAATTTTCATGTGGTTTGGGAACCCGTCTCGCTCTGGGAGAAAGCATTTCCTGTTTGCAGACCGATGGTCCTTTGATGGGAATGCAACCTCCCGTGTGAAAACCAAACTTCCCGATTGTGAACCATCCTTCTTGTGGGGAAATTTCCTATCTGGTATGGGAACCCATTCTCCTATTAGGGAGTTTTCCCTTCCATTGTAGAAACCCTTCTTCCTTTGGGGGAAATGCTCTTTCCTCTTTGTGGACCGATCTTCCTGTGAGGGAATCGCACCTTCCTGTGCAGGAATCATAACTTCCTCTTGGAGAATGCCTCTACCTATATGGGAAAGAAACTTCCTTTGAGGAAACCTTCTTAGTGTGGGGGAATGCACTTTCCAGTATGAGGACCTATTATGCTGCGAATGAATCGCTCATTCTGGAGGAACCATTCTTTCAATGCAGGAAATATACCTTCCTGTGTGGACACTTCATTCTTTGTGGGTCATGCACGTTCCTGTGTGCAGAACTATCTTCCATTGATGGAAACGCCACATCCGTGTGGAAAAAATTCTACCGGATGGTGAATACTCCTTCCAGTGTGGGAAATGTCCCTTCCGGTGTAGGAACCCATTTTTCTATGGAGGAGTGTCCTTTTTGTTTTACGAACCCTTCTTCCCGTGAGGGAAATGCACTTTAGTGTGTGCGATCTCCCTTCCTATGAGGGCGTCACCCATTCCTGTGAGGGAAATGGACTTTCCTGTTTGATGACCTATCTTCCTGTGAGGGAATAGCACCTTCCTGTGGGGGAATCATAACTTCCTGTTGGAGAAAGCCTCTTCCTCTGGGGGAAATGAACTTCCTGGGAGGCAACATTCTTCCTGTTGGGAAATGACCTTTCCTGTATGTGGACCCATTGTGCTGAGAATGAATCGCTCCCTCATGTGGGGAGACAATACTTCCTCTGGGGGAACCATTCTTCCTCTGGAGGAAATGTCCATTCCTGTGTGGACACACTTCATTCTTTTTGGGACATGCACGTTCCTCTGTGCAGAAATGTCTTTCCTTGATGGAAACACAACTTCCGGTAGGAAACAAAACTTCCCGACGGTGAACCCTCCTTCCTGTGGTGGAAATGTCCCTTCTGGTGTAGGAACCCATTTTCTTTGGGGAGTATCCCTTTTGTATTAGGAACCTTTCTGCGTGTGGGAGAAATGCACTTTCCTGTCTGCAGATCTCTCTTCCTTTGAGGGTGTTGCGCCTTCCTGTGGGGGAAAGGCACTTTCCTGATTGTAGTCCAAACATCCGGTGAGGGAATCGTACTTCCTGTGGGGGAATCGCAACTTCCTGTTGGAGAAAGCGTATTCCTGCGGGGGAAATGAACTTCCTCGGAGGAAACCTTCTTCCTGTGGGGGAAATGCACTTTCCTGTAAGCGGACCTATTATTCTGCGATGAATCGCTCATTCATGTGGGGAAACAATACTTGCCCCCGGGAACCTTTCTTTCTCTCAAGGAAATGTCCCTTCCTGTGTGGACACTTCATTCTTTGTGGGGAATACATGTTCCTGTGTGTAGAAGCAATTCCCATTGATGGAAACAAAACTTCCCGACAGTGAAAACTTTTTCCTGTGGGGGAAATGTCCCTTCCGGTGTAGGAACCCATTCTATATGGGGGAGTGTCCCTTTTGTTTTAGGAACCCTTCTTTTTGTGGGGGAAATGCACTTTCCTGTGTGCGGATGTCTCTTCCTGTGAGGTCGCCACGCCTACCTGTGGGGGAAATGCACTTTCCTGTTTGTGGACCTATCTTCTTGTGAGGGAATCCCACCTTCCTGTGGGGGAATCGAAACTACCTGTTGGAGAACCCTCTTTTGTAGGGGGAAACTAAATCCCTGTGAAAAACCTTCTTCCTGTGTGGGAAATACACTTAGCTGTACGCTGACTTATTATGCTGTGAATGAATCGGCCCTTCACGTGGGGAAACAATACTTCCTCTGGGGCAACCATTCTTCTTCTGGAGGAAATGTCCCTTCCTGTGTGGACACACTTCATTCTTTGTGGGACATGGGCGATCCTCTTTGCTGAAGTATCTTCCATTGATGGAAACGCAACTTCCTGTGTTGAAACAAAACTACCCAAGGCTTAACCCTCCTTCAGGTGGCGGAAATGTCCCTTCCGATGTAGGAACCCATTTTATATGGGGGAGTGTCCCTTTTGTTTTAGGAACCCTTCTTCCTGTTGGGGAAATGCACTTTCCTGTGTGCGGATGTCTTTTCTTGTGAGGGCGTCGAACCTTCCTGTGGGGGAATGCACTATCCTGTTTGTGGACCTATCTTCCAGTGAGGGAATCGCACCTTCCTGAGAGGGAATCATAACTTCCTGTTGGAGAAGGCCTCGACCTATATGGGAAACAAACTTCCCTTGAGGAACCCTTCCTCTGGTGGGGAAATGCACTTTCCTGTATGGGACTTATTATGCTGTGAATGAATCGCTCCTTCATGTGGGGAAACAATACTTCCTCTGAGGGAAGCTTCATCCTCTGGAGGAAATGTCTCTTCCTGTGTGTGAACACTTCTCTCTTTGTGGGACATGCACTTTCCTGTGTGCAGATCTATCTTTCGTTGAGGGCATCCCACCTTCCTTTCGGGGTATTGCAACTTCGTTGTCAGAATCCTACCTCTAATGGGGGAACTGCATTTTTCCTTTGTGTGAAACTATTTTCGTGTGAGGGAGGTGCACATTGATGTGGTGGAAATTAAACTTCCTGAGGGAGATGAACTATTTCTGTGGGAGAAATTCACTGGTTGCAAGGAAACCCTTCTTACTGTGTGGGAAGTGCACTTTCCATTATGCAGACCTATATTCCTGTGATGGAATCGAACTTCCTGTGGGGATACCAGACTTCCGGTGGGGAACCCTTTGTCCTCTGGGTGAAATTTTCATGTGGTTTGGGAACCCGTCTCGCTCTGGGAGAAAGCATTTCCTGTTTGCAGACCGATGGTCCTTTGATGGGAATGCAACCTCCCGTGTGAAAACCAAACTTCCCGATTGTGAACCATCCTTCCTGTGGGGAAATTTCCTATCTGGTATGGGAACCCATTCTCCTATTAGGGAGTTTTCCCTTCCATTGTAGAAACCCTTCTTCCTTTGGGGGAAATGCTCTTTCCTCTTTGTGGACCGATCTTCCTGTGAGGGAATCGCACCTTCCTGTGCAGGAATCATAACTTCCTCTTGGAGAATGCCTCTACCTATATGGGAAAGAAACTTCCTTTGAGGAAACCTTCTTAGTGTGGGGGAATGCACTTTCCTGTATGAGGACCTATTATGCTGCGAATGAATCGCTCATTCTGGAGGAACCATTCTTTCAATGCAGGAAATATACCTTCCTGTGTGGACACTTCATTCTTTGTGGGACATGCACGTTCCTGTGTGCAGAACTATCTTCCATTGATGGAAACGCCACATCCGTGTGGAAAAAATTCTACCGGATGGTGAATACTCCTTCCAGTGTGGGAAATGTCCCTTCCGGTGTAGGAACCCATTTTTCTATGGAGGAGTGTCCTTTTTGTTTTACGAACCCTTCTTCCCGTGAGGGAAATGCACTTTAGTGTGTGCGATCTCCCTTCCTATGAGGGCGTCACCCATTCCTGTGAGGGAAATGGACTTTCCTGTTTGATGACCTATCTTCCTGTGAGGGAATAGCACCTTCCTGTGGGGGAATCATAACTTCCTGTTGGAGAAAGCCTCTTCCTCTGGGGGAAATGAACTTCCTGGGAGGCAACATTCTTCCTGTTGGGAAATGACCTTTCCTGTATGTGGACCCATTGTGCTGAGAATGAATCGCTCCCTCATGTGGGGAGACAATACTTCCTCTGGGGGAACCATTCTTCCTCTGGAGGAAATGTCCATTCCTGTGTGGACACACTTCATTCTTTTTGGGACATGCACGTTCCTCTGTGCAGAAATGTCTTTCCTTGATGGAAACACAACTTCCGGTAGGAAACAAAACTTCCCGACGGTGAACCCTCCTTCCTGTGGTGGAAATGTCCCTTCTGGTGTAGGAACCCATTTTCTTTGGGGAGTATCCCTTTTGTATTAGGAACCTTTCTGCGTGTGGGAGAAATGCACTTTCCTGTCTGCAGATCTCTCTTCCTTTGAGGGTGTTGCGCCTTCCTGTGGGGGAAAGGCACTTTCCTGATTGTAGTCCAAACATCCGGTGAGGGAATCGTACTTCCTGTGGGGGAATCGCAACTTCCTGTTGGAGAAAGCGTATTCCTGCGGGGGAAATGAACTTCCTCGGAGGAAACCTTCTTCCTGTGGGGGAAATGCACTTTCCTGTAAGCGGACCTATTATTCTGCGATGAATCGCTCATTCATGTGGGGAAACAATACTTGCCCCCGGGAACCTTTCTTTCTCTCAAGGAAATGTCCCTTCCTGTGTGGACACTTCATTCTTTGTGGGGAATACATGTTCCTGTGTGTAGAAGCAATTCCCATTGATGGAAACAAAACTTCCCGACAGTGAAAACTTTTTCCTGTGGGGGAAATGTCCCTTCCGGTGTAGGAACCCATTCTATATGGGGGAGTGTCCCTTTTGTTTTAGGAACCCTTCTTTTTGTGGGGGAAATGCACTTTCCTGTGTGCGGATGTCTCTTCCTGTGAGGTCGCCACGCCTACCTGTGGGGGAAATGCACTTTCCTGTTTGTGGACCTATCTTCTTGTGAGGGAATCCCACCTTCCTGTGGGGGAATCGAAACTACCTGTTGGAGAACCCTCTTTTGTAGGGGGAAACTAAATCCCTGTGAAAAACCTTCTTCCTGTGTGGGAAATACACTTAGCTGTACGCTGACTTATTATGCTGTGAATGAATCGGCCCTTCACGTGGGGAAACAATACTTCCTCTGGGGCAACCATTCTTCTTCTGGAGGAAATGTCCCTTCCTGTGTGGACACACTTCATTCTTTGTGGGACATGGGCGATCCTCTTTGCTGAAGTATCTTCCATTGATGGAAACGCAACTTCCTGTGTTGAAACAAAACTACCCAAGGCTTAACCCTCCTTCAGGTGGCGGAAATGTCCCTTCCGATGTAGGAACCCATTTTATATGGGGGAGTGTCCCTTTTGTTTTAGGAACCCTTCTTCCTGTTGGGGAAATGCACTTTCCTGTGTGCGGATGTCTTTTCTTGTGAGGGCGTCGAACCTTCCTGTGGGGGAATGCACTATCCTGTTTGTGGACCTATCTTCCAGTGAGGGAATCGCACCTTCCTGAGAGGGAATCATAACTTCCTGTTGGAGAAGGCCTCGACCTATATGGGAAACAAACTTCCCTTGAGGAACCCTTCCTCTGGTGGGGAAATGCACTTTCCTGTATGGGACTTATTATGCTGTGAATGAATCGCTCCTTCATGTGGGGAAACAATACTTCCTCTGAGGGAAGCTTCATCCTCTGGAGGAAATGTCTCTTCCTGTGTGTGAACACTTCTCTCTTTGTGGGACATGCACTTTCCTGTGTGCAGATCTATCTTTCGTTGAGGGCATCCCACCTTCCTTTCGGGGTATTGCAACTTCGTTGTCAGAATCCTACCTCTAATGGGGGAACTGCATTTTTCCTTTGTGTGAAACTATTTTCGTGTGAGGGAGGTGCACATTGATGTGGTGGAAATTAAACTTCCTGAGGGAGATGAACTATTTCTGTGGGAGAAATTCACTGGTTGCAAGGAAACCCTTCTTACTGTGTGGGAAGTGCACTTTCCATTATGCAGACCTATATTCCTGTGATGGAATCGAACTTCCTGTGGGGATACCAGACTTCCGGTGGGGAACCCTTTGTCCTCTGGGTGAAATTTTCATGTGGTTTGGGAACCCGTCTCGCTCTGGGAGAAAGCATTTCCTGTTTGCAGACCGATGGTCCTTTGATGGGAATGCAACCTCCCGTGTGAAAACCAAACTTCCCGATTGTGAACCATCCTTCTTGTGGGGAAATTTCCTATCTGGTATGGGAACCCATTCTCCTATTAGGGAGTTTTTCCTTCCATTGTAGAAACCCTTCTTCCTTTGGGGGAAATGCTCTTTCCTCTTTGTGGACCGATCTTCCTGTGAGGGAATCGCACCTTCCTGTGCAGGAATCATAACTTCCTCTTGGAGAATGCCTCTACCTATATGGGAAAGAAACTTCCTTTGAGGAAACCTTCTTAGTGTGGGGGAATGCACTTTCCAGTATGAGGACCTATTATGCTGCGAATGAATCGCTCATTCTGGAGGAACCATTCTTTCAATGCAGGAAATATACCTTCCTGTGTGGACACTTCATTCTTTGTGGGACATGCACGTTCCTGTGTGCAGAACTATCTTCCATTGATGGAAACGCCACATCCGTGTGGAAAAAATTCTACCGGATGGTGAATACTCCTTCCAGTGTGGGAAATGTCCCTTCCGGTGTAGGAACCCATTTTTCTATGGAGGAGTGTCCTTTTTGTTTTACGAACCCTTCTTCCCGTGAGGGAAATGCACTTTAGTGTGTGCGATCTCCCTTCCTATGAGGGCGTCACCCATTCCTGTGAGGGAAATGGACTTTCCTGTTTGATGACCTATCTTCCTGTGAGGGAATAGCACCTTCCTGTGGGGGAATCATAACTTCCTGTTGGAGAAAGCCTCTTCCTCTGGGGGAAATGAACTTCCTGGGAGGCAACATTCTTCCTGTTGGGAAATGACCTTTCCTGTATGTGGACCCATTGTGCTGAGAATGAATCGCTCCCTCATGTGGGGATACAATACTTCCTCTGGGGGAACCATTCTTCCTCTGGAGGAAATGTCCATTCCTGTGTGGACACACTTCATTCTTTTTGGGACATGCACGTTCCTCTGTGCAGAAATGTCTTCCCTTGATGGAAACACAACTTCCGGTAGGAAACAAAACTTCCCGACGGTGAACCCTCCTTCCTGTGGTGGAAATGTCCCTTCTGGTGTAGGAACCCATTTTCTTTGGGGAGTATCCCTTTTGTATTAGGAACCTTTCTGCGTATGGGAGAAATGCACTTTCCTGTCTGCAGATCTCTCTTCCTTTGAGGGTGTTGCGCCTTCCTGTGGGGGAAAGGCACTTTCCTGATTGTAGTCCAAACATCCGGTGAGGGAATCGTACTTCCTGTGGGGGAATCGCAACTTCCTGTTGGAGAAAGCGTATTCCTGCGGGGGAAATGAACTTCCTCGGAGGAAACCTTCTTCCTGTGGGGGAAATGCACTTTCCTGTAAGCGGACCTATTATTCTGCGATGAATCGCTCATTCATGTGGGGAAACAATACTTGCCCCCGGGAACCTTTCTTTCTCTCAAGGAAATGTCCCTTCCTGTGTGGACACTTCATTCTTTGTGGGGAATACATGTTCCTGTGTGTAGAAGCAATTCCCATTGATGGAAACAAAACTTCCCGACAGTGAAAACTTTTTCCTGTGGGGGAAATGTCCCTTCCGGTGTAGGAACCCATTCTATATGGGGGAGTGTCCCTTTTGTTTTAGGAACCCTTCTTTTTGTGGGGGAAATGCACTTTCCTGTGTGCGGATGTCTCTTCCTGTGAGGTCGCCACGCCTACCTGTGGGGGAAATGCACTTTCCTGTTTGTGGACCTATCTTCTTGTGAGGGAATCCCACCTTCCTGTGGGGGAATCGAAACTACCTGTTGGAGAACCCTCTTTTGTAGGGGGAAACTAAATCCCTGTGAAAAACCTTCTTCCTGTGTGGGAAATACACTTAGCTGTACGCTGACTTATTATGCTGTGAATGAATCGGCCCTTCACGTGGGGAAACAATACTTCCTCTGGGGCAACCATTCTTCTTCTGGAGGAAATGTCCCTTCCTGTGTGGACACACTTCATTCTTTGTGGGACATGGGCGATCCTCTTTGCTGAAGTATCTTCCATTGATGGAAACGCAACTTCCTGTGTTGAAACAAAACTACCCAAGGCTTAACCCTCCTTCAGGTGGCGGAAATGTCCCTTCCGATGTAGGAACCCATTTTATATGGGGGAGTGTCCCTTTTGTTTTAGGAACCCTTCTTCCTGTTGGGGAAATGCACTTTCCTGTGTGCGGATGTCTTTTCTTGTGAGGGCGTCGAACCTTCCTGTGGGGGAATGCACTATCCTGTTTGTGGACCTATCTTCCAGTGAGGGAATCGCACCTTCCTGAGAGGGAATCATAACTTCCTGTTGGAGAAGGCCTCGACCTATATGGGAAACAAACTTCCCTTGAGGAACCCTTCCTCTGGTGGGGAAATGCACTTTCCTGTATGGGACTTATTATGCTGTGAATGAATCGCTCCTTCATGTGGGGAAACAATACTTCCTCTGAGGGAAGCTTCATCCTCTGGAGGAAATGTCTCTTCCTGTGTGTGAACACTTCTCTCTTTGTGGGACATGCACTTTCCTGTGTGCAGATCTATCTTTCGTTGAGGGCATCCCACCTTCCTTTCGGGGTATTGCAACTTCGTTGTCAGAATCCTACCTCTAATGGGGGAACTGCATTTTTCCTTTGTGTGAAACTATTTTCGTGTGAGGGAGGTGCACATTGATGTGGTGGAAATTAAACTTCCTGAGGGAGATGAACTATTTCTGTGGGAGAAATTCACTGGTTGCAAGGAAACCCTTCTTACTGTGTGGGAAGTGCACTTTCCATTATGCAGACCTATATTCCTGTGATGGAATCGAACTTCCTGTGGGGATACCAGACTTCCGGTGGGGAACCCTTTGTCCTCTGGGTGAAATTTTCATGTGGTTTGGGAACCCGTCTCGCTCTGGGAGAAAGCATTTCCTGTTTGCAGACCGATGGTCCTTTGATGGGAATGCAACCTCCCGTGTGAAAACCAAACTTCCCGATTGTGAACCATCCTTCTTGTGGGGAAATTTCCTATCTGGTATGGGAACCCATTCTCCTATTAGGGAGTTTTCCCTTCCATTGTAGAAACCCTTCTTCCTTTGGGGGAAATGCTCTTTCCTCTTTGTGGACCGATCTTCCTGTGAGGGAATCGCACCTTCCTGTGCAGGAATCATAACTTCCTCTTGGAGAATGCCTCTACCTATATGGGAAAGAAACTTCCTTTGAGGAAACCTTCTTAGTGTGGGGGAATGCACTTTCCAGTATGAGGACCTATTATGCTGCGAATGAATCGCTCATTCTGGAGGAACCATTCTTTCAATGCAGGAAATATACCTTCCTGTGTGGACACTTCATTCTTTGTGGGTCATGCACGTTCCTGTGTGCAGAACTATCTTCCATTGATGGAAACGCCACATCCGTGTGGAAAAAATTCTACCGGATGGTGAATACTCCTTCCAGTGTGGGAAATGTCCCTTCCGGTGTAGGAACCCATTTTTCTATGGAGGAGTGTCCTTTTTGTTTTACGAACCCTTCTTCCCGTGAGGGAAATGCACTTTAGTGTGTGCGATCTCCCTTCCTATGAGGGCGTCACCCATTCCTGTGAGGGAAATGGACTTTCCTGTTTGATGACCTATCTTCCTGTGAGGGAATAGCACCTTCCTGTGGGGGAATCATAACTTCCTGTTGGAGAAAGCCTCTTCCTCTGGGGGAAATGAACTTCCTGGGAGGCAACATTCTTCCTGTTGGGAAATGACCTTTCCTGTATGTGGACCCATTGTGCTGAGAATGAATCGCTCCCTCATGTGGGGAGACAATACTTCCTCTGGGGGAACCATTCTTCCTCTGGAGGAAATGTCCATTCCTGTGTGGACACACTTCATTCTTTTTGGGACATGCACGTTCCTCTGTGCAGAAATGTCTTTCCTTGATGGAAACACAACTTCCGGTAGGAAACAAAACTTCCCGACGGTGAACCCTCCTTCCTGTGGTGGAAATGTCCCTTCTGGTGTAGGAACCCATTTTCTTTGGGGAGTATCCCTTTTGTATTAGGAACCTTTCTGCGTGTGGGAGAAATGCACTTTCCTGTCTGCAGATCTCTCTTCCTTTGAGGGTGTTGCGCCTTCCTGTGGGGGAAAGGCACTTTCCTGATTGTAGTCCAAACATCCGGTGAGGGAATCGTACTTCCTGTGGGGGAATCGCAACTTCCTGTTGGAGAAAGCGTATTCCTGCGGGGGAAATGAACTTCCTCGGAGGAAACCTTCTTCCTGTGGGGGAAATGCACTTTCCTGTAAGCGGACCTATTATTCTGCGATGAATCGCTCATTCATGTGGGGAAACAATACTTGCCCCCGGGAACCTTTCTTTCTCTCAAGGAAATGTCCCTTCCTGTGTGGACACTTCATTCTTTGTGGGGAATACATGTTCCTGTGTGTAGAAGCAATTCCCATTGATGGAAACAAAACTTCCCGACAGTGAAAACTTTTTCCTGTGGGGGAAATGTCCCTTCCGGTGTAGGAACCCATTCTATATGGGGGAGTGTCCCTTTTGTTTTAGGAACCCTTCTTTTTGTGGGGGAAATGCACTTTCCTGTGTGCAGATGTCTCTTCCTGTGAGGTCGCCACGCCTACCTGTGGGGGAAATGCACTTTCCTGTTTGTGGACCTATCTTCTTGTGAGGGAATCCCACCTTCCTGTGGGGGAATCGAAACTACCTGTTGGAGAACCCTCTTTTGTAGGGGGAAACTAAATCCCTGTGAAAAACCTTCTTCCTGTGTGGGAAATACACTTAGCTGTACGCTGACTTATTATGCTGTGAATGAATCGGCCCTTCACGTGGGGAAACAATACTTCCTCTGGGGCAACCATTCTTCTTCTGGAGGAAATGTCCCTTCCTGTGTGGACACACTTCATTCTTTGTGGGACATGGGCGATCCTCTTTGCTGAAGTATCTTCCATTGATGGAAACGCAACTTCCTGTGTTGAAACAAAACTACCCAAGGCTTAACCCTCCTTCAGGTGGCGGAAATGTCCCTTCCGATGTAGGAACCCATTTTATATGGGGGAGTGTCCCTTTTGTTTTAGGAACCCTTCTTCCTGTTGGGGAAATGCACTTTCCTGTGTGCGGATGTCTTTTCTTGTGAGGGCGTCGAACCTTCCTGTGGGGGAATGCACTATCCTGTTTGTGGACCTATCTTCCAGTGAGGGAATCGCACCTTCCTGAGAGGGAATCATAACTTCCTGTTGGAGAAGGCCTCGACCTATATGGGAAACAAACTTCCCTTGAGGAACCCTTCCTCTGGTGGGGAAATGCACTTTCCTGTATGGGACTTATTATGCTGTGAATGAATCGCTCCTTCATGTGGGGAAACAATACTTCCTCTGAGGGAAGCTTCATCCTCTGGAGGAAATGTCTCTTCCTGTGTGTGAACACTTCTCTCTTTGTGGGACATGCACTTTCCTGTGTGCAGATCTATCTTTCGTTGAGGGCATCCCACCTTCCTTTCGGGGTATTGCAACTTCGTTGTCAGAATCCTACCTCTAATGGGGGAACTGCATTTTTCCTTTGTGTGAAACTATTTTCGTGTGAGGGAGGTGCACATTGATGTGGTGGAAATTAAACTTCCTGAGGGAGATGAACTATTTCTGTGGGAGAAATTCACTGGTTGCAAGGAAACCCTTCTTACTGTGTGGGAAGTGCACTTTCCATTATGCAGACCTATATTCCTGTGATGGAATCGAACTTCCTGTGGGGATACCAGACTTCCGGTGGGGAACCCTTTGTCCTCTGGGTGAAATTTTCATGTGGTTTGGGAACCCGTCTCGCTCTGGGAGAAAGCATTTCCTGTTTGCAGACCGATGGTCCTTTGATGGGAATGCAACCTCCCGTGTGAAAACCAAACTTCCCGATTGTGAACCATCCTTCCTGTGGGGAAATTTCCTATCTGGTATGGGAACCCATTCTCCTATTAGGGAGTTTTCCCTTCCATTGTAGAAACCCTTCTTCCTTTGGGGGAAATGCTCTTTCCTCTTTGTGGACCGATCTTCCTGTGAGGGAATCGCACCTTCCTGTGCAGGAATCATAACTTCCTCTTGGAGAATGCCTCTACCTATATGGGAAAGAAACTTCCTTTGAGGAAACCTTCTTAGTGTGGGGGAATGCACTTTCCAGTATGAGGACCTATTATGCTGCGAATGAATCGCTCATTCTGGAGGAACCATTCTTTCAATGCAGGAAATATACCTTCCTGTGTGGACACTTCATTCTTTGTGGGACATGCACGTTCCTGTGTGCAGAACTATCTTCCATTGATGGAAACGCCACATCCGTGTGGAAAAAATTCTACCGGATGGTGAATACTCCTTCCAGTGTGGGAAATGTCCCTTCCGGTGTAGGAACCCATTTTTCTATGGAGGAGTGTCCTTTTTGTTTTACGAACCCTTCTTCCCGTGAGGGAAATGCACTTTAGTGTGTGCGATCTCCCTTCCTATGAGGGCGTCACCCATTCCTGTGAGGGAAATGGACTTTCCTGTTTGATGACCTATCTTCCTGTGAGGGAATAGCACCTTCCTGTGGGGGAATCATAACTTCCTGTTGGAGAAAGCCTCTTCCTCTGGGGGAAATGAACTTCCTGGGAGGCAACATTCTTCCTGTTGGGAAATGACCTTTCCTGTATGTGGACCCATTGTGCTGAGAATGAATCGCTCCCTCATGTGGGGATACAATACTTCCTCTGGGGGAACCATTCTTCCTCTGGAGGAAATGTCCATTCCTGTGTGGACACACTTCATTCTTTTTGGGACATGCACGTTCCTCTGTGCAGAAATGTCTTCCCTTGATGGAAACACAACTTCCGGTAGGAAACAAAACTTCCCGACGGTGAACCCTCCTTCCTGTGGTGGAAATGTCCCTTCTGGTGTAGGAACCCATTTTCTTTGGGGAGTATCCCTTTTGTATTAGGAACCTTTCTGCGTATGGGAGAAATGCACTTTCCTGTCTGCAGATCTCTCTTCCTTTGAGGGTGTTGCGCCTTCCTGTGGGGGAAAGGCACTTTCCTGATTGTAGTCCAAACATCCGGTGAGGGAATCGTACTTCCTGTGGGGGAATCGCAACTTCCTGTTGGAGAAAGCGTATTCCTGCGGGGGAAATGAACTTCCTCGGAGGAAACCTTCTTCCTGTGGGGGAAATGCACTTTCCTGTAAGCGGACCTATTATTCTGCGATGAATCGCTCATTCATGTGGGGAAACAATACTTGCCCCCGGGAACCTTTCTTTCTCTCAAGGAAATGTCCCTTCCTGTGTGGACACTTCATTCTTTGTGGGGAATACATGTTCCTGTGTGTAGAAGCAATTCCCATTGATGGAAACAAAACTTCCCGACAGTGAAAACTTTTTCCTGTGGGGGAAATGTCCCTTCCGGTGTAGGAACCCATTCTATATGGGGGAGTGTCCCTTTTGTTTTAGGAACCCTTCTTTTTGTGGGGGAAATGCACTTTCCTGTGTGCGGATGTCTCTTCCTGTGAGGTCGCCACGCCTACCTGTGGGGGAAATGCACTTTCCTGTTTGTGGACCTATCTTCTTGTGAGGGAATCCCACCTTCCTGTGGGGGAATCGAAACTACCTGTTGGAGAACCCTCTTTTGTAGGGGGAAACTAAATCCCTGTGAAAAACCTTCTTCCTGTGTGGGAAATACACTTAGCTGTACGCTGACTTATTATGCTGTGAATGAATCGGCCCTTCACGTGGGGAAACAATACTTCCTCTGGGGCAACCATTCTTCTTCTGGAGGAAATGTCCCTTCCTGTGTGGACACACTTCATTCTTTGTGGGACATGGGCGATCCTCTTTGCTGAAGTATCTTCCATTGATGGAAACGCAACTTCCTGTGTTGAAACAAAACTACCCAAGGCTTAACCCTCCTTCAGGTGGCGGAAATGTCCCTTCCGATGTAGGAACCCATTTTATATGGGGGAGTGTCCCTTTTGTTTTAGGAACCCTTCTTCCTGTTGGGGAAATGCACTTTCCTGTGTGCGGATGTCTTTTCTTGTGAGGGCGTCGAACCTTCCTGTGGGGGAATGCACTATCCTGTTTGTGGACCTATCTTCCAGTGAGGGAATCGCACCTTCCTGAGAGGGAATCATAACTTCCTGTTGGAGAAGGCCTCGACCTATATGGGAAACAAACTTCCCTTGAGGAACCCTTCCTCTGGTGGGGAAATGCACTTTCCTGTATGGGACTTATTATGCTGTGAATGAATCGCTCCTTCATGTGGGGAAACAATACTTCCTCTGAGGGAAGCTTCATCCTCTGGAGGAAATGTCTCTTCCTGTGTGTGAACACTTCTCTCTTTGTGGGACATGCACTTTCCTGTGTGCAGATCTATCTTTCGTTGAGGGCATCCCACCTTCCTTTCGGGGTATTGCAACTTCGTTGTCAGAATCCTACCTCTAATGGGGGAACTGCATTTTTCCTTTGTGTGAAACTATTTTCGTGTGAGGGAGGTGCACATTGATGTGGTGGAAATTAAACTTCCTGAGGGAGATGAACTATTTCTGTGGGAGAAATTCACTGGTTGCAAGGAAACCCTTCTTACTGTGTGGGAAGTGCACTTTCCATTATGCAGACCTATATTCCTGTGATGGAATCGAACTTCCTGTGGGGATACCAGACTTCCGGTGGGGAACCCTTTGTCCTCTGGGTGAAATTTTCATGTGGTTTGGGAACCCGTCTCGCTCTGGGAGAAAGCATTTCCTGTTTGCAGACCGATGGTCCTTTGATGGGAATGCAACCTCCCGTGTGAAAACCAAACTTCCCGATTGTGAACCATCCTTCTTGTGGGGAAATTTCCTATCTGGTATGGGAACCCATTCTCCTATTAGGGAGTTTTCCCTTCCATTGTAGAAACCCTTCTTCCTTTGGGGGAAATGCTCTTTCCTCTTTGTGGACCGATCTTCCTGTGAGGGAATCGCACCTTCCTGTGCAGGAATCATAACTTCCTCTTGGAGAATGCCTCTACCTATATGGGAAAGAAACTTCCTTTGAGGAAACCTTCTTAGTGTGGGGGAATGCACTTTCCAGTATGAGGACCTATTATGCTGCGAATGAATCGCTCATTCTGGAGGAACCATTCTTTCAATGCAGGAAATATACCTTCCTGTGTGGACACTTCATTCTTTGTGGGTCATGCACGTTCCTGTGTGCAGAACTATCTTCCATTGATGGAAACGCCACATCCGTGTGGAAAAAATTCTACCGGATGGTGAATACTCCTTCCAGTGTGGGAAATGTCCCTTCCGGTGTAGGAACCCATTTTTCTATGGAGGAGTGTCCTTTTTGTTTTACGAACCCTTCTTCCCGTGAGGGAAATGCACTTTAGTGTGTGCGATCTCCCTTCCTATGAGGGCGTCACCCATTCCTGTGAGGGAAATGGACTTTCCTGTTTGATGACCTATCTTCCTGTGAGGGAATAGCACCTTCCTGTGGGGGAATCATAACTTCCTGTTGGAGAAAGCCTCTTCCTCTGGGGGAAATGAACTTCCTGGGAGGCAACATTCTTCCTGTTGGGAAATGACCTTTCCTGTATGTGGACCCATTGTGCTGAGAATGAATCGCTCCCTCATGTGGGGATACAATACTTCCTCTGGGGGAACCATTCTTCCTCTGGAGGAAATGTCCATTCCTGTGTGGACACACTTCATTCTTTTTGGGACATGCACGTTCCTCTGTGCAGAAATGTCTTCCCTTGATGGAAACACAACTTCCGGTAGGAAACAAAACTTCCCGACGGTGAACCCTCCTTCCTGTGGTGGAAATGTCCCTTCTGGTGTAGGAACCCATTTTCTTTGGGGAGTATCCCTTTTGTATTAGGAACCTTTCTGCGTATGGGAGAAATGCACTTTCCTGTCTGCAGATCTCTCTTCCTTTGAGGGTGTTGCGCCTTCCTGTGGGGGAAAGGCACTTTCCTGATTGTAGTCCAAACATCCGGTGAGGGAATCGTACTTCCTGTGGGGGAATCGCAACTTCCTGTTGGAGAAAGCGTATTCCTGCGGGGGAAATGAACTTCCTCGGAGGAAACCTTCTTCCTGTGGGGGAAATGCACTTTCCTGTAAGCGGACCTATTATTCTGCGATGAATCGCTCATTCATGTGGGGAAACAATACTTGCCCCCGGGAACCTTTCTTTCTCTCAAGGAAATGTCCCTTCCTGTGTGGACACTTCATTCTTTGTGGGGAATACATGTTCCTGTGTGTAGAAGCAATTCCCATTGATGGAAACAAAACTTCCCGACAGTGAAAACTTTTTCCTGTGGGGGAAATGTCCCTTCCGGTGTAGGAACCCATTCTATATGGGGGAGTGTCCCTTTTGTTTTAGGAACCCTTCTTTTTGTGGGGGAAATGCACTTTCCTGTGTGCAGATGTCTCTTCCTGTGAGGTCGCCACGCCTACCTGTGGGGGAAATGCACTTTCCTGTTTGTGGACCTATCTTCTTGTGAGGGAATCCCACCTTCCTGTGGGGGAATCGAAACTACCTGTTGGAGAACCCTCTTTTGTAGGGGGAAACTAAATCCCTGTGAAAAACCTTCTTCCTGTGTGGGAAATACACTTAGCTGTACGCTGACTTATTATGCTGTGAATGAATCGGCCCTTCACGTGGGGAAACAATACTTCCTCTGGGGCAACCATTCTTCTTCTGGAGGAAATGTCCCTTCCTGTGTGGACACACTTCATTCTTTGTGGGACATGGGCGATCCTCTTTGCTGAAGTATCTTCCATTGATGGAAACGCAACTTCCTGTGTTGAAACAAAACTACCCAAGGCTTAACCCTCCTTCAGGTGGCGGAAATGTCCCTTCCGATGTAGGAACCCATTTTATATGGGGGAGTGTCCCTTTTGTTTTAGGAACCCTTCTTCCTGTTGGGGAAATGCACTTTCCTGTGTGCGGATGTCTTTTCTTGTGAGGGCGTCGAACCTTCCTGTGGGGGAATGCACTATCCTGTTTGTGGACCTATCTTCCAGTGAGGGAATCGCACCTTCCTGAGAGGGAATCATAACTTCCTGTTGGAGAAGGCCTCGACCTATATGGGAAACAAACTTCCCTTGAGGAACCCTTCCTCTGGTGGGGAAATGCACTTTCCTGTATGGGACTTATTATGCTGTGAATGAATCGCTCCTTCATGTGGGGAAACAATACTTCCTCTGAGGGAAGCTTCATCCTCTGGAGGAAATGTCTCTTCCTGTGTGTGAACACTTCTCTCTTTGTGGGACATGCACTTTCCTGTGTGCAGATCTATCTTTCGTTGAGGGCATCCCACCTTCCTTTCGGGGTATTGCAACTTCGTTGTCAGAATCCTACCTCTAATGGGGGAACTGCATTTTTCCTTTGTGTGAAACTATTTTCGTGTGAGGGAGGTGCACATTGATGTGGTGGAAATTAAACTTCCTGAGGGAGATGAACTATTTCTGTGGGAGAAATTCACTGGTTGCAAGGAAACCCTTCTTACTGTGTGGGAAGTGCACTTTCCATTATGCAGACCTATATTCCTGTGATGGAATCGAACTTCCTGTGGGGATACCAGACTTCCGGTGGGGAACCCTTTGTCCTCTGGGTGAAATTTTCATGTGGTTTGGGAACCCGTCTCGCTCTGGGAGAAAGCATTTCCTGTTTGCAGACCGATGGTCCTTTGATGGGAATGCAACCTCCCGTGTGAAAACCAAACTTCCCGATTGTGAACCATCCTTCTTGTGGGGAAATTTCCTATCTGGTATGGGAACCCATTCTCCTATTAGGGAGTTTTCCCTTCCATTGTAGAAACCCTTCTTCCTTTGGGGGAAATGCTCTTTCCTCTTTGTGGACCGATCTTCCTGTGAGGGAATCGCACCTTCCTGTGCAGGAATCATAACTTCCTCTTGGAGAATGCCTCTACCTATATGGGAAAGAAACTTCCTTTGAGGAAACCTTCTTAGTGTGGGGGAATGCACTTTCCAGTATGAGGACCTATTATGCTGCGAATGAATCGCTCATTCTGGAGGAACCATTCTTTCAATGCAGGAAATATACCTTCCTGTGTGGACACTTCATTCTTTGTGGGTCATGCACGTTCCTGTGTGCAGAACTATCTTCCATTGATGGAAACGCCACATCCGTGTGGAAAAAATTCTACCGGATGGTGAATACTCCTTCCAGTGTGGGAAATGTCCCTTCCGGTGTAGGAACCCATTTTTCTATGGAGGAGTGTCCTTTTTGTTTTACGAACCCTTCTTCCCGTGAGGGAAATGCACTTTAGTGTGTGCGATCTCCCTTCCTATGAGGGCGTCACCCATTCCTGTGAGGGAAATGGACTTTCCTGTTTGATGACCTATCTTCCTGTGAGGGAATAGCACCTTCCTGTGGGGGAATCATAACTTCCTGTTGGAGAAAGCCTCTTCCTCTGGGGGAAATGAACTTCCTGGGAGGCAACATTCTTCCTGTTGGGAAATGACCTTTCCTGTATGTGGACCCATTGTGCTGAGAATGAATCGCTCCCTCATGTGGGGAGACAATACTTCCTCTGGGGGAACCATTCTTCCTCTGGAGGAAATGTCCATTCCTGTGTGGACACACTTCATTCTTTTTGGGACATGCACGTTCCTCTGTGCAGAAATGTCTTTCCTTGATGGAAACACAACTTCCGGTAGGAAACAAAACTTCCCGACGGTGAACCCTCCTTCCTGTGGTGGAAATGTCCCTTCTGGTGTAGGAACCCATTTTCTTTGGGGAGTATCCCTTTTGTATTAGGAACCTTTCTGCGTGTGGGAGAAATGCACTTTCCTGTCTGCAGATCTCTCTTCCTTTGAGGGTGTTGCGCCTTCCTGTGGGGGAAAGGCACTTTCCTGATTGTAGTCCAAACATCCGGTGAGGGAATCGTACTTCCTGTGGGGGAATCGCAACTTCCTGTTGGAGAAAGCGTATTCCTGCGGGGGAAATGAACTTCCTCGGAGGAAACCTTCTTCCTGTGGGGGAAATGCACTTTCCTGTAAGCGGACCTATTATTCTGCGATGAATCGCTCATTCATGTGGGGAAACAATACTTGCCCCCGGGAACCTTTCTTTCTCTCAAGGAAATGTCCCTTCCTGTGTGGACACTTCATTCTTTGTGGGGAATACATGTTCCTGTGTGTAGAAGCAATTCCCATTGATGGAAACAAAACTTCCCGACAGTGAAAACTTTTTCCTGTGGGGGAAATGTCCCTTCCGGTGTAGGAACCCATTCTATATGGGGGAGTGTCCCTTTTGTTTTAGGAACCCTTCTTTTTGTGGGGGAAATGCACTTTCCTGTGTGCAGATGTCTCTTCCTGTGAGGTCGCCACGCCTACCTGTGGGGGAAATGCACTTTCCTGTTTGTGGACCTATCTTCTTGTGAGGGAATCCCACCTTCCTGTGGGGGAATCGAAACTACCTGTTGGAGAACCCTCTTTTGTAGGGGGAAACTAAATCCCTGTGAAAAACCTTCTTCCTGTGTGGGAAATACACTTAGCTGTACGCTGACTTATTATGCTGTGAATGAATCGGCCCTTCACGTGGGGAAACAATACTTCCTCTGGGGCAACCATTCTTCTTCTGGAGGAAATGTCCCTTCCTGTGTGGACACACTTCATTCTTTGTGGGACATGGGCGATCCTCTTTGCTGAAGTATCTTCCATTGATGGAAACGCAACTTCCTGTGTTGAAACAAAACTACCCAAGGCTTAACCCTCCTTCAGGTGTCGGAAATGTCCCTTCCGATGTAGGAACCCATTTTATATGGGGGAGTGTCCCTTTTGTTTTAGGAACCCTTCTTCCTGTTGGGGAAATGCACTTTCCTGTGTGCGGATGTCTTTTCTTGTGAGGGCGTCGAACCTTCCTGTGGGGGAATGCACTATCCTGTTTGTGGACCTATCTTCCAGTGAGGGAATCGCACCTTCCTGAGAGGGAATCATAACTTCCTGTTGGAGAAGGCCTCGACCTATATGGGAAACAAACTTCCCTTGAGGAACCCTTCCTCTGGTGGGGAAATGCACTTTCCTGTATGGGACTTATTATGCTGTGAATGAATCGCTCCTTCATGTGGGGAAACAATACTTCCTCTGAGGGAAGCTTCATCCTCTGGAGGAAATGTCTCTTCCTGTGTGTGAACACTTCTCTCTTTGTGGGACATGCACTTTCCTGTGTGCAGATCTATCTTTCGTTGAGGGCATCCCACCTTCCTTTCGGGGTATTGCAACTTCGTTGTCAGAATCCTACCTCTAATGGGGGAACTGCATTTTTCCTTTGTGTGAAACTATTTTCGTGTGAGGGAGGTGCACATTGATGTGGTGGAAATTAAACTTCCTGAGGGAGATGAACTATTTCTGTGGGAGAAATTCACTGGTTGCAAGGAAACCCTTCTTACTGTGTGGGAAGTGCACTTTCCATTATGCAGACCTATATTCCTGTGATGGAATCGAACTTCCTGTGGGGATACCAGACTTCCGGTGGGGAACCCTTTGTCCTCTGGGTGAAATTTTCATGTGGTTTGGGAACCCGTCTCGCTCTGGGAGAAAGCATTTCCTGTTTGCAGACCGATGGTCCTTTGATGGGAATGCAACCTCCCGTGTGAAAACCAAACTTCCCGATTGTGAACCATCCTTCCTGTGGGGAAATTTCCTATCTGGTATGGGAACCCATTCTCCTATTAGGGAGTTTTCCCTTCCATTGTAGAAACCCTTCTTCCTTTGGGGGAAATGCTCTTTCCTCTTTGTGGACCGATCTTCCTGTGAGGGAATCGCACCTTCCTGTGCAGGAATCATAACTTCCTCTTGGAGAATGCCTCTACCTATATGGGAAAGAAACTTCCTTTGAGGAAACCTTCTTAGTGTGGGGGAATGCACTTTCCAGTATGAGGACCTATTATGCTGCGAATGAATCGCTCATTCTGGAGGAACCATTCTTTCAATGCAGGAAATATACCTTCCTGTGTGGACACTTCATTCTTTGTGGGACATGCACGTTCCTGTGTGCAGAACTATCTTCCATTGATGGAAACGCCACATCCGTGTGGAAAAAATTCTACCGGATGGTGAATACTCCTTCCAGTGTGGGAAATGTCCCTTCCGGTGTAGGAACCCATTTTTCTATGGAGGAGTGTCCTTTTTGTTTTACGAACCCTTCTTCCCGTGAGGGAAATGCACTTTAGTGTGTGCGATCTCCCTTCCTATGAGGGCGTCACCCATTCCTGTGAGGGAAATGGACTTTCCTGTTTGATGACCTATCTTCCTGTGAGGGAATAGCACCTTCCTGTGGGGGAATCATAACTTCCTGTTGGAGAAAGCCTCTTCCTCTGGGGGAAATGAACTTCCTGGGAGGCAACATTCTTCCTGTTGGGAAATGACCTTTCCTGTATGTGGACCCATTGTGCTGAGAATGAATCGCTCCCTCATGTGGGGATACAATACTTCCTCTGGGGGAACCATTCTTCCTCTGGAGGAAATGTCCATTCCTGTGTGGACACACTTCATTCTTTTTGGGACATGCACGTTCCTCTGTGCAGAAATGTCTTCCCTTGATGGAAACACAACTTCCGGTAGGAAACAAAACTTCCCGACGGTGAACCCTCCTTCCTGTGGTGGAAATGTCCCTTCTGGTGTAGGAACCCATTTTCTTTGGGGAGTATCCCTTTTGTATTAGGAACCTTTCTGCGTATGGGAGAAATGCACTTTCCTGTCTGCAGATCTCTCTTCCTTTGAGGGTGTTGCGCCTTCCTGTGGGGGAAAGGCACTTTCCTGATTGTAGTCCAAACATCCGGTGAGGGAATCGTACTTCCTGTGGGGGAATCGCAACTTCCTGTTGGAGAAAGCGTATTCCTGCGGGGGAAATGAACTTCCTCGGAGGAAACCTTCTTCCTGTGGGGGAAATGCACTTTCCTGTAAGCGGACCTATTATTCTGCGATGAATCGCTCATTCATGTGGGGAAACAATACTTGCCCCCGGGAACCTTTCTTTCTCTCAAGGAAATGTCCCTTCCTGTGTGGACACTTCATTCTTTGTGGGGAATACATGTTCCTGTGTGTAGAAGCAATTCCCATTGATGGAAACAAAACTTCCCGACAGTGAAAACTTTTTCCTGTGGGGGAAATGTCCCTTCCGGTGTAGGAACCCATTCTATATGGGGGAGTGTCCCTTTTGTTTTAGGAACCCTTCTTTTTGTGGGGGAAATGCACTTTCCTGTGTGCGGATGTCTCTTCCTGTGAGGTCGCCACGCCTACCTGTGGGGGAAATGCACTTTCCTGTTTGTGGACCTATCTTCTTGTGAGGGAATCCCACCTTCCTGTGGGGGAATCGAAACTACCTGTTGGAGAACCCTCTTTTGTAGGGGGAAACTAAATCCCTGTGAAAAACCTTCTTCCTGTGTGGGAAATACACTTAGCTGTACGCTGACTTATTATGCTGTGAATGAATCGGCCCTTCACGTGGGGAAACAATACTTCCTCTGGGGCAACCATTCTTCTTCTGGAGGAAATGTCCCTTCCTGTGTGGACACACTTCATTCTTTGTGGGACATGGGCGATCCTCTTTGCTGAAGTATCTTCCATTGATGGAAACGCAACTTCCTGTGTTGAAACAAAACTACCCAAGGCTTAACCCTCCTTCAGGTGGCGGAAATGTCCCTTCCGATGTAGGAACCCATTTTATATGGGGGAGTGTCCCTTTTGTTTTAGGAACCCTTCTTCCTGTTGGGGAAATGCACTTTCCTGTGTGCGGATGTCTTTTCTTGTGAGGGCGTCGAACCTTCCTGTGGGGGAATGCACTATCCTGTTTGTGGACCTATCTTCCAGTGAGGGAATCGCACCTTCCTGAGAGGGAATCATAACTTCCTGTTGGAGAAGGCCTCGACCTATATGGGAAACAAACTTCCCTTGAGGAACCCTTCCTCTGGTGGGGAAATGCACTTTCCTGTATGGGACTTATTATGCTGTGAATGAATCGCTCCTTCATGTGGGGAAACAATACTTCCTCTGAGGGAAGCTTCATCCTCTGGAGGAAATGTCTCTTCCTGTGTGTGAACACTTCTCTCTTTGTGGGACATGCACTTTCCTGTGTGCAGATCTATCTTTCGTTGAGGGCATCCCACCTTCCTTTCGGGGTATTGCAACTTCGTTGTCAGAATCCTACCTCTAATGGGGGAACTGCATTTTTCCTTTGTGTGAAACTATTTTCGTGTGAGGGAGGTGCACATTGATGTGGTGGAAATTAAACTTCCTGAGGGAGATGAACTATTTCTGTGGGAGAAATTCACTGGTTGCAAGGAAACCCTTCTTACTGTGTGGGAAGTGCACTTTCCATTATGCAGACCTATATTCCTGTGATGGAATCGAACTTCCTGTGGGGATACCAGACTTCCGGTGGGGAACCCTTTGTCCTCTGGGTGAAATTTTCATGTGGTTTGGGAACCCGTCTCGCTCTGGGAGAAAGCATTTCCTGTTTGCAGACCGATGGTCCTTTGATGGGAATGCAACCTCCCGTGTGAAAACCAAACTTCCCGATTGTGAACCATCCTTCTTGTGGGGAAATTTCCTATCTGGTATGGGAACCCATTCTCCTATTAGGGAGTTTTCCCTTCCATTGTAGAAACCCTTCTTCCTTTGGGGGAAATGCTCTTTCCTCTTTGTGGACCGATCTTCCTGTGAGGGAATCGCACCTTCCTGTGCAGGAATCATAACTTCCTCTTGGAGAATGCCTCTACCTATATGGGAAAGAAACTTCCTTTGAGGAAACCTTCTTAGTGTGGGGGAATGCACTTTCCAGTATGAGGACCTATTATGCTGCGAATGAATCGCTCATTCTGGAGGAACCATTCTTTCAATGCAGGAAATATACCTTCCTGTGTGGACACTTCATTCTTTGTGGGTCATGCACGTTCCTGTGTGCAGAACTATCTTCCATTGATGGAAACGCCACATCCGTGTGGAAAAAATTCTACCGGATGGTGAATACTCCTTCCAGTGTGGGAAATGTCCCTTCCGGTGTAGGAACCCATTTTTCTATGGAGGAGTGTCCTTTTTGTTTTACGAACCCTTCTTCCCGTGAGGGAAATGCACTTTAGTGTGTGCGATCTCCCTTCCTATGAGGGCGTCACCCATTCCTGTGAGGGAAATGGACTTTCCTGTTTGATGACCTATCTTCCTGTGAGGGAATAGCACCTTCCTGTGGGGGAATCATAACTTCCTGTTGGAGAAAGCCTCTTCCTCTGGGGGAAATGAACTTCCTGGGAGGCAACATTCTTCCTGTTGGGAAATGACCTTTCCTGTATGTGGACCCATTGTGCTGAGAATGAATCGCTCCCTCATGTGGGGAGACAATACTTCCTCTGGGGGAACCATTCTTCCTCTGGAGGAAATGTCCATTCCTGTGTGGACACACTTCATTCTTTTTGGGACATGCACGTTCCTCTGTGCAGAAATGTCTTTCCTTGATGGAAACACAACTTCCGGTAGGAAACAAAACTTCCCGACGGTGAACCCTCCTTCCTGTGGTGGAAATGTCCCTTCTGGTGTAGGAACCCATTTTCTTTGGGGAGTATCCCTTTTGTATTAGGAACCTTTCTGCGTGTGGGAGAAATGCACTTTCCTGTCTGCAGATCTCTCTTCCTTTGAGGGTGTTGCGCCTTCCTGTGGGGGAAAGGCACTTTCCTGATTGTAGTCCAAACATCCGGTGAGGGAATCGTACTTCCTGTGGGGGAATCGCAACTTCCTGTTGGAGAAAGCGTATTCCTGCGGGGGAAATGAACTTCCTCGGAGGAAACCTTCTTCCTGTGGGGGAAATGCACTTTCCTGTAAGCGGACCTATTATTCTGCGATGAATCGCTCATTCATGTGGGGAAACAATACTTGCCCCCGGGAACCTTTCTTTCTCTCAAGGAAATGTCCCTTCCTGTGTGGACACTTCATTCTTTGTGGGGAATACATGTTCCTGTGTGTAGAAGCAATTCCCATTGATGGAAACAAAACTTCCCGACAGTGAAAACTTTTTCCTGTGGGGGAAATGTCCCTTCCGGTGTAGGAACCCATTCTATATGGGGGAGTGTCCCTTTTGTTTTAGGAACCCTTCTTTTTGTGGGGGAAATGCACTTTCCTGTGTGCAGATGTCTCTTCCTGTGAGGTCGCCACGCCTACCTGTGGGGGAAATGCACTTTCCTGTTTGTGGACCTATCTTCTTGTGAGGGAATCCCACCTTCCTGTGGGGGAATCGAAACTACCTGTTGGAGAACCCTCTTTTGTAGGGGGAAACTAAATCCCTGTGAAAAACCTTCTTCCTGTGTGGGAAATACACTTAGCTGTACGCTGACTTATTATGCTGTGAATGAATCGGCCCTTCACGTGGGGAAACAATACTTCCTCTGGGGCAACCATTCTTCTTCTGGAGGAAATGTCCCTTCCTGTGTGGACACACTTCATTCTTTGTGGGACATGGGCGATCCTCTTTGCTGAAGTATCTTCCATTGATGGAAACGCAACTTCCTGTGTTGAAACAAAACTACCCAAGGCTTAACCCTCCTTCAGGTGGCGGAAATGTCCCTTCCGATGTAGGAACCCATTTTATATGGGGGAGTGTCCCTTTTGTTTTAGGAACCCTTCTTCCTGTTGGGGAAATGCACTTTCCTGTGTGCGGATGTCTTTTCTTGTGAGGGCGTCGAACCTTCCTGTGGGGGAATGCACTATCCTGTTTGTGGACCTATCTTCCAGTGAGGGAATCGCACCTTCCTGAGAGGGAATCATAACTTCCTGTTGGAGAAGGCCTCGACCTATATGGGAAACAAACTTCCCTTGAGGAACCCTTCCTCTGGTGGGGAAATGCACTTTCCTGTATGGGACTTATTATGCTGTGAATGAATCGCTCCTTCATGTGGGGAAACAATACTTCCTCTGAGGGAAGCTTCATCCTCTGGAGGAAATGTCTCTTCCTGTGTGTGAACACTTCTCTCTTTGTGGGACATGCACTTTCCTGTGTGCAGATCTATCTTTCGTTGAGGGCATCCCACCTTCCTTTCGGGGTATTGCAACTTCGTTGTCAGAATCCTACCTCTAATGGGGGAACTGCATTTTTCCTTTGTGTGAAACTATTTTCGTGTGAGGGAGGTGCACATTGATGTGGTGGAAATTAAACTTCCTGAGGGAGATGAACTATTTCTGTGGGAGAAATTCACTGGTTGCAAGGAAACCCTTCTTACTGTGTGGGAAGTGCACTTTCCATTATGCAGACCTATATTCCTGTGATGGAATCGAACTTCCTGTGGGGATACCAGACTTCCGGTGGGGAACCCTTTGTCCTCTGGGTGAAATTTTCATGTGGTTTGGGAACCCGTCTCGCTCTGGGAGAAAGCATTTCCTGTTTGCAGACCGATGGTCCTTTGATGGGAATGCAACCTCCCGTGTGAAAACCAAACTTCCCGATTGTGAACCATCCTTCTTGTGGGGAAATTTCCTATCTGGTATGGGAACCCATTCTCCTATTAGGGAGTTTTTCCTTCCATTGTAGAAACCCTTCTTCCTTTGGGGGAAATGCTCTTTCCTCTTTGTGGACCGATCTTCCTGTGAGGGAATCGCACCTTCCTGTGCAGGAATCATAACTTCCTCTTGGAGAATGCCTCTACCTATATGGGAAAGAAACTTCCTTTGAGGAAACCTTCTTAGTGTGGGGGAATGCACTTTCCAGTATGAGGACCTATTATGCTGCGAATGAATCGCTCATTCTGGAGGAACCATTCTTTCAATGCAGGAAATATACCTTCCTGTGTGGACACTTCATTCTTTGTGGGTCATGCACGTTCCTGTGTGCAGAACTATCTTCCATTGATGGAAACGCCACATCCGTGTGGAAAAAATTCTACCGGATGGTGAATACTCCTTCCAGTGTGGGAAATGTCCCTTCCGGTGTAGGAACCCATTTTTCTATGGAGGAGTGTCCTTTTTGTTTTACGAACCCTTCTTCCCGTGAGGGAAATGCACTTTAGTGTGTGCGATCTCCCTTCCTATGAGGGCGTCACCCATTCCTGTGAGGGAAATGGACTTTCCTGTTTGATGACCTATCTTCCTGTGAGGGAATAGCACCTTCCTGTGGGGGAATCATAACTTCCTGTTGGAGAAAGCCTCTTCCTCTGGGGGAAATGAACTTCCTGGGAGGCAACATTCTTCCTGTTGGGAAATGACCTTTCCTGTATGTGGACCCATTGTGCTGAGAATGAATCGCTCCCTCATGTGGGGATACAATACTTCCTCTGGGGGAACCATTCTTCCTCTGGAGGAAATGTCCATTCCTGTGTGGACACACTTCATTCTTTTTGGGACATGCACGTTCCTCTGTGCAGAAATGTCTTTCCTTGATGGAAACACAACTTCCGGTAGGAAACAAAACTTCCCGACGGTGAACCCTCCTTCCTGTGGTGGAAATGTCCTTTCTGGTGTAGGAACCCATTTTCTTTGGGGAGTATCCCTTTTGTATTAGGAACCTTTCTGCGTGTGGGAGAAATGCACTTTCCTGTCTGCAGATCTCTCTTCCTTTGAGGGTGTTGCGCCTTCCTGTGGGGGAAAGGCACTTTCCTGATTGTAGTCCAAACATCCGGTGAGGGAATCGTACTTCCTGTGGGGGAATCGCAACTTCCTGTTGGAGAAAGCCTATTCCTGCGGGGGAAATGAACTTCCTCGGAGGAAACCTTCTTCCTGTGGGGGAAATGCACTTTCCTGTAAGCGGACCTATTATTCTGCGATGAATCGCTCATTCATGTGGGGAAACAATACTTGCCCCCGGGAACCTTTCTTTCTCTCAAGGAAATGTCCCTTCCTGTGTGGACACTTCATTCTTTGTGGGGAATACATGTTCCTGTGTGTAGAAGCAATTCCCATTGATGGAAACAAAACTTCCCGACAGTGAAAACTTTTTCCTGTGGGGGAAATGTCCCTTCCGGTGTAGGAACCCATTCTATATGGGGGAGTGTCCCTTTTGTTTTAGGAACCCTTCTTTTTGTGGGGGAAATGCACTTTCCTGTGTGCAGATGTCTCTTCCTGTGAGGTCGCCACGCCTACCTGTGGGGGAAATGCACTTTCCTGTTTGTGGACCTATCTTCTTGTGAGGGAATCCCACCTTCCTGTGGGGGAATCGAAACTACCTGTTGGAGAACCCTCTTTTGTAGGGGGAAACTAAATCCCTGTGAAAAACCTTCTTCCTGTGTGGGAAATACACTTAGCTGTACGCTGACTTATTATGCTGTGAATGAATCGGCCCTTCACGTGGGGAAACAATACTTCCTCTGGGGCAACCATTCTTCTTCTGGAGGAAATGTCCCTTCCTGTGTGGACACACTTCATTCTTTGTGGGACATGGGCGATCCTCTTTGCTGAAGTATCTTCCATTGATGGAAACGCAACTTCCTGTGTTGAAACAAAACTACCCAAGGCTTAACCCTCCTTCAGGTGTCGGAAATGTCCCTTCCGATGTAGGAACCCATTTTATATGGGGGAGTGTCCCTTTTGTTTTAGGAACCCTTCTTCCTGTTGGGGAAATGCACTTTCCTGTGTGCGGATGTCTTTTCTTGTGAGGGCGTCGAACCTTCCTGTGGGGGAATGCACTATCCTGTTTGTGGACCTATCTTCCAGTGAGGGAATCGCACCTTCCTGAGAGGGAATCATAACTTCCTGTTGGAGAAGGCCTCGACCTATATGGGAAACAAACTTCCCTTGAGGAACCCTTCCTCTGGTGGGGAAATGCACTTTCCTGTATGGGACTTATTATGCTGTGAATGAATCGCTCCTTCATGTGGGGAAACAATACTTCCTCTGAGGGAAGCTTCATCCTCTGGAGGAAATGTCTCTTCCTGTGTGTGAACACTTCTCTCTTTGTGGGACATGCACTTTCCTGTGTGCAGATCTATCTTTCGTTGAGGGCATCCCACCTTCCTTTCGGGGTATTGCAACTTCGTTGTCAGAATCCTACCTCTAATGGGGGAACTGCATTTTTCCTTTGTGTGAAACTATTTTCGTGTGAGGGAGGTGCACATTGATGTGGTGGAAATTAAACTTCCTGAGGGAGATGAACTATTTCTGTGGGAGAAATTCACTGGTTGCAAGGAAACCCTTCTTACTGTGTGGGAAGTGCACTTTCCATTATGCAGACCTATATTCCTGTGATGGAATCGAACTTCCTGTGGGGATACCAGACTTCCGGTGGGGAACCCTTTGTCCTCTGGGTGAAATTTTCATGTGGTTTGGGAACCCGTCTCGCTCTGGGAGAAAGCATTTCCTGTTTGCAGACCGATGGTCCTTTGATGGGAATGCAACCTCCCGTGTGAAAACCAAACTTCCCGATTGTGAACCATCCTTCTTGTGGGGAAATTTCCTATCTGGTATGGGAACCCATTCTCCTATTAGGGAGTTTTCCCTTCCATTGTAGAAACCCTTCTTCCTTTGGGGGAAATGCTCTTTCCTCTTTGTGGACCGATCTTCCTGTGAGGGAATCGCACCTTCCTGTGCAGGAATCATAACTTCCTCTTGGAGAATGCCTCTACCTATATGGGAAAGAAACTTCCTTTGAGGAAACCTTCTTAGTGTGGGGGAATGCACTTTCCAGTATGAGGACCTATTATGCTGCGAATTAATCCAAAGGCAACAAAATCTCACACATATGCCAAAGCAATTTCTTCACTGATACAGCTCCTAGGGCACTTGAAACTAAAGAGAAAATGAACAAATGGACTATATCAAAATAAAAAGCTTCTGCACAGCAAAAGAAACCATCAACAAAACAACAAGAAAACTCACTGCGTGAGAAAACATATTTGCCAATGTCATATCTGATAATGGTCTAATCTCCAAAATTTATAGGGAACTCATACAACTTAACAAAAGGAAGATAAACAATCCAATCAAAAAATGGGCAAAGGACCTAAATAGACACCTTTCAAAAGAGGACATTCAGAAAGCCAAGAGACATATGAAAACATGCTCAAAGTCACTAATCATCTGAGAGATGCACATCAAAACAACAATGAGGTACCATCTCACACGTGTCAGACTGGCTATCATCAACAAATCAACAAACGACAAGTGCTGGAGAGGATGTGGAGAAAAAGGAACACTCGTGCACTGCTGGTGGGAATGCAGACTGGTGCAGCCACTATGGAAGACAGTATGGAGTTTCCTCAAAAAACTGAAAATGGAACTCCCATTTGACACTGTGATCCCACTTCTAGGAATATACCCCAAGAAACCAGAAACACCAATCAGAAAGGATATATGCACCCATATGTTCATAGCAGCACAATTTACCATAGCTAAGATCTGGAAACAGCCTAAGTGCCCATCAGTAGATGAATGGACTAGAAAACTGTGGTACATCTACAGGATGGAATACTATGCTTCTTTAAAAAAGAAGGAACTCTTACCATTTGCAACGGCATGGATGGAACTGGAGAGCATTATGCTAAGTGAAATAAGCCAGTCAATGAAGGAAAAATACCACATGATCTCACTCATTCATGGATAATAAAGACCATTATAAACTTATGAACAATAATAGATAGAGAGGCAGAGCTGCCTCAAACAGGTTGTCAAACTGCAGCGGGAAGGCCGGGGAGGGTTGGGGGGCAGAAGGGAGGGGGGCAAGAGATCAACCGAAGGACTTGTATGCATGTATATAAGCGTAACCAATGGACATAAGACACTGGGGGGTAGGGGAGGCCAGGGGATTGTCAAGGGTGGGGGGAAAAAAGGACACATATGTAATACCCTTTGTAATACTTTAAGTAATAAAAAAAAATAAGAATTAAAATAAAATAAAATGGAGGTAATTTTTCAGATAAAGAATTCAAAGTAATGACCATAAGAATGCTCAAATGTCTGAATAAGAATTACAAGCAGTTCAATGAGAATTATAAGGAGCTGTATGAGAAATACATCAATATGAATGAGAATCAAGAGGAAATGAAGCATGACATAGCTGTAATAAAGAACATACTGGACAGATACAACAGTAGATTAGAAGAAGCTGCGGACTGAATCATCAAGTTAGAAGGCAAAATAGGAAAAAACACTTTGCTAGTGAGAGTACTTGTCTGTCTGTATTATAACTTTGATTACTAGTGTCCTTTGCTAGCTTTCTGTCTTTTGGGGACTTAGTTTGCTGAATCCTTTTTCTGTGTGCTGTGTGGGCTTTGCATTACTCAGAACCAAAGGTTATTTGTTGTGCTTGGTTAGTATGAGATAAGTTTCTAAGGCTAATGTCCCTTTAATATTCTTGTGAGAGTACTAATTTACTGTGTGGGGGTTTTGTTTGTTTGTTTTCTAAAAAAGATTTCTTCTTATATGCAAGATTTCATGCTGTTACAGTCCACTAAGAAAGAAAAATGTGGGAAATAAAACCTTCTAAACTCACAACTCTTTTTTTCTAGGAAGACCAGATCTGCAGAAGTGCTCTTCAGCGGGCTGCAGAAATAGCAGTGGGGCCACTCTGATTTTTGTAAAGGAAGAAACCCATGAGTTATCCCTGTTACAAAAATTTGCCAAAAAAATGCCTTGGATGATGATAATTGGTTTTAAAATCTCTAAGCTATTAAGAATAATAAATAGATGTAACTAAAATGAAGGGTTTATGATAAAGCTTTTCAGTGATAATTACATATGCCTAAACATAGTTTTCTAAAGCCTTTGGTAACTTAAAACATTGGAGTTTGTTGGATTAAATAATAAAAATTATTAAATATATGAATATTTCGAAATAACAGAATACAAAAATATTAATTATCTGAGTTTGCCTGCTTTTGGATTTTTATTACAGAGAATCTAGAAGATAGGTTTGAATCTATTAATGAATGTGTCTTATATTTTATTTGAAATATATCTGTTAAAATTGTGAATGTATTGCTAATATGAGAAATGTTAAGTACTTACTTGTCACGTAAAATTTAAGGTTTCTAAGACTTAAAAATTCTAAACTAATTAAATATAAATGGTATGATATAGAGATGCATTTTCAAAAGGGAGTTTTTTTAAAGCTGAATAAATATTTGTGAAAATTATAAGAGGATTGTGATGAGAAATCTTAAAAGGAAATTTTAGGTAATCTGAATAATTTAATTAGGTAAATGAATCTAAACTTAATACAGAATTTGTTTAGTCCTTTAAAAGGGGAAAAATTTTTCCTATATCTGCCTACAAAGTGAAAGTATTTAAATAATTATACTGTGTTATTTTAATCAAGTACTTAATTACTTTTTTAAAAAAGATGATCTTCTTAATTGTGGGAACTGAAGTTTTGCTAGTCTATGGGTGTGTTTAATACCCTTTTGTCACGTTGAGTGAACAGTCTAACAATATGGTTTAATAATAATAATAACAGCCCTAACCGGTTTGGCTCAGTGGATAGAGCGTCGGCCTGCAGACTCAAGGGTCCCGGGTTCGATTCTGGTCAAGGGCATGTACCTTGGTTGCGGGCACATCCCCAGTGGGGAGTGTGCAGGAAGCAGCTGATCGATGTTTCTCTCTCATCGATGTTTCTAACTCTCTATCCCTCTCCCTTCCTCTCTGTAAAAAAATCAATAAAATGTATTTTAAAAACAAACAAACAAAATAATAACAACATATATAATCTTTTGGTAAAATAAGTTTAACAGTCCAGGGTTGGTATTTTAAGAAACTTTTTTTTCACATAGAATTAGCTTTAGATCATTCCTATAGGCCTTGGAATGCCTCAAGGATTTGTTTTCTCTCATTTTGAAGGAAAATTTTATGTTTAAGGTACATGGGAAGCTTTGTCAGATGAAGAAGCAATAACTATGTTTGAATTATATATACATATTAAATAGATTCTGATATGCTTTTAATTATAACTAATTAGAATATTTTGTTTTGCAGAAAGGAAAAAATTTCATGTCATTTGCAGTATAATCAATCCATAACCATGTCATTTTAAATCTCTTCTTGTCATTTAGAGACAGTCACTGTTTCATTTAATGCATTTGGAAAAATGTTACATCTTCTGAGTTATCCATGGAAATGACTCTGACATTTTCAGATCATCCCCTTCGAACTTGATGAAAATTATTAGAATTCTAAAGCATATGAATTTATAGAAGTACTAGAGTCATAGTGAACGAAATTCATGCACAGGGGTTGGGGGTCCCTCAGCCCAGCCTGCACCCTCTCCAATCCAGGATCCTTCTCGCAATCCAGGACTGCTGGCTCCTAACCACTCACCTGACTGCCTGCCTGACTGCCTGATCACCCGTACCCACCTCTGCCTTGGCCCCTGCAACCATGGCTTTGTCCGGAAGATGTCCAGTCTAATTAGCATATAACCCTTTTATAAGTATAGACTAGAGGCTCAGTGCATGAAATTCGTGCACTGGGGGGTGGGGTTCCCTCAGGCCAGCCTGACCCTCTCACAGTCCGGGAGCCCTCAGTGGATGTTCTACTGACGGCCACAGTCTTGCAGCAGAGTCTCGAAGTAGGCGTCCTGTCTGTGTGTGTGTGTGTATGTGTCCGCTGGGGGCCTGCCCCCAGCCACATTGGAGGCTCAGAACAGGTGCTCTGTGTGTGTGTGTGTGTGTGTCTGTGTGTGTGTGAGAGTGTGTGTGTCTGCTGGGGGCCTGCCCCCAGCCATACCATGGAGGCTTGGAGCAGGCACCCCTCTGTGTTGACCTCTCAGGGTCCTGGCCTCCACTGCGTGTTTTTCTCTCCCTTGAGCTGTGGCCAGGGTGGGGTGCTGCCTGCAGGCTGCGCTTTACTGCTCGTGGATCACCGGGTCACTTCAGAGACTGGGGTCAGGCCCTGCTGGGTGCTGTCTGTGGGGAACTTTCCTGCTCTGGGATCACCTGGGATCGCCATAGTGATCCCAGGAGCAGGCCCACCTGGGAGCCGCCCGCCCTCCGCACTTGCCTGCTCTGGAATCACAGTGGGGTTCCAGCTGGCAGCGGGGCTTAGGTGCACGGGGCTTAGGCGGCACATGGGGGTCCCGGCTGGGGCGGGGCTTAGGTGACACGATCGCACCACCTAAGCCCAGCTGCCGAGGGCCACACATGGGGCCCGGATGGCTTCTGGCACTGTCCAACCCTGCCTGCAGTATGCAAATTAGCCAATGGGAAGTGTAGCAAAAGTAGGGTCAATTACCCTGTTTGTCTTTTATTAGATAGGATTGGCAGGAAAAATCAGGAGAAACAAATTTTGATTGTGGGACTGAAGGAACTGAAAATAATTACATAGTTTTTATAAACTTTTGTTGAAAGTATTGCTGAGTCTTAAAACTTTTTGTTTTTCAGGTATAAGAAGCATTTTTAAAAGCAATTTATTTTTAATAAATTCTCCTTACCATATCCCTCCAGAATTTGGCAGTTCTTATGATTCAATGAGTGATTCACGGCAATACGTTTCTTTGCATGAATTCAGTAAGACCAGTTGCCAATTATGATTTTATTAACAAGGACTTTGGAATGTCATGTCTAACATGCTTGGACTCTTGTGGTCACCAGAAAGCTTTAAGTAATGAAGCCAATAAGAACATCTTGAATAAAGCCTGGTACCTTGCTCGGTCACATGGGCCATGGCAGTCTTTCCAGGTAAGGAATGAAGGTTACTTTTCTGAAAGATGGCAAGGAAGGAACTCAAGATATCACAGGGGGCCTCAATAACTTGAGAAATTCAATCAAGTCTACAGGTATTATTGCAGGCAAGCCTGATGGCAGCTAGGCTTATGCGGCTAATTAAAGTTTGACCATAAGACTAAAGGAAAGAATGTTTTTTAAAAGTCTATGTGATCAACTGTTATTCTTATTGTGTTCAGACAAACAGGCCAAATTACAACTAGAATTAATACAGTAAATAAATTGGTATCAATTTGGCTCTTTAATAAAAATGAGGGTAATTTAAGGGGGGGAAATTGTGTTTCAATAGGGAATTATTAGAATTGAAATGTTTTCAACTTCCATCAGACCATTTGTTGTAATTCTTACTGTTCTAACTTTTGCCCAGTAATACTATATGTTATAACACAGTGTTTCTACCAGGTTATAAGTTCTACCCCTACTTAGGAAATACCACCTCTAGACACCATTGCCACCTCCTTATGTGCCCAGGCCTCATTGTCCCTCTGACAGAGAGCAAGGATCTCTTTCTCTCATCCTGAGAGAAACCTTCATTCCTCCTCAGCATGAAGCAGTTTCAGAAGAGACTCTATGCCCCTTTCCTAAGAAAGAATTCAGAGCCAAGATCCTTGAGGGGATATGGTAGGCAGTTAGACAGACATAAGCAGAGCAAGGATGATGGGTCAACCGGAGGAGAAATGGATGGGACCTGAGACATGCTTCTCACCACTCCAACTGCTCTGAAGTTGGTAATGGAGGAACCCATGTA
Organism: Myotis nattereri; assembly: GCF_964212035.1. Classification (NCBI taxonomy): domain Eukaryota; kingdom Metazoa; phylum Chordata; class Mammalia; order Chiroptera; family Vespertilionidae; genus Myotis; species Myotis nattereri. The sequence continues at coordinate 41,318,571 of NC_138094.1, read as the reverse complement.
GAACAGACCTTTAATTTTGCCTACTAGGGACACCTATTGATAATATGTACAATTATCCTATTCATTTTGGGAAGAAAGTCATAGATGGGGACTTTTATATGTTTGGACTCACTGTCTTGGAAAAGGATGCAGGGATGTTTTCTCTAAAAGTTGCTGCAGTAATTTCCTGCAGTGAATGTTTGACTTTTATCAGGTGTTCTAGTCTTTCAGTATCTAATAACTACATTATGAATTGTTCTGATAATTTCACCCTCCCTTTTAGTAAAGGTCATACTAAGCTACTGGCTAATTAGTTTCTGATATGTGGAGTAACTGTTTATTCATGTAACCCTGCCAACAGCACTGCGGGGGAGGGGGCCTTGTTCTTTAGGACCAATGACCGCCTTTAAGCCTCAGAAACATCACAGGGTCTGAACCAAAAGAGACCTCATGGCCATGCACCAGATTGCAATGATGATCTCCACTGGTGGAACCCTGCTGAATATATTGTTTTAATCATTTTTGTTATGCTAGTAATGGTAGGCTCCCTTAATGTAGAAGTGACCCGGCTGACTTGTGGAATGGTAAAGGCTCTGAATGCTGCTTCCAGGTCTATACATGGGATAAATCAAGAGCTAAGTCAGGTCAGGGAGGCCATTCTAGAGAATCAGGCTGCAATAGATTATTTGCTGTTGTTGTATAACCATGGTTATGAGGAATTTAAAGGAATGTGCTGTTTTAATCTTTCTGACAATTCTTAATTGATAGAAAACAACATTCAACTACTTAGGGAAACCATCTCCAAGGTAAAACAATGAGAAGGGTTTTTTGAATTTGAATTATCCAACCTAACTTCCTGGCTACTCAAACTGTCTGGGTTGCAGGAATTCCTTTTAGTTTTTATCCTGTTTTTTTTCTTGTTGCTGTTGTTGTTTTTCAGTTTGTTACCGTATAAATCATTCAAACCTGTAAATAATTTTTGTGAGTTTATTTGAGCCAAACTATCAATAATTGCAATATCTTAATGGATTGAGATAGTGCTCCAGAGAATGACAGTTTCTCACCTATTTTTATACATTGTAATCAAAGGAGGGGACGTAGGTGGGTTATATGAAATACACTGGTGATAGATTTAGAGAGGCAGGCGAAAGCAAAGCCAGGAAACCTCTGGAATTGGATAAGAAGTAAAATGATAGACACATACTTAGGTGGGTGCAGGAACAATGAACATGATAACAATGAAGGACTCTGTGGTATCTGTCCTGGTGCCCGGGCACATTAAGTTGTGCCACAAGGGGTCCAGAAAAAGGGAAATTACAAGTTACTCAGACATTTCAAGATTATGTTATCATAGATGCAAAAAGACAGATAGGCTCAGTTAAGGTAAATGTTGATCTTGTCAGTGAAGATACTGGCATAGGAGATGACTACTCACTATAACTGCTTAAGTTAAAGTTTAATTTCAGACCATTCTTTATGGTTACTTTAGGTCTTTGAGTTTGCAAGACCACCATGCAGGCCTTCCCTGAGCTGGTCAGGTTAGTATGTGGCCACTTTTATCCACAATTGTGTGAGGTTCACATGGTTGTGGGCCATGTGGGCAAATGCAAGAGAGCAGGAGCATGAGAGCCTCTGAGAAACCAGGAATGCAAGACAGTGAAAGAGCAAGATAGTTAACTCCTTAGGGAATTAAATAACTCAAATCTTACTGCTCCTGAAGTAGCCATATCTACTCTGGCCAAAGACCTGTTCCCAAGTGTGACTGACAAGGAAGTACCTTCTCTATTTCACCCAGACTTTTCTGGGCATGCCTCTATTCTTTCCCTGTCCAGTTCCCTTTCTCATTGATCTGCGGGGAATAATTGGTAAGCTTCCCTAGGGAGTACAAACTTCAGCTTAGTAACAAAGCGGCACAAATGGCAAGCTTGTAATATTTGGCCTTCCCTTCGCTCCTTTCCTGTTATTAATAACTAGGCTTGTTACAACAGTACCAGTATGATCTGATTTACATTTTTAAAAGCTTGCTTGATGAAGGATAAATAACAGAAGCACTTGGAAATACTTAAAGCTATTGACTGGAATTTGAACTAGATGCAGAGTTAGGTGAAGTTTTTTAAATTTGAGTAAGAGAACACACATAGCTCAAACAAGAAGAATAGGATCTCTGAAATGGGGTGAAAATAAAAACAGGAGATTTTGTTTTGTTTTTTAATTTTTAAGTGTTCTTTTGTAAATACATTTTTATTGATTTTAGAGAGAGAGAAAAAGAGAGAAAAAATTTGATGTGAGAGAGAAACATCGATATATTGCCTCCTGTATACACCCTGCTGGGGATCAAACCTTCAATTTGGGTATATGCCCTGACCAGGAATTGAACTGTGACTTTCTGATGCATGGGACAACTGCACCACACTGATCAGGGCAAAGACAAGAGATTTTGTATCAAGTAATTCTGAAGTGTTCGAAACAATATGTGTGCTGAAGACTTTATAGCAGCGGTTCTCAACCAGTGGGTCGTGACCCCTTTGGGGGTCGAACAACCCTTACACAGGGGTCACGTAAGACCATCGGAAAACACATATATAATTACATATTGTTTTTGTGATTAATCACTATACTTTCATTATGTTCAATTTGGAACAATGAAAATACATCCTGCATATCAGATATTTAATTATGATTCGTAACAGTAGCAAAATTACAGTTATGAAGTAGCAACAAATATAATTTTATGGTTGGGGGTCACCACAACATGGAGAACTGTATTAAAGGGTCGCGGCATTAGGAAAGTTGAGAACCACTGACCTTGTTGTGCCCAGATTTCAAAGTTCCCAAGACCTCCAGGGAGCCAGTCAGTCCAATGCAAAAGCAAAGAGTCATTTATTTCAAACCTAGGTAAGCTCCAGTGGCAGAGAGAGAGAGAGAGAGAGAGAGAGAGAGAGAGAGAGAGAGAGAGGGATGTGGTACAGGATGTGGTCATAGTGATGGCGTGCACTTCCCTTGATTATTATTGGTTAGTCCAGAGAAATCCTGGGTGTGGCTAGCAGCAGCTTCTTCCCATGAGGAAGCACATGGCACTGCCCAGAAATGGAGGACCCAAGGCAAGATGGAGGGCGCACATGGCTCTGTCCCAAGATGGAGGACCCAAGGCAAGATGGAGGGCGCAGTCCTTGTCCGGCTCCTGCTGCTGCCGCTGGAACTCGGCACAAAACAGGATGGCCCTCCCGCACAGCACCCGCTGTGAGACCCCCGAAGAGGGACCCTCACTCTGTCCCATAGATTGACGGCGACCCCAATCATCCGCAGGAGACATCACTTGATGCAATCAGCAAGAGGCTTTATTCCAGCATGCTGGGGCACAACTCGTACTCACGCAGGAGCAGAGGAGTTGGGCCCCCAGCAAGGGGTCTTTCAGCTATTTATATGCAAAAATCACACATCAGGGAGGGGTTGCATGCAGGAGGGTGTCTTGATAGGGATAGGGCATTCCTGCCTGGTGTTTTTACAACCTGTTTATCTCAAGGTTGATTGAAGCCTGGTTTACTCAGCCTGCCCTTTGTTGGGGCTATCTCCTGGAGGAACAGCCTTGGGGAGGGCGTCATTCTCTCTGTTCCTATCTCTAGTGGGGGAAGCCTAGGGAGTTGAGATAAAACAGGCAGCTAGGCCTGGCAGCTGGGCCTGTGCAGTTTGTAACATTCTTTCATTCCCCCATTTGCTTTTTGGTAAGTTCTAATCATGGAACTTTTGTCTCTAGACATTCCTTTTTGAAACTATCTTTCTGGCGGAGAGACTGGTATTGCTGCCTGAGCACTAGTACCTGCACAGCACTTATTCTTTCTCTGATAAAGATGACCAGTCGGTTTAAGATACAGGGCCCAAAAGTAAGAATTAAAAGCAATATAATAAGAGGACCCATAAGGGTGGATATGAGGGTCCACTGAGTCCTAGACTTCTCTATTTTGCCTGGGCTGTCTTAAGCCGGGTGTGATGAAGCCACGTCGGGATCCCGTCGACCTGACTGCCGTGGGGGTGGTCCTTTCAGTCCTTGGGTGGCAAATTTCTTTACCCAAGCAGTGTCACCAGGTTGGAAGGGATGAACCGGATACAGGCAGATCATCTTGGACGTGCTTCTGGTCTGCTCGCTGGGTAGACTTTAAAACCTGAAAGAACTTGAGTAAACTGGTGAGATGAGTAGTACAGGGTCTGGAAGAGTCACTAGAATCTGTAAAGGCCCCACTGGTTTTAGGGCAGCCTCCTGGGCTGCTTTGTCTGCAGCCCAGTTCCCTCCTGCTTCTGGGGAGTCAGTGCCAGTTGGCCCATCGTCCTTGCTCTGCTCATGTCTGTCTAACTGCCTACTATATTACCTCAAGGATCCTGGCTCTGAATTCTTTCAGGGAAAATGGGCGTTGAATTCTCTTCTGTAACTGCTTCGTGCTGAGGAGGGACAGAAGTTTCTCTCAGAGCCAAGAGATCCTTGCTGTCTGTCAGAGGGACGATGAGGCCTGGGCACAGAAGGAGGTGGGCTTGTGACCTGGTGGAGACAAACTGTAACAAATGGTCTGGTGGGAGGGAAAGAAAACATTTCAGTTTTAATAACCTCTGTTGAAATAGGATTTTTCTTCTTAAAACTCCTCTATGGCTATCAAAAAGCCAAATCAAGACCAATTTATTTACTGTATTCAATTTGGCCTGATGTTTGCATAAACATAACAAGAATGGTAACCGACTACCTTTGCTGGAATTTCATGACTGAATCTTAATGTGCCCCGTAGGGCCAGGAAGCCAAGCCATCCAGCTGCCATCAGGCCTGCCTGCTGTATCTGCTGCCCATTGTCCTTGCTTCAAGGCCCTTCTCAGCAGCTCTCCTACTCATCGCGGCCCAGAGTGCATGGGGGTTCTGCCGGGATGCAGAGGCATCCTTATTGCTCCCCTTCTACTCTGACCAACCACCAGCGATGGTAGGGCATGGGCCTGACGTTCCAGCACCAGCCATCTTCAGGGCTCCCGAGCAGGATACCAGGCTTTTCCTGTGGCACTTTTATTGGCTTCAAGTCTTCAGAGCTCAGATAGGGCTCCTTAAAATATGATACTCCAGTCAAAGTTTCCATTAAATAAAACCACTACTGGAAACCAGTCTTACTGAATTTATGCAAAGAAGTGCATTGCCATGATTTATTAAGCATTGCCAAATTTCAGAGGAATTACATAAGGAGAAAAAGCCACTGACCTGCCTTAACATCTTCTGATTTTCCTTGTAACTGTTGGATTTCTTTTATCATTTTCCCTAAGTACTTTGGCATAACTATTTACCCTCTGTTTAGGGAGGCAGAATGTAAATTATTTACTCTCTCTGGCTTACTGGCCTGTACCATTTGATTAATTTCCTTTTAACATTTCTCTTCTCCTTCTTATCACATACACAACCTTTCTAAATTTTATACTTTCAAATTAGCCTTTCAACTTCTTTCTATGTCCTTCAAAAATGCATAACCATGCCTCAGACCTTCTACTCAGTAATTCCTTATTCCTAGAAACCTCAATCCTTTATAGCCAGTATTTCTTAGATTACTAAGAGTAGGTGCTTCCTTCTCTATGAAATTTCAAGTATACTGTATCAGTCTAATTTAGTCTTGGAAGGGTTAAAGAGAACAAAACGGGTCAGAGAGAAACTTACTGTGCTTAGCAGCTTGTGGCCTTGAGTCTAGCAGATAAGCAAAAATCAACAGAAAACTATCTCTCCCTGCTCTCCCCATTGACGCCCCCCCTTTTTCTGTATTAACTATTTCCTCAGCTTCTCTCTCTCCTAGATTTTTCCTTCTTTAAGCCCCAGAGGCTCAAATTCTTCTCCTTTTCTACTACTTTTGACCTCTCTGCCTATCCTCCTGTCCTTGAGCCTAGGGCTCCTCCATCTCAGCAGGCTGAGAGCCTACTACCCTATCTAGTGAACTTTACCACCACTACCCCATCTCACACCCGCTCCGGAGCAGTTTTCAGCTCTCTTCCTCCCACAGTTAGAGCGGATGCTGTCCCCAACAGAGACCTACTGTAAATCTATCAGGAAGGGCAGGTAAGTCGCAGGTCTCGGGACCACATGATAAAAATCCAGCAGTCCCTCTCCCTCACCCTACACAGGCTATGAGAAAATGTACTAATCTTAACCTAACAAGCCTTTGTTTAAACTTCTTTGGGTTGCAACCTTATACCTTTAAATTAACCCTAGACTTTTAAGATTTTAACCTAACACAGCAAAATTATACCTCAGGGCAAAGCAATTAAAAGTTCTCTACTTTCTTCCCCTTAAAGCAGGGTTTGCCCTATCTTTAAACAAACAACAGAAAGAGATAACAAATACTCTCATGTGTATAGCCAGACAGCACAAAGTAGCTTTCGCTTTACACAGACTCTCACACTTACATTCATGCACCAGACAGTCCAAGTTTTTGACTTCTACCAAATGTTTTTCAGACTAATTGCCAAAGGGAGCTCTATGGCTTCCCAGGAGGTGATCAAGCTCCCCTTCCACTCACTTGGAGTGGGCCTGACTGGTAGGGGGTCGACAAAGACGACTGACCCTAACCCATTTTGACAAAGACAAAGACAAAGACAACAAACAACAAAGACACCTAAGAACAGCCTTCCGACCCCGCGGAAGAAAAACTGAAAAAAAAGCCAGATGGGGGCTTTTACACCCCCCCACATGGGGGCTCAAGGCGTCCCTTGACTCCCCCTCTTCCCTTGGGGCGTCCCCCAGGGCTGCAACCTGTGGTCCTCCAGGCACGTCTACCGACCACTGTTCGGCCACTCTCACGAGTTGCTGAACGGCTGCCAAACCAAAAGCGCGCACTCAAATCCAGACCGCTTAACAAACACAAGACAAAGACAAACAACTTGGAGTACCCCTCCTTACCTCCAAGGTCAGCTCCGCGGATGAGGGGTGGTCGTCTAATCCCGGACGAGCCCCCAAATGTGAGACCCCCGAAGAGGGACCCTCACTCTGTCCCATAGATTGACGGCAACCCCAATCATCCGCAGGAGACATCACTTGATGCAATCAGCAAGAGGCTTTATTCCAGCATGCTGGGGCACAACTCGTACTCACGCAGGAGCAGAGGAGTTGGGCCCCCAGCAAGGGGTCTTTCAGCTATTTATATGCAAAAATCACACATCAGGGAGGGGTTGCATGCAGGAGGGTGTCTTGATAGGGATAGGGCATTCCTGCCTGGTGTTTTTACAACCTGTTTATCTCAAGGTTGATTGAAGCCTGGTTTACTCAGCCTGCCCTTTGTTGGGGCTATCTCCTGGAGGAACAGCCTTGGGGAGGGCGTCATTCTCTCTGTTCCTATCTCTAGTGGGGGAAGCCTAGGGAGTTGAGATAAAACAGGCAGCTAGGCCTGGCAGCTGGGCCTGTGCAGTTTGTAACATTCTTTCACCGCAGCTGGCCTGCGGGCAGACTGGGACTCCAGCGCATCTGGGCGGCACAGGCCCAGCAAACGGGGTGCGGCCGGTGGAGAGGCCCAGCTCTGGAGGAGCGGCATCCACTCGGAGCAGGCCCGGCCCATGGGGCCGGTGCACTGCAGCATGGCGGCCTCCCCCAGCTAGGGCACTCGCCCCACTCCGCTGCCGCCGCTGCTGCACTGGGCCCGGTCTGGGGGGCAGTGGGCGGGTGGCAGCCCGCGCCGGGCTCCCGCCGTGGGCCCGGGAGCCAATGCGCGCCCCCATGGGGCCCGGCGGTCGGCCCATGCAGGCCCCGGTCCCCCTGACCGGGCCCTAAGGGCCGCATGGACCCCTGGCCCCAGCACGGGCAAGCGGGGATCCGACCACGGGGGAAGGGAGGAAAGAGCCAGGCGGTGAGGCCTTCTGCTCCCATGACCTCCCCCGTGGTTGGTCGCCGCCCGGCCCCAACCCTCGGCCCGCCACCGGCCACCACGCAGCCGGTCCAGACACTCGGACCCGCTCCGGGGAGGCCAGGCCCTACGGGCGCGGAGGGATTTCAGAGCCAGACTCCTCCTCCCGCACCGCCCGGAGAGGTGGGCGGCACGCCTTTCATTCCCCCTTTGTCTTGGAACTTCTGGCTCAATCATGAGACGGACTGCAATTCTATTCCACCAAAACTATCAACTGAACTCTCCCTATAAGGTTAACAAATGGTCCGGTGGAAGTTAAAGAAACCATTTTAGATTTAATAACTTCTATTGAAATAGGATCTTTCTTCTTAGAATTCCTCCATGGTTATCATAAAAAACCATATCAAGATTTAGTATTATTTGCCTTGAAGAGGCTCAAGCATTCCTGTTTGTTAGGCTAGGTTTAAATTTAGAGTCTATTGAACTAAGCCTCCGTTTTTCTGGGCACCATTTTCAGCTGGACCAAGTCTCTTCTGTTATTTGGTTCCTGGTCTGGGCTGGGCATGGGAAGCAAGAAGCAGCCACAGGGACAGGAGACCTTCCTCAGAAGGGGCGAGTGTTCAAGCCCCTGCACCATTGGGGGGGGGGGGTGAGGATCTGTGCCTCACTTCTGTTGAACCCCAAGTTCTCTCCTACTGGCCCTTGGCTGTGGCTGTCTTAGGTCACCCCACCTCTGTGGTGTCTTACCCGTCTCTGACTACCAACCATCTCTGGGCCAAGTAGGGTGATGTGAGGTTCAGTTCTGTCTCCTTGTTAGCCTATGCCCCCTGTGGCGTCCACGCCCAGCACCCGCGTTGGGTTCCCCTCGCCTGCTGGCGGGGCCCCGGCATTGATCACATCTCTTGGGAAACCCAGGTTTCTTCTCCAGAGAGGGCCCAGCTTACGCCATTGGGCAAGAGACAGATCCATGGTACCAGCTTTTCATAAACCCAGCTTGAACGGAGAGCTCAGACAACAGCTGTAGACAATTGGGATCCTCTTGGCAATACAGAATGCTTAAGTGCCCTCCCAGGAGGGAATAAATCCCTTCACATATCGCCAGATTCCGGAGGAATTACATAAGGAGAAGAACATACTGATCTACTCTAAGATTTTCTGACTTTCCTTGCTAATTCCTTTTCATGGATTTAAAACAAAACAGTAACTGTTGGCATAAATCCTTCTACCCATGCATAACTATGCCCCAGACCTTCTATTCTAAACAGGCTTTTTTCCCAGCTTTACTACCCCTGACATGGGCATGGTGACTCAGGCCTGCAAGGCAGTATACAGGCTGCCAACTGTTAGCTGTCTCTCAACAGATTCCAAAACCTGATGGGCACCCCTTCCTGCCCAGTTGGGCACCTGCCCCCTTGGCAGCTAGACACCCTTTACTTTTGGGGGTCACCCCATACAGCTCCCTTCCAAGACAGCCAACACACACTCAAACCTGCAAAAGAATCAAAGGTTAATATAACATATCAATACAAGGAAACATCATGGCCGCTTTAGGCAGCCAAATCTTCTGCTACTAAACATGTGTCCCCATAAATTGTCCTTGTCTCTTTGGAGCCTTGTCCATGAAGATGCAGGCATTATCTAAGTGTATTACACAGTATTGTGGGGGCTCCTGGTGACAGGAGTGATCGCGAGTCATGTTACCAGCATCAGGCAGGTCAAGCATGCCGTAGCTTGAGCTTGAGCGGGTTGCATTGATCTCCATCGATGCTCCATTTGGTGATGAAGTCTTTCCGGGTCATGGATGGATCCGCTGACTGGACGTGAGTGTGATGGATCCAGGTCGCGACGCCATCTACCTTGAGAGCGGTGGGGGTCGTCAGCACCACAGTGTAGGGACCCTTCCGACGTGGTTCTAGGGTCTCCCGGCGGTGCCTTCTAATGTAGACCCAATCTCCTGGTCTGTAGCTGGGGAATAGCGCCTCTATCTGCCTTGCATCCCCAGAGGGCTGCTTGTCTGGCCCCAGATCTATAGAGGGCCGGCCTACCCTAGTGGCAACATAGGAACAGCAGGACTGGCGGATGTCGCAAGGTCCTGCAGGTTCTCCCCCTCTCTCCCTGAAGGACCGGGGGAGCCTTTCCCTTCTGGGGCCCGGCCAAAAGAATTGCCTGTCTCTGTCCCAAGTTTCCCCTCGGGAGGCATGCCCTCATCCACCGGGGTTTCTTGGACAATATGTCAATCTAAACCTGAATATAAGGAATTTGATCAGGATGCCCTGGGCGGCCGTATATGACATAATGGACCCGGTAGGCAGCGGTCAGATCAAAAGACCCTGCATCCGGCCACCCTTCCTGGAAAGTGGGCCACTCCCATTCACAGAATCGCTGTAAATCAAAATCATTAACATTATAACTTTTAAATCTACCCCAGAACTTCAGTTTAATACAGTAAATTACAACCCAGGTAAGAGCAATTGATAGACAGAAATCTTTATTAACTAAGTAGGCTGATTCCCTTTAACAGTGAGCAAAAGACTCTGAGAAAAAATAATTCTCGCAGCTGCAAGAGGCTTTGAAGACTATTAAAGGGGCCAGCCCAAACGTTCAGCCAAGCGTATCAACAGAAAGCAGAATAAATCAAAGTAGCTTTTACTTCACACAGACCACTAATGATTTACACTTTCTTAGTAGACCAGCCCAGGCTGGAGCTGTATCTAGTCCTCCTTCTCTGTAGTAATCTGGCTAGTCCCAAACAAACAAACTTTTTCCCGACCCCATGATGATCGGTGGTGAGAGACAGACAAGGGCGGGGGTGACCTGTTTTCACAGATCCTCATGCAGATGCCCGCCTGGCCGCGTCCCTTGGGAGCTTAGATTCGTCGTAGCTAAGGTGCACCCGTATAAACCCCGGGCCTGGTCACTTCCACATGGGGGTGAGTCACTGTTATGCCATATGACGAATCGCGGAACCGCAGGTTGGGGCCCACTCGGGCTCCGTAACCGAAGTCATGGAGCCACACAAAGGAGAGGAGAGGGCAGGCCCCCTCCCTCCACACTCACACACTTTCACCAGACATTCACTCAGAGTTTAAACAATCCACCCGATTCCTAACAATTTCCCAATTCCTGAGGGAGCTCTATAGCTTCCCGGGAGGTGATCAAGCTCCCCTTCCACTCACCCGGAGTGGGCCTGACTGATAGGGGGTCGACGAAGATGACTGACCCTATCCCATTTGACAGAGACAAAGACAACAAAGAACAAAGACAAAATAAATCAGCCAAATGCAACCTAAGGTTGCCCGGAACCTGCAGCTTGCTCCCTGAAGTCCTGAAAATTTTCAAACAACATTGCAGCAGGGTGTACACAGTAGCAGACAACTTTTTGACAATAAACACCAAGACAAACAAATACCAGACAGACAAACCCAGTGCAGCCTACAGCCGCACGAACCAGGGACCCCGGCCACCGTCGTGGCCGCGGGTCAGGACCAGGAGTACCGCTGAGTCCAGCCCTCCATATAGGTCCTTCCGTGGGACGTCCCAATTCCAGTTTAACGACCAGTCCTTACCTCTCTCGAGAGTCCAGGTGGCTCGGTTTCCGAATTGAAAGTTTTTGGGTGGACTGGAGGCCTCCTCGGTAGTCGTAATCCACAGGTGTGGGGTATCTCGCTGTGTGCCCAGCGACAAGTGGGGGAGGGCCTCCTGCCCTAAACAAGGGGTCCCTCTCACCCCTGCCGGGGGAGAGCCTCCTGCCTTGAAGAGGGGGTCCCTCTCCTCCCCGCCGGGGGAGAGCCTCCAGCCCTAAACAAGGGGTCCCTCTCCTCCCTGCTGGGTATCTCGCTGCGGGCCTCCAAATGTTATGGGTTGGCTCAACGAGATAGACCACCGACTCAGAATTTAAATTTAAGAGCCTTTTATTAAGCTGGCCAGCTGACCACAGTGCCTATCTCCCTGGAACAAAAAGTCTGCCACCGGTCTTTCTGAACCTCTGCACTGAGGTCCCTGGCTCTTTCCCTTACCTCTCTGAAATGATCGACCATAATGCTTAAAAAGTAGTTTGAGTCTGTCCCATAATGTCCGTCCAGTGAGTCCACAAAATAAAACCAAAAAGACACAAACACAAACAACAAACGGGCCCAAAAATACAGTCTTCCAACTCCGTGGAAGCAGAACCAAAACAGGCTTCCAATTCCATGGAAGCCAAACCTGAAAGCTAGACAATGGCCTTATACCAAACTAGCTAGCAGGAGCGACCTGCTTTCCGCGAGGGGCATATCCATCCTTCTGAGGGGCATATCCATCCCTCCTGGGGGGGCGGAACGTCTTCCAACTCGCCCCCGCCTGTGGTCTTTTTCGGGCGCGTCCGCCTAGACCCCTCAGGCAATTACAGATTCCAGAAACGAGCTCACACCGAACAGAACACACAACAAACAACAACACACCTACCGCGTGGTCAGTCAGACTCTTCGGACTGGGGGTCCCTCAATGGTCCTGGGAATCCCAGGCGAGCCCCCAAAATGTTGTGCCCAGATTTCAAAGTTCCCAAGACCTCCAGGGAGCCAGTCAGTCCGATGCAAAAGCAAAGAGTCATTTATTTCAAACCTAGGTTTGGCTCCCCTGCCACACTCACCGATGCAACGGTAAGCTCCAGTGGCCAAGAGAGAGAGAGGCCTGATGGGACAGGGGGTTTTAAAGGGGGGTGGAGTGAGGGCAGGAGAGGGGACTGTGGGCCCCACCGATTGGCCAGGCGCGAGTCGGTACAGGATGTGGTCATAGTGATGGCGTGCACTTCCCTTGATTATTATTGGTTAGTCCAGAGAAATCCTGGGTGTGGCTAGCAGCAGCTTCTTCTCGTGAGGAAGCACATGGTGTGAGACCCCCGGAGAGGGACCCTCACTCTGTCACACAGGTCAACGGCGACCCCAATCAACCGCAGGAGACGTCACTTGATGCAAACCGCAAGAGGCTTTATTCCAGCATGCTGGGGCTCAACTCCTACTCACGCAGGAGCAGAGGAGTTGGGCGCCCAGCAAGGGGTCTTTCAGCTATTTATATGCAAAAATCACACATCAGGGAGGGGTTGCATGCAGGAGAGGAGAACAAAGAAATTCCAAAGGGTCTGGTTTGTGTCTTGATAGGGATAGGGCATTCCTGCCTGGTGTTCTCACAACCTGTTTCTCTCAACGGTTGATTGAAGCCCGGTTTACTCAGCCTGCCCTTTGTTAGGGCTATCTCCTGGAGGAACAGCCTTGGGGAGGGTGTCATTCCCTCTGTTCCTATCTCTAGTGGGGGAAGCCTGGGGAGTTGAGATAAAACAGGCGGCTAAGCCTGGCAGCTGGGCCTGTGCAGTTTGTAACATTCTTTTATTCTTTCAATGGCACTGTCCCAAAATGGAGGACCCAAGGCAAGATGGAGGGCGCACATGGCTCTGTCCCAAGATGGAGGACCCAAGGCAAGATGGAGGGCGCAGTCCTTGTCCGGCTCCTGCTGCTGCCGCTGGAACTCAGCACAAAACAGGATGGCCCTCCCGCACAGCACCCGCAGCTGGCCTGCGGGCAGACTGGGACTCCAGCGCATCTGGGCGGCACAGGCCCAGCAAACGGGGTGCGGCCGGTGGAGAGGCCCAGCACTGGAGGAGCGGCATCCACTCGGAGCAGGCCCGGCCCATGGGGCCGGTGCACTGCAGCATGGCGGCCTCCCCCAGCTAGGGCACTCGCCCCACTCCGCTGCCGCCGCTGCTGCACTGGGCCCGGTCTGGGGGGCAGTGGGCGGGTGGCAGCCCGCGCCGGGCTCCCGCCGTGGGCCCGGGAGCCAATGCGCGCCCCCATGGGGCCCGGCGGTCGGCCCATGCAGGCCCCGGTCCCCCTGACCGGGCCCTAAGGGCCGCATGGACCCCTGGCCCCAGCACGGGCAAGCGGGGATCCGACCACGGGGGAAGGGAGGAAAGAGCCAGGCGGTGAGGCCTTCTGCTCCCATGACCTCCCCCGTGGTTGGTCGCCGCCCGGCCCCACCCCTCGGCCCGCCCCCGGCCACCATGCAGCAGGTGGGGACACTGGGACCCGCTCTGAGGAGGCCAGGCCCTATGGCGGGCGTGGAGGGATTTCAGAGCCCAGGGGCCAGACTCCTCCTCCCGCACCGCCCGGATAGGTGGGCGGCGCGCCTTTCAACCTAAGAAAAACTTGAGGTCCAGTGATGTTTGGGTTCCTTGGCTGGGTAGAGAATCAAGGTGCCACAAAACCCAGGGATAGAATTAAAAATGTCAGAACCCCGCTGTTGGGGAATTGAGATTAATCCTGATCTATCCTTTCCTTTTAATAGTTAAGCATCTACCATTACTGCTATTACACTGCAGGTTATGGACCCTGGCAGCAGAGTCTCAGTTTCAGTACCCTTTCCCTCCATATTTCTTATTTTTTTTTAAAATATATTTTATTGATTTTTTACAGAGAGAAAGGGAGAGAGATAGAGAGTTAGAAACATCGATGAGAGAGAAACATCGATCAGCTGCCTCCTGCACATCTCCTACTGGGGATGTGCCCGCAACCCAGGTACATGCCCTTGACCGGAATCGAACCTGGGACCTCTCAGTCCGCAGGCCGACGCTCTATCCACTGAGCCAAACCGGTTTCGGCTTTTTCAAGGTTCTTTTTTTTTTTTTTTTTTTTCATATTTCTTATTTTGACTGGTTCTCCATCCAGCTCTTTCTCTATGCAGTTTTAAACAAAAGGGAGTTAAAATAGAAATTATAAACAGCCGTGTCACAACCCCTGGACAGGCCATGGCCAGTCAATGATCTAGGAAAGCGATTTTCAATGTTTTTTGATCTCACGGTGGACATAAACTAATGACTAAAATTTTGTGGTGCACCAAATATATATTTTTTGCTGATCAGACAAAAAGTTGGTATAATTTTATTTATGCTGAATGACTATTGTTGTGGTGGTTGGTTTTTGTTTGTTTATTTTTTAAATATATTTTATTTTTAATATATTTTATTGATTTTTTTACAGAGAGGAAATGCGAGGGATAGAGAGTTAGAAACATCGATCAGCTTCCTCTTGCACAACCCCTTCTGGGGATGTGCCCGCAACCAAGGTACAACATGCCCTTGACCGGAATCTAACCTGGGACCCTTGAGTCTGCAGGCTGACTGACGCTCTATCCACTGAGCCAAGCTGGTTAGGCTGTTTGTTTGTTTTAATGTAAGGGAAAGAGGTCAGTACACCTGACTAAATAGGTTTTGCATGTTTTAAAAATTCTCCTAGCACGCCAATTGGAAGTCACTGTTCTAGTGGACCGTGTTCACCCTGCGGTCACCCTCCCCTACCTCCATCCTTCAGAATCCAGGTGCCTCAGCTAGGGCTCCACTTCCAGCTTTGGACACGAAACTCCCATTAAAAGGAGGCCGGTGGATTCGGGAGAAGGAGGAGCAGGAAAGAATCAGGAGAGGAAATTGGGGGATGGGCAGCAGAAGGGGTCCGGCCAATGAAGAAGGGGCGGGGGCGGGACTTGCGGGGTGGGGCCCGCCAGTCACTGAGTCGCGCAATGGCTCCTGGGAGTCTACGCAGAGGCCGTTGCCGCGGCGTCAGCGGGAGTGCGAGGTCCGCCATATTTGAAGAGGAGCGGGCGGGGACTGCCTAAGCCCCAACCTCGCCCGCACTCTGCCCGTTAGGGGCTCTGTTAAGCCCCAGCCCTCCTGCCTCCTCCAGCTACCAGGCCTCTCTGGAGTTCGCTCTCAGCGCCTCCACGGAGGCAGCCTCCAGAGCTGACAGGCCACAGCGGGATCAGCGGCCACGGAAAGGTGAAGCGACTGCTGAGGGAAACTCCGCCGATAGCCCCTCCGAGAAAAACTAAAGAGGTGAGGGGGCGCCGGTGGCCACGGGAGGCCGGAGTCAGCGCCAGGCTTCTGACCTTATGCCCGCGAGTCGCGACCCGGGTCTCGGCAGGTTTTCTTTCCGTGGTTTGGGGACGGACGTTGGTCGGTCTCCCTCTTGCCTTTGCGCACTGTGACTGGGGTGAATTCGCCTGGGTTGGGCATTGAGGTGCCCCATCCCCCTGAGGCCAATAGCTGGATCTGACGCAGTAGTGAGGCTAAGGGGCGGATAACTGTTTCTTCTCCTTCCCAGTACCTGAGCGGCAGACCCGCCATTGGCCTGGAAGGTCCGAGGGGGCGGGGCGGGGGGGGGGGAAGCTCACAGTGCGTGTGCGAGGCCGCCGCTGTGGGAGTGTGTCCTTAGTTTTTAGTATAAAGGAGAATGGCTGCTGGCTCTGTCTTGTCCTCTCTGGGTCCGGGAGCTAACCGCTCCATTTACCTGCTTTGCAGCGCAGCCAACCTAGGAGAGACGCTAAGCTGGTCTCGTGGTTAAACTTCAGCCAAATCTCACTGCCTATGTGCAGGTGTTTGAAATAGAGCCGGGCCCCAAGAACGTCTGACATTGGTCACCTCCCACGATAGCCTCATTCTTATGGGACATTGGCTTTGATGTATGCCTTTTTTAAATGATTGTAATTTTAATTGCAGCTGTGGGACAGATATTTTATGGAATCCCGTGGAATAGTGTGAAAACTAAAATTTACACAGGAACTTAAAAACTGAGAACGTTTGTTATTTTATGAAATTACGTTAAACTTTGTTTGAATTTTCCACTGTGCAGTTACTCCTACAGGTGTTTGAATAACAATATAGATTTTAAAGTTAATTTAGCAATTTGTACATGTGTTTTATATTTATCCTCTGTTTTAAGAGGGGGGGTATTTTGTATTTTCTTACCGTAAAACACATTCATTCTATAAATCCACATAACATTTGTATGTTTTTGCTTTAAAGAAGGAATTTTGGGTGCTTTCATTAGAAACATTTTTAATAGATCTTTTCTTAGATTTTATCATTAGAAGTTACTTTGTAAGAACCTAGTTAATTAAAAGTTAGGGTGGGTGTCTTAAACCATACTTTTGAATTTAAAAGAAAACTGTAAACTCTTACATGTTCCTTGCTGCCTAAATTAATGAACTGCCATTTGGCCTCCACAAATCTGTAAGTTATTTTAAGACTTTTTTTTCCTAAGGGGTCAATATTTCCCTGTTCAAAAACTCATGCATGTGAGTTGGTTGATTTGTTTGGAGGATATTTTTCTATTGGTTTTTAGAGGGAGGGAAACACCGATGTGAGAGAAATACATCGAGTGGTTGTCTCCTGCTGGAGCCCTGACCAAGGCCTGCAAAGTGGGGAGAGGGAGCCTGCAACCGAGGCTTGTGTCCTTGACTGGAATCAAACCCGGGACCCTTCAGTCCACAGGCGACCCTCTACCCACTGAGTCAAACTGACTAGGGCCATGCATGAGGTTTTAATTTTAATGTTTCAAACTTTATTGTTATGGTGGGAAGAATGAAAGCCTGAAGTATTTGCAATTAGTGTTCAGGAGTTACCTGAAAAAGCGTTTTATTTCTCTGACTTAGAGATAAGGTTTTAAAATTATAAATTTATTTTTCTTAGTCTTTCCCTATGCAAATTTAATTTATCATCATGATTTTTAGTTGTTTTTTTTGTTAGTCTTACTAATATTTGATTTTTTTCTAAACTTGGAGGGAATTTCTGTAGCAAATAAATAATAGCAAAACATTACATTTGCGAGTGAGTGCTAAAGAAGTAATTTTTAAGAAAAGATTCTTAACCCTGGGCGGTTTTGCTCAGTGGATAGAGCGTTGGCCTGCGAACTGAAAGGTCCCAGATTCAGTTCTGGTCATGGGCACATGCCTGGGGTATGGGCTCGATCCCCAGTGGGGGTCTTGCAGGAGGCAGCCGATTCATGATTCTCTTTGATTGTGGATGTTTCTATCGCTCTCTCCCTATTCCTTCCTCTCTGAAGTCAATAAAAATATATTTTTTTAAAAAAAGAAAAGATTCTTACCTTTAACTGCATTATTGGATAGATATGATCAAGTAGGATTTTCCCTGAGGCCTTTTTTCTTCTAGGATCTTGAAATGCATTTCTAATATCTCAGTAAGATATCATACTCTTTGTTTATTTCTCTAAGTAGATACATTTTTTTGATGAGGTATTTTTAATGTAGCTTACAATTTTTAAAATTGGATGTTGTCATAAAATTTTAATATTCTAAATTTAGCTGGACAAATGTACTTTTCTTTTAGCTTTTAATATTTTTTCATTTGTTTTAGCATGATAATGTGGAAACCTCTGTTTTTTTAGGCCAAATGAAAGATACTTATTTTAAATTTAGGCAAAGGGATTGGTACTTATAAGGTCGGAAAACAGTCCATCCCATATGGCTCAGTGGTTGAGCATCAACCTATGAACCAAGAGGTAAACGTTAGATTCCTGGTCAGGGCACATTTTGGGGTCGTGGGCTTGATCCTCAGTGCAGGAGGCAGCTGATCAGTTATTTTTATTATTGCTGTATCCATCTCCCTCTTCCTTCCTCTCTGAAATCAGTAAATATATATATACTAGAGGCCCGGTGCACAAAAATTTGTGCACTCGGGGGGGGGGGGGGGGGGGTAAGGGGAAGTCCCTCAGCCTGGCCTGTGACCTCTCGCAGTCTGGGACCCCTCGGGAGATGACGCCCTGCTGGCTTAGACCTGCTCCCAGGTGGCAGAGGGCAGGCCCAATCCCTAGGTGCAGCCCCTGGTCAGGCTCAGAGCAGGGCCGATTGGGGAGTTGGGGTGCCTTCCCCTGTCATGCACAGAGCAGGGCAGATTGGGAGGTTGTGATGCCACCCCTAGTCACGCTCAGGGTAGGGCTAATTGGGGGGGGTGGGGCACCGCTCCCTGTCACACTCAAGGCAGGGTCAATGGGGAGGTTGTGGCACCACCCCTGTCACGCACAGAGCAGGGCCAATCGGGGTTGGGGCGCTACCCCCTGTCACGCACAGAGCAGGGCTCATCAGGGGGTTGGGGAGCTCCCCCCTATCAGGCACAGAGCAGGGCTGATCAGGTGGTTGGGGCGCCTTCCCCTGTCACAAACAGAGCAGGGCAGATAGAGAGGTTGTGGCCCCACCCCCTGTCACACACAGAGCCGCAGGGCGATCAGGGGGTTTGGGCGCTGCCCCCTGTCATGGTGATCCCGGTGCCGGGAGGCCTCTCGGCTCCGCTGATTCCGGTGCTGGGAGGCATATTACCCTTTTACTATATAGAATAGAGGCCTGGTGCATGTGTGGGGGCTGGCTGGTTTGCCCTGAAGGGTGTCCTGGATCAGGGTGGGGGTCCCCACTGGGGTGCCTGGCCAGCCTGGATGAGGGGATGATGGCTGTTTGTAGCTGGTCACACACCCTTCAGGGTGGGGGTCCCCACTGGGGTGCCTGGCCAGTCTGGGTGAGGGGCTGAGGGCTGTTTTCAGGCTGGGGGTGACTGAAGCTCCCAACTGCTCCTATCTAATAAAAGAGAAACAAGGTAATTAGCATACGACCGCTACCCTTCCCATTGGCTAATCAGGGCGATATACAAATTAACAAAGATGGCGGTTAACCACCAACAAAGATGGTGGTTAATTTGCATACATAGGTGCAGTGATGGGAGGCCATAGGGGAAGGACGGTGATTGGAAACACAGGTGGCAGGCAAGAGCTGGGAGGCACTGCCCCTGGCCCTGAATTGGAGAACCGGCCGTCTTTGCCTGCCCCCCTGCCGGTGATCGGAGAAGCCATAGCGGGGCACAGAAGAGGCTGGTGCCCGCCTCTTCCCTGGCTGCCCCTGCCAGGGATGAGCAACTGGAGATCCCACAGCAGGAAAGGGGGGCCTGCAGCCAGCCCCCCTGTGTGCCTGCCCGTGGGATCACAGCTGCGATCGCGGACCAGGAAAGGGGGTCCTGCAGCCAGCCCCCATGTGCCCCTGCCCCTGGGTCACCCCGGCGATCCCACAGCAGGAAAGGGGGGCCTGCAGCCAGCCTCCATGTGCGTCTGCCCGTTGGATCGCCCTAATGTGCCCTGACCAGCCCCCATGTGCACCTGCCCCTAGGTCGCCACGGCAGTCATGGAGCAGGAAAGGGGGGCTTCTAGCCAGCCCCCCTGTGCGCCTGCCCATGGGATCACCCCGGAGATCATGGAGCAGGAAAGAGTGGCCTCTAGCCAGCCCCCGGTGTGCCTGCCCGTGGGATCGCATCACGGAGCAGGACAGGGGGGCCTGCAGCCAGCCCCCATGTGCCCCTGTCCCTGGTCGCTGCAGCATCATGGAGCAGGAAAGGGGGGGCCTCTAGCCAGCCCCCCTGTGCGCCTGCCCATGGGATCGCCCCAGAGATCATGGAGCAGGAAAGGGGGGCCTCTAGCCAGCCCCGATGTGCGCCTGCCCCTGGGTCGTCCCTGGGATCATGGAGCAGGAAAGGGCAGCCTCTAGCCAGCCCCCATGTGCGCCTGCCCCTGGGTTGCCGCTGCGATCCCCTAGCAGGAAAGAGTGGCCTCTAGCCAGCCACCATGTGCGCCTGCCCCTGGGTCGCCACGGTGATCACGGAGCAGGAAAGGGGGGTCTGCAGCCAGCTCCCCTGTGCCCCTGCCCCTAGGTCGCCACAGCGATCCCACAGCAGGAAAGGGGCGCCTGCCCGTGGGGTCGCTGTGGCGATCACAGAGCGGGAAAGGGCGGCCTGCAGCCAGCTCCCGTGTGCGCCTGCTCCTGGGTCGCCACTGCGATCCCTAGCAGGAAAGGGCGGCCTCTAGCCAGCACCCCTGTACACCTGCCCATGGGATTGCCCTGGAGATCATGGAGCTGGAAAGGGCAGCCTCTAGCCAGCCCCCATATGCGCCTGCCCGTGGGATCACAGCGGCAATCACGGAGCAGGAAATGGGGGACCTGCAGCCATCCCCTGTGTGCACCTGCCTGCCCATGGGATCGCGGATGGGATCCCACAGCAGGATAGGGCAGCCTGCAGCCAGCCCCCCTGTGCGCCTGCCCCTGGGTTGCCCTGGTGATCCCACAGCAGGAGAGGGCGGCCTGCAGCCAGCCCCCCGTGGGCCTGCCCCTGGGTTGCCCTGGTGATCCCACAGCAGGAGAGGGCGGCCTGCAGCCAGCCCCTGTGTGCGCCTGTCCCTGGGTCACCATGGCGATCCCACAGCAGGAAAGGGCGGCCTGCAGCCAGCCCCTGTGTGCGCCTGTCCCTAGGTCGCTCTGGCTGTCTCACAGCAGGAGAGGGCGCCCCACCCTGGCCACAGCTCAAGGGAGAGTACAACATGCAGTGGAGGCCAGGAGCCTGAGAGATCAACAGAGAGGGGCGCCTCCCAGGTGTGGCTGGGGACAGGCCCCCAGCAGACACACACACACACACACACACACACACACACACACACACACGACGCCTGCACCGAGCCTCTGCTGCCAGACTCTGGCCATCAGTAGGACATCTGAGGGCTCCCGGACTGAGGGGCTGGCTTGGCTGAGGGAACCCCATCCCCCACTGCATGAATTTCGTGCACCGGGCCTCTAGTATTTAATAAAGGAAAACAGTTATATCTTTTGGTTGCAAAGCAAGTTGGGGTTTTTTTTTTAACACCTTTATTGAGATACTAGAGGCTCAGTGCACAAAGCGGGGGCAAGGGGGGGGTTTCTCAGCCCAGCCTGTGCTCTCTCGCAGTCCAGGAGCCCTCAGGGGATGCCCGACTGACAACTTAAGCCTGCTCCTGGCTTCCGGCTGAGCAGTGTTCCCCTGTGGGAGCACACAGCCCCTGTGTTGAGCATCTGCCCCTGGGTGATCAGTGCACATCATAGCAACCGATCATTCTGCCATTTAGTCAATTTGCATATTAGCCTTTTATTATATAGAACTAGAGGCCCAATGCATGAAAATTCATGCAAGAGTAGGCCTTCCTTCCCCCACCCTGCTGCCAGCAACAGCTTTCCTCTGGGACCCGGGCTTCCCTCCTCCAGCACCTGGAACCTGGGCTACTTCCCTCCTTTGGCTGCCAGCAGGCAGCTGGGACTCAGGCTGGCTTCTCTTGTCCGGCTGCCGGCAGGCAACTGGGACCCAGACTGGATTCCCTCCTCGGGCCACTCGCAGGCACCCAGGACCCGGGCTGGCTTCTCTCCTGCCCTGGCTTTGTCAGGAAGGATGTCCAGAATGATGTCCGGTCTAATTAGCATAACCTTATATTATAGATACTTTTTGTGTACCACTAAATTTACTTATACTCTGTGCAATTACACAATTTTTAGAAATTTATAGAGTTGTGAAAACAACACCCTAAACCAGTTTTGAATATTTTTATCACTACTCTTCTGCTTAGTTTCTCATTCTCTTCCCTAATCTTCACTTTAGCCCCAGGGAATTTCTAGTTTACTTTGTATTACTGTGTATTTGTTTACCTTAGATGTTCTCATAATAGATTATAACAATATGTAGTATCTTTTTTTATTTTATTTAATTACCAGCTAAGGACATATACAATTTTTTTACTGAGGAATGAGGAATGGAGAGGGAGGAATAGGCAAACATCAATAGCTTGCCTTCCACAAGCACTCCAGGGATTTAATCCATAATCTGGTTTGTGCCCTACCAGGAATTGAACCCAAAACCCCAGTGCACAGGATGTCATTCCAACCAACAGCCATACCAGCCAGGGCCAATATGTAGTCTTTATATCTGGTTTCTTCCAATCAGATAATGTTTTTGAGATTCATTCACTCTGTAATGTACATCTGTATAGGGTATCCCCTCAAATATGTATACACACTTTAATAGCTGATAGCCCAATTAAAAAATGTATTTTAGTAAACACTGCCTTTTTAATTATTCAAAGTGTGTATGTACGTTTTGGGGGACACAGTATATCATATATATTTCAGATAAAGCTGTTAGGCACACTAATTTACAAGTCTCTCTCTGGGTAAACATCCTGTATAATAAAATGGCAGAATGACTAGAACAACCAGAGACCAGAACAACCATGACTCCTCATCCTGGCTGGCCCCACTCCCCAGGGAGCTGTTAGTGGTGATCAGGCAGGCAGACGAGTGGTTAAGGGTGATGAGACAGGCAGGCAGAGGCGGTTTGGAGCCAGCAGTCCTGGATTGCGAGACAGATGTCCAACTGCCAGTTGAGGCCCAATCAGCAGGGATCCCTGTGGGATCAGGCCTAAACCAGCAGTTGGATATCCCCGAAAGGTCCTGGATTGTGAGGGTGTAGGCTGGGCTGAGGGATATACCCCCCCCCCCATGCACAAATTTTGTGCACAGGCCTCTAGTATATGTATGTATATAAATATGTAAATACATAAATAGTGTATGTATGTATATAAATCCAGATGCACCTAAATATATGTATATTTACATACATATATATGTATCTGTGTATGTATGTGTATACATATTCTATTTCTCTTTTCACTCTTTTAGTTGCATCTCTTGAAGTGCAAATGTTTTAAAATTTTGGTTTGCATTGATTTGAGAGAGAGACGAAGCTTTGGTAAGATTAGAGAGAGCTATATCAATTGGTTGCCTCCAGCACATACGCACCCAGGGACTGAACCTGCAACTTGGGCATATGCCCTGTATGGGAGTCTAATAGGTGACCCTTGGATGCATGGGATGATATTCAACCAACTGACCCACACCAGGCAGGGAAAAAAGTTTTTAATTTTTATAAAATCCTTTTATTTTTCTTGTTTATTGTTTATGTTTTTCATGTCCTATGGAAGAAACCTTTGCCTAAATGAAGGTCATAAGGATTTATAACTGAACCCAGGGTTAACTGCTTGCTGCAACAAAAGTCAAAGAAAAGAGATTTATACAAGTGTTGGCAGCCTGAGAAGATGGGGGACTATAGTCACAAAGCCCATCTTAAAATATGAGTGCAGGCAAGGGTTTTTATCTGGAAGAGAGGGAAAGCAGAACAAAGATATCATGGGGAATGAGCTGTATACATGCTAGCCAGAGATCTGATAGAGATCTTGAATGTCGGTTGAAGTCTGGAGCCAAGCCACTCCATGTCCACGCAACATCAAGGTTTCTGCAGTCTGCTTAAAAAAAAAAAAAGGCATGACTGGGTATGTTGGTA